>NC_036622.1:3147820-3466900 GCF_900079805.1 Fusarium fujikuroi IMI 58289 | reverse complement strand
CAACGAGTGATTGAGTTGCATTTCGATGGGGATTTAAGAGTTGTTTGTTTGGTTCCAGAATATTGGGCTCTCATTGCCTCTTCGCAAGACCTTCCCGTAAAGGCTGACTGAAGGGCTTTGTGACTGATCATCAGGGTCTCTGGTCTTGGCCCACGAGATTATCGTGTTGAACCCGTGCAATGCCCACGCATCTGGATATCGTCCGCTGTGTGCGGATCACTCTCGGTTACCCAGCCTGGAGTCGCCAACCTACGCGATTGAAACATAGACGGCCTATGGCGGAGCAATGAGGTTGCACTAACAACCCTATGGAAAGATCATGAAACGCAGAAGTTAGGCGACTGCTATCTCAGCCATGGCCCTTACCGTCTTGACGTGCCCAAGAGAAGGAACACCAATACCCAAAACTAGGCTCACAACCTGACAGGCATCAGCAATCCCGACCAATGTCGAACGTCTAGAATGCGTGGCTAGAAGGTTGTGACATGATTCTCAAACTTCCGACTGGTATCTGGCACATGGTCGCCCTCCCAGTCTCGGTTCTAGGGTTACATTCGAGCAAAGCAACCACAACGGATCCATAGTGAAGATCATATTGCTGCGGTTATGTGGCCCGACATCCTAATCCTATACTGCAAATATTGGCCGAAGAGTTTTGGTACAGCCCTTTATAATGATACTCTGGGCATTTCCAGTACTACCCGGGTTCATCGACGAGGGTCAGAGGCATGATATGATATTCGTTGACCCCAAACTCATATGCATTGGACTAGGGCAAAGACCGAGCTTGGGTCATTCAATAGGACAGAATCACTCTTCAACGACATGATCGGAACGCCAGAAATTGAAGAGTTTCTTGTTCGATGTCTGTGCAAGACTGGAAGAAGAATCCCAGACGGTTGATGTTAGTGATCCTTCGGAGTTACGGCCAGATGGAGCTAGTCTCCTGCACAGACAGACACAAGGGGTTTCTCATATCCACTGCAACCGGATGCAGGGCTCGGATCATCGACTAACGTAGCCAAGAAGGAAAATCAACTTTGGGGTGGGTTTGACGCCCGTGTCATAGGCTTCGTTGTCAGTATCGGTTTCAACTCTTACCCGTCGTTTCAGCTTTTAATAAAAAACCACTAACTAACTGCCCTTTTCCTCTCATGGTCGGAAGCCTTAAATGCCGGGTTCCACAAAGCGTTTTTGACTTTTTCTAATTGTTCTACCAGTAACGCTACGCTACTAGAACGCGGAGGATTTGACAATAAACACTCTAGAAAGGCCTGTTTCGGAGATTGCATTTCAAGCTGACGGTAGCTCGCAGACATGGCCATAACCGTCTCAAATCTTGAGCATCCGGATCTATGCTAGCTTGAGTTGCTGCAGATCTGAATGTCTTACCCTCCTTCACAGGGGAAGTTCAGTCAGTTGCTGTGCCGCAATTCACAAAAGATGAGGGAGTGTGTTACTACATACATCTGACATTTGGCAGCAACTTCAAGCAATATGACCGTCTCGAATCGAAACGGTGTTGCTACAGTGGAAAGCGTCGGATGCAGCATTGCTTATATGCTGGTATTAAATCGGAGATAATACACCAACGGAGCTGCCAAGAGACCTTCGTTTGACAGAGAATCCACCCCCGACTGAATGGATGTTACTTATATCTGACCAAGCTTTGAGACCTATACTTATTTTGGTTCGACTATGTATTACGTTTACCAGTTGCCGAAGTCGGTGTCATGCATATAATTATGTATTGTTAGACCGGGGAAGATTCCCGCGAGCCTCGTAATGGGCAGATCCTTGAATAACATACCGAATTCGACGCTGCACCCACAAATTGTATAGACTGGAGGAATACATGCAAGGTTCAGAGAGGGAAGCATGGCATAGATGCAGGCGTGAGGCACAACAAAGTCGACAAACCCTTCACTAGACAATGGATCAGATCACTGGTCGTAATAAGACACTCCCAGTCTATAGCATTACCAAAGAGATATATCCGGAGCGCCACGCCTTTGACAGATGCCAAGGGTAGACTTTTATTTAGCCTTGCGACGGAGTACGGAGTAGGTAGACGGCTATTTTACTTGGACCCTTGCAAGAACTGTCAGATTTTAAATAATTCCGAGCGATTTTATCCTCGAAATTTGACAATCAATGGGAAGTGAGTGAATATTGCGCCATATATCTGCAATAGGAATCAGAACCGGGGCCGATTCAAGCCTCGAAGAGCCTTCCCCTTTGTCCAGGGATATCTCAATGCAAGTCGTTCCTTTGTTAGCTTAGTTCGTGACTACTGTACCCAAGAGAACTTCCCATTCAGATGTGGTTTCGCTGCAGTGCAGGATAGTCGGGATCCTTAGGGCTCACATGCTAATTACATACCTTACCTACCTAGTAGTTAGGAATCCCTTCCCCACGGCCATGAGCTAACGAGCTAAATGGGCAGGAGGAAGATTGAGTTGTCTGGGGCAAAGATTGCGGGGAAGACAACCATCGATATGGAGAGCCAGTTCCACGTTTACAAGAAACACAAGTCAATGGCGAACGTTAGAGTGTCTCTCTCTCTGGCACATGCAACAAGTGGAGGCCCATTAGGACTTGTTCAAGCTTGCGATTCTCCTCAAACATTTACGAATCCCTCCGTAGTATCTCATAGGAGAGCAGGTTGAGGATGTCGTTGGCCTGCTAGCCTCCTAGATCGGTGGCTGCAAGCTTTCACATGGCGTCGGACATCGCACCAACGGACCGAAGAGTGGCTGTAAGAGGAAAGATGCCACGCCATCAGCTTTGCAGGTCCTGTAGACTTCAGCGGAAGGGGCTGATATGCCCTGAGCATGGGATACATCGATATTTCTCATCCGTACCTGCATCCAATGCACCAGCAAGGCACGGCACGGCACCACCAGATAGATACAGTCGTCGTGTTGGTCAGACAGTGGAACCCTTCTGTCTCTGTCTGCCCAGAGAGTGACTATGCGGAGATGCGTTAGATCAACATACATAGTATCAACCATTGTTTGTGATGTAGAAAAGCATGGTTCGATGTGATGTGTGTGATAGACGACGTCAGCTCACCACAAGAGGTTACTTGCATTTAGAGTCGACCAAAGGAAATGGCGCTCGAACAGATCTGTCACAAATACCACCTTGAGATTTCTGGGTTAAAATATTTTTTTTGGTTCAAGAGGTGGCAAGACTTTAGGCGGTTGAAGTGAAAGGAGTGTTCCGAGATCTATATCGTCGAGTCCATGCCTATAAGAAAGAATTAATAAATACGCATATACCAATTGATTTGCGAAAAATGTCATGCTTCGCCGTAAGGATTAGATACGTTACAGCTGAGAGCGTCATCTTTCAACAGCGATTGGGCCCAACATATTTTGATGATAGTGGGCTCGTTGGTGAGCGAAAAATTCAAGATGCGAATCAGAAGCTGAGTTGCCATGTTGAGAGACAAGACAAGAGTGACGAGGTTCCTGAGTGGCAAAGAGCACCAAGCCAACCAGAATCCAAAGCCAGCCAGCAATAGGAGAATCAATCAGCATGGGTGTGTTGCATTGGCGGGAGTGACAGGGGAGCCGCTCAGCGGAGCGACTGTGACTGACCAGGGGTAGACAAGGGTGTCAGAAGGGCCGAGAAGCCAGTCAAAGCTACGAGACAGATGCTCTCAAGTGCCAAGATGGCGATGCCAGTGATTGAAGCATCTAGAGAGACTTTTAGTGGCTAAGCCTGCCGCGCAGGCTTTTGATTCTCTGCTGGTGGCGCGCCATGACATGTCGAATGACAAGCCGAGAAAAGACGTCGATGTGTATTGGAGTGTTTACGCGAGTGTTGGCCATGCCTTGTCGAACCTCATGATGATATCAATGGACGCTGACTAGGATAGACACACCAGCGTCAGGTGAGTATGGAGAGAACAGCGAACAATTGGTACTACAAAAGACCCTTAGTATGAAGTTACTAAGATTAAAAACGGTGATAATAATGACTTTGTAAGTGTTATAACTACCTTATTCTGTAGTCAACGTCGTCTTCAACGGTAGCCCGAGACTCCACTGGGTCTGCCTTGTGGTCCCCCGTGGAAGGAAACAATTTGTGGGTGAACCGTATGTGTTAGGTATGTCTGGGGGAATCTATGTATGTAATAGCAGTCCCACAGATCGATGCCTGTCCATCAAACCCCAATCCCTGCGTAGCTCCCTTCTTCCATCACTTGGGAAAGTCAAATACCCAATTTGATTTGATTCATTCAGGACAACATACATAATGCATCAGCAGCCTTTCCTGCCAACCACTATCATTTGCTGGATGACAATGTCACATCCACCCTTTGGCCGTATGTACATCAGAGATGTCGGCATTACGCTGATTGGGTGACCACCTGGTGTATTCCAAGGGCTTGGATGTTGCACTGAGTTCAGTTCAGTTCAGCTCAGTTCGGCTCCACTGTCCAGCGGAGCGAGTCATCTGTGCATTGGCCAAAGTTTCAAATCAAGCACGGTTGATGAGATGCCCTGATGCCCTGATGCCCTGAGAATTGTCTCTAGTAAACAACGGTCTGCGGTGGTGAGCTGCTAATAGAGTGGCTCTGCCCACGGATCATTTTGCTGGAGACTCGGGTTCGTCCTGCGCATCTCTAGAAAACATAGAGGTTAGTGTTTTTGATCACTTGGGCCGCGTACTGACTCGAATTCACGCAACAAACAAAGATCGCCGGAGCCCTCGACGTCGATCGGCCGCACCCGTAAGTCTACAATACAGGTGCCAAACGTTCTCCGCAGGCCGTTATTTTCTTTGCTTCTTGCTATGATGTGCAACGACTCTTGGCAAAGCCTTTGCTTTTTTGCATCTTCTTGTCAGCACGCTGTACTGTACCTGTCCACGGGCACTCTGACACTGTTCTTGACCAGCCAATCAAGGTTGAGCGTTGGCAGTCATTAGGTAGAGATGGGAGCGTAAGACATTGACGGTTGGCTTGCTCGGAAGACTCGTCATTTCGCATGCATACGGCTACATCGAGTCAAACATGTTGTTTGGCTAAGAAACCCCCAATGGCACCCAACAACCCGAGAGATCCTACTGGTACAGTAGTACTGTATGTAGTAGGACTTGGGTAATACTGGATATCCATGGCTGTTGATACATAACTGACTGCTGTCGATCTCGGCGAGCTAAGCACACGGACCAGACCTAACAACGGCCAACCTGACACATACGTACATAGTATGTATGTATGTAGTCAGGTATGTGCACCACCGGTCTACTGTTAAGATTAAACTGCCACTGCGCCGTTGGTTCTCATTTATTTAGTCGGATCACTCATCGCTCAGAACCCATTCCCCGGCAAGATTTCAGACTGTCCCTGTCGCCTGTCGTCTGTCGCGTCAGTCAGATTCATCAGTCAAACAAGACCGGGGAGTGTCGTGACGGCCAAGACATGCATCGATGACCCCTGAGTCCCCGCCCCTCCACCTCCAAGCCTCCGGGGCCAGGCACCGCAGGCAGTATAGTATAGGGCGTCAGGCGTCAGGGTATCGCCCAAGAAGCTGCTCGCTGTCCCACTTGGAAACCTCCGGCTCAGTTGAACCCTCGCTTCTGGCCCCTGTGAACTTGCAGACTTGGTTCCAAAATATGCCCGTTTTGGTATCTTGGTGAACTTAGCCGACTTAGACTCTGCTGCACCACGCCCAAAAGTCCCTAGGTTCAGGAACCCTTCACCTCTCTCTGTCTCTGTCTCTGTCTCTTGTGCCTCACGAAGCCTGCGACGCACGGGAGTGGGCCATTCCCAAGTTTAGCAACCCCTGTACTCCGTAACCTCACTCGTTCCCTCGTCGCCCGCCTCTGCTCTGGTGCCCGCTCGTCATCACAGACCACATCCCCCAATGATACTTCGATTTTTGGTGTTCAGCAGTCTACAGCGCCTGTATATTCAACAGTATAGTTACCAGCACTCTCCAATTGGCCCCTTTCCACCACCCTGGTCCTGGTCTGCCATGCCATGCCATGCCATGACTGATCCAGGATGCTCCGAATGGGTGGTAGAGATGCAGATGCACAGAAAGAAAAGTCTCCTACCTACAGCCTTTTCGTTCTCCAGTCTGGCCTGGCAGGGGTGGTGAGAAGCAGCAGACCCTGCTGCCTCCACCCTCGCTTCAAGTCTTGTTCTCGATTCCCCATTGTCAGTGCTTTTGAGGTCGGTAGTGGTTGTGGCCAAATACACTTGCATACATACATACACACACATGTCCCTCTCCTTCAAACTTATATGACCCGTGTGCCCTCCCTCCTCACGCGAGCGACTCCGTCTTCCCTGGTCGTCTCATGAGTCTATGTGCCAATCGCACTGTTGGTGTTGTTATGCCAGCTGTCTTAACAACTCTCGTGTAATTACATCGCCATTCTATTGTATCATTCCTTTCTGTGCTACCTTTTGTCCCGCACGCAACACCAGTGCACCCTCTCGAGGCCATCTCGGTGATGCCATCCGGTCATACAGCTTCGAACTATTAGCGAAACGTTTGCTATGTGGTAACAACGCTTAATCAACTTGACATCGACCTCGACCTCGCTCTCCTCGGAACCAAACGGAAAAGAGCGACGTTGGATAGTCTCTAATTCATTGTTCTCGACCTGGGAGTATCTATTAACGGCATAATACGACCTGTGAAGGACCGGCACCGCATACCCATACACCAACTTGCAACGGCTTTTTCTACTCATTTCAACATGGCCAACAACACATCAGGGGTCAACCTTTGCCCTCCGCCGTTTTGGGATGCCGCGTTATTCCCTTCTGAGGGCGGATGTAAGCGACCTGCGAGTTGGAAACACTGAATGAACCCCCCCCTGACAGACGTCTAGTTATCGATGGGCGCCTCTGCCAAACAGTAGCAACTATCCAGTGTTGTCTGCCTTGTCCAATGACCGATTGGGTCTACCCCGATCGCTTCGACACCTTGACGGCGGTTGCGAACTGGGTTTCGCTCTTCAGCCAGATTTGTTGTGTCTTCCTTCTTCTATCGTGGGCATTCTTGCCTGTAGAAAAGACCAACCGCCATTACCTGAGTATCTGTCTTACAGTCGCCATTTTGCTTATGAATGTAGGTGACGGCACGATGGGCTTCGCATGTCTAGTCTCTTGAAGTCGCTGACATTTTTGGACTGTAGATGGGTTTCGTAATTCCTCTTGCGGCACAACCAGAGCAATGCTTCAACACGATCACTCCGCATAGCATGCAGACCAGCAAGGTCTGTGGCGCCTCTGGTACCTTTCTCCTTCTTGGTGGTTGGGCAGGCATCATGTGGGTATTTCTCAGGTCGGTATCGCTTCACCTACAGATATGCTGGCAAGTTCTCGTTGGCAAGAACTTCATGATCTTTGCTCAGGCAGCTGGATGGGGCGTCCCTATCCTGGGTATAATTCTGGCTCTCGTCTTCAGCGGCGTCTCGTTCCGTTTTGGTGCTACATGCCATATCAATCATGAGAACAGTCTGGCCGACTTTTGGATCCCGCTTCTCCTGTTCGCTGGACTGACCGTTATCATCACTTTTGCCACCTTTGGTTATTGTATCAAGGTCTACTTGGCATCGTTGTCTGACAATGGCGCATCCTCCGAGGGCTCTAGCTTGCCCACTTATACACAAAGCATCAAGACCATGAACCCAAGGCAGGTCTACCGTCGAGTTCGTCGAGTTATTGCACTCCAATGGCGTGGTATTGCCATCGTGCTCATCATCATTGCTGATGTCATCTTCTTCTCTGTCGTTTTTGTCTTTCAAGACAACGTGGTTCAGTCTGTTGCCGACGATCCCACCAAAGCAGGCGCTTTCGTCGAATGTCTCTTCAAAGAAAAGGGTAAAAAGGAACCTTGTCTAGACGAGGCATCCTCCTTGGTCATCAACGAAGCGACTGTCACGGCTGTCCTCCTCCTCTTGGCGGTAAGTGTCCTTTATTAGTACTACCATGTTGAAATGCTTGCTGACAACCATAGCTGAATGGTCTCTGGCTGATCCTCTTCCTCGGAAGATGGTCCATGGTTCAGGGCTGGATTGACTTGATAAAGAAGCCATTCACTCGGAACAAGAAGGAGTTTGTGTCGGTCGACGCACGCGTTGACGTAAAGAACCATCCACGTTCGTACGAGATGCTCTCAAGAGATTCGAGCGCGGCAGTAACACCCATTACTCCAGTGAAGTCCCCAGAGAGTGGACGCAGAACTCCTGATTACTTCGGTTCGACTGCACGCTACCATGCGCCAGTGCGTTCGTTTTCGAGCCCCAGGCCTCCGCCTACTGGGCGGGAGACGGGAGATTCATATCCGATGCCGACTTATAGCAAAGAGATGAACCCCCTTGGCATGAACCGAACATGACGAGGGCTGACCGCACATACGAAAGAGTTCAGAGGAGACTACTAATGCATGAATGTACTTACATATAATCTATATACCCCCGGGAAACGGCGAACTGCACGCTGGCTCGGATGATACCCAAAACTATGACGGCCGCAGAGCGATCAAGACCGTCCGCCGCAATTCCTATCCATATCAGGTTTAGGAGATTGACACCAACGACTGCATTTACTTTGTCAAGCAAACTTGAAATGGAACTACCTATCAATGCGACAGCGAGGTGTTTGAGCTTTTGCAGTTCGACGCGGGAAAATAAAGGAGGAACAGCAATTGAGGAAATGTCAATGTGACGAATCCGCCGACCAGACTCACGACGAAAAGCAAAGGAAGAGGGTGGGGGAATGTAATATAGTGAGTCTGTGACTCCATATATAGAATGGCATTGTCTCAGACATTTGCCCTTCCGCGGGAATATGCCAGGATGGGCGGAGGTAAGACGCCTTATGTTGCGTGCCAGCTGGTTCATGATGCCAGTGTTGCAGATCGAGTGCAACCCCAAGTTTCCAACATTGGCTAGGCTAGGCAAAGATAAAAGCTGGGAATGGCAAAGACAGAAGCTGATCTGAATCATGGAGGAGCCAAGCAGGTCAAGTACCGGAAGCTGCGGATTCAGGAGTACCGCCATGGAGTTATGCGGGCACCGAGAACGAATCGTCGTGTTCGAGTTCGGCGATACGGGCTTTTATGGAAGATGCCAAGCACCACCGCCATGCCATCTTCCCTGATCTGGGTTGTTTGACATGCGCATGATCATGACATTTCCATAGCGGTACGGCAATGCGGGATACAAGCTGTCAATTACTTATTAATAATGTCAAGCTACAAAGACGAGAAACCCCGCTATATCCGTCCGTGAATGAATGATGAAAGCGAGCCGATTAGTCAAATAAGTAAGCTTAAGCTAACCAATGACGGAATTGAGGTCTCTGCCCAATGCCGTGTCGCGTGGTGTCATGGCCACTCTCCATCAACCACGCTCTATTAGTCACAACGCCCTGCATACTCTTCCGGATGAGCCGGAAGAGGAGGGCCTGAGTATAACTTGGCGATCGGACTGGTAGCAAAGAGCTCCATGGGTACTTGAAGGCTCGAGACAGGATAAATAGCTCCGAGACAGCCCTCTCAGCATGACTTGTTGTCTTTGATCCCGCCTTGTTCCCAAGGTCATCATACACGATTGATATCCTCATAAACACTGCCATTGAAGTTTTGTTTTGAGCCCGTTCATACACAGACACCACAGATTATATCAGCCCGTGGAAAACCCTTAAGACGGCCTACCAACCAGAGATAAAGATTTTTTCCGTCTTTATCGAGCTCAGCATATCGATACCCTCAGTTTGAAGCTCACTCTCAAATACATAACCGAATACGATAAGGCTCAGAAACGTGACTTCAGCCTCAAAGTGGAAGAATGTGGTCAGGTCTTCGCGTGCCGCATTTCCTTGGCGGGACACGGCCCCGCTCTCCGACTCCGACTCCGATGGTGGACGACTCCCAACAACGGAACCACTTACTCGGCGATTGGACGGATATTGAGCAGAATCGTATCATGGAGGAAGAAAATGAGCATCAAAACGAGGATGGAGAATTGGAACAAGAATTGGGACTGACGAAAAAAACCAGACGGCGTGTTCGATTCGCTGACTCCGAGAAGCCCGCAACTCAAAGGCGATCCTGGACCCGGACACGAACACGGAGATTTAGTTGTCTACGCAGTCCAAGTAGCGCAATTCTCCTCGCTGCTTTATTGCTATGTCTTGGAGCCGGATACGCATATCGCTGGAAGGTCGAGACCGCATTGCATCGGAGCTGGATCCCTGATGCTGCCAGCGAACGATTCAGCCAGAACCCGTTGCCCCCGCCTCCAGAGCATCTTCAAATCACCAACTATACACTCCCTCTACGGACGAGAGGACGAGATATTGTAGATGTCAACGGCCGCCGTTTCAAGTTAGCCTCGGTGAACTGGTATGGTGCCAGCGACGAGTTCTTTGTCACTGGAGGTTTGGATATCCAACATCGCGATGATATTGCAAAGACTATCAAGAAGCTAGGCTTCAACAGTGTGAGGCTACCTTATGCTGATGAGTTAGTCATCAAGAATCCAGTTGTCGAAGAAAAACACCTTCGCGCAAATCCCGACCTGGTCGGCCTGAGGGCACTGGACATCTTTCATGCTATTGTTCAGACGCTGACTAAATCGGGCATTGCTGTCATCGTAAATAACCACATAACCAGCGCAACCTGGTGTTGCGGTGCTGATCCCTGTGATGCTGGCTGGTCGAACGATCATTTGGGCCCCATGTGTCGGGTGCGACAGACTGAGGACGAATGGATCCAGCACTGGGAGACTATCATGCTCCCACACATCAACAACCCGCTTGTCATTGGTGTTGATCTCAGGAATGAGATCCGCGGCCTTTGGGGTACCATGCCGTGGTCGAAGTGGGCACCAGCTGCTGAAAGATGCGGCAACCGACTTCTTCAGATGAATAGGGACTGGCTCGTCATAGTCGAGGGCACTGAGTCTTCCAATGATCTGTCCAAGGTGTGCAAACGTCCTATCCTGCTGGACGTTACCCACCGACTAGTATACTCAGCACACGTGTACGCTTGGTCTGGCTGGGGAAGCTGGGAGGGCCGTTTCCTTCAGCGAGACTACGACTCATTCGCGAAGACGATGCACCATAACTGGGGATACATCATCGATAAACAGATTGCCCCTGTGTGGGTCGGCGAGATCGGGGCGCCTGTGCAGCCGTCTGTTGGTGACGCCAATTACTGGCAGCACCTAGTACGTTTCCTCCAGGACAAAGATTCTGATTTTGGATACTGGGCGCTGAATGCCCGGAAGCCCAAGGGGAATGCAACGGAGAGATATGGCCTACTACAAGATGATTGGAAGACTCCAGTGCTTGATTATCGGATGAAGGATATGCTTGAGCTCATGTCGGCTTGAGCACAATGATATACATACCTTACGACTATGGATGAAATGAGAATGTATTGCTGGTTGGGATTTATATGTGGATTTTGGAGGATATACCTTTTGTTAGCGAAATGGAATCTTGTTAGGATTGGACGTTTGTGTGCGTATCGATGAGTGACATTTTGTAACAAGCCAATTTCTTGTAAGACCTACGTACATGGCTTCTTCATCACAAAGAGATAGATAACATGGCAGTTTCAGGATTGCTATCTAGCGGCACACAATATGTCAGCATCATTTGTTAGAAAGGCCCATGAAAGACATCTTATGCCTACTAAATCAGTTTTGTGTATCCCGATTCCAACAATTGACATCATCGTGACAGTTGAACCCACTATTAGCAACAAAGGCAACCTGCATACCTAGTACTTAGTTAGCTCCATGCCAACGTCACAATGATCCTAGCGCAATCACTCAGCCTAGGTAATTCTAAAGCTGACATACTAACTATCTTATGAAATATAGGCACTTGGAATGAAGACCCGAGCTGACCTACTAACATAGTGTTCCGTCTCCTTACTCCATTCAGGCATCTCAGCTTACCTACCTTACCTACAGTGGAGGTTTCGCCGGCTCCTTATCGATAACAAGGGACCGACCGACGTGCCGCACCCCGCGACTCTCGATTTGGTCACTTGCATCCTTTTGGAGAAGCAAACCGACGATCGAGGTTTGAGCTGGAAGTACTGTGCTGTGCTGCGCTGCGCTGTTTTGTGCATCACCACGCAGCTTCCCCAAGTAACAGCACCGGTATTCAGCCTTCTGCATGAGAACGACAGCAATATCACATCACATTGCATCCTCGAGAATCAAGCGAATCAGTCGCCTTACGCACGCAGGGTGTTACCCAATCCCATCCATCCATCCGCCACCTGGATGCCATTGTTAAGCTGCAACGCCTCGGCAAAGGCCATCTCACCTTACCGCGCATGAGTTGTGTGAGAGCTGATGGAAAGTCAACAACCTTACAGGCGCAACTTCCAGCCAATATGCGTGGGGAAATGCTATGCGCAAACTGCCACTGACCGGGTGAGTATTGTTCGTGTGCGTAGAATATTCTTTTCGCTGATGCTTTGTTCGCCATCCTTCAGTTTGGCGATGGCGCCAGAGCCGCAGTTCGTGATCGCGAGCGGGTAACTTTGGGCATGCACCCCCAGAGCGCCGAGCTACCCTTTACCTGGCCTGGGAACGACTCCGATGACGAGACAAACGCAGGGCCTTCGATATACCGCTTGATCCCATCTATGCAGAAATTTCGGAGCAACCTGACTGCTCTGTCTCAAGTGTACAATGTGCGACCATACCAATTCCCTTTAATTTTCGCAATGCTGACGACACATTCCAGCTCTACTTCTCTGCTTACCAAGGCCGAATATTCGTCTACAGACCCCGTGCCGCCCCGAGCCAGGCACTTCCGAGCCAACCTGATCTACAACTGAAGCCTAAAGCAAGTGCTGCCGCCCAGCTAGTCGGCGGACAACTCGACGAGTCTCGGCCACACACAGTCAACCATATGATCACAGGATTCCTTGGCGACGAAGAAATAGTCCTCGCGTGCTACGATGACGGAGATGTGGTGGCATATTACACCAAGGAAATTGAGAAACATGCCAAAGAATGCCGTGCCACAAGCGACAGGTCACACAAATCTGTTCCGAAACAATTCTTTCATGAAAATGTTGGAATATCAGCTTGGGGCTTGGCTGTCCATCGAAAGTCTCGCCTGATCGCCGTCAGCTCAAATAGGCATGAGGTTGTCGTCTTTGCTCTGGCTCTGACACAAGACCCCCCGAGTCGCAGGGCAGGCTTGTCCCGCAGGACACGATCAGATATTCCAACACGAACCCGGAATTGGCGGGTCGTAATACGGATGGCTCCTAGTGCAGACAACATCCCCAACGTTTGTTTTGTGGACGACTGTCGAGGCCACGCGCAACGAATTTGCGCAATCGACATCAAGGGAACTGCGTGGTTAGCAGATATCTGGCAAGGAAACAGAGGTCTAATAGTCATTCCACCACTATGTTCGAATCTACTGAAAAGTGAGGAGTTCCACCCTGCCCCATCCAGAGGATGGGGGATATTTGCTCTGGATGAAAGGGATTTTCTCAAGGTCAAGACGACAGAGGAGCTATTTGGCGTTCCCACCAATCGACTAGAAGTTATCCCAGCCGGCAGTGGCTGTCAACAACCATTGGTGAACGTCAGGAATGCAGTAGCTAATATTCCTGATAATCCACACAACATGCTGAGGCCATTAAGCCAGCCTGGCCCAATGATTCCTCTTGCTTGGGAACCTGATATGCCTCAGCTAGGGTTTGTTGTACAGGCTGAAGATCTATTGGGAAGCGATGTTGGCGAGGAAGAGTTCGAGGACACCGAGGATGAGACCGGTGACGAACACGATGAAGGGGGCGATTCGGAAGATGGCTCAGAAGTCGATTCGGAGGAGGATGCTATCGTCGCGGGGACAGATTGGAGTTCCTTTTATTTCCAAGCCCATGAATTGGCTCAAGGTCTGAGCACCTACAAGTCACCTGGCAGTTCTCCTGATAATCTTCATGCTTGGGATGCGACATTCAAGCAGCAGGACTCTGAGGATCAGGGAGAAAACAAGGGAGACCTGGGGCATGCTACGAATGGGAGCGCAATGGCTGCCCATAAGCTCGACATGACATATTTTCCTCACAGCAACACGGTCTGTCGAACACCCCGGAAAGCAGAACTGATGATGGCTTATTGGAGGAGACCCCCTGAGTACAATCGGCACCCCCAGTTGCCAGAAGCATATCTGGCAGATCTCGGGAAAAAGCTGTTTCTGTTACGGACCTACGAGAAGGATATTGAGTTGCGCTCGTTCTCTCCAATCCCGAGCAGAGTCTTGCCGACGGAATTTGGAGTTATCTGCTCGGACGCGCTCAAATTTGGACGATTCCGCGACCCAGGGCTGAGGCGACATTTCCATGCAACCAGCAGACTCAACATGATTGCGCTTGCCCCTGAGCTCTCACTTATGGCTATCGGTTCACCAACCGGGCGCGTCGTGCTTCTGACATTGACTCGGAGGGCTGTCCCTGCGGAGCGCGATGATGGAACATGGGAGCACGGATTTCGAGTAGAGTGGGTGCTGCCGACAGGATCCGACGAGATGGAACATCGCAAGACGTTGCGACCTATGCATGGAATGGCCATGGGGCCAGTCCAGGTGGGGGACGAGATCGGAGGTGAAGTTGGAGGTGTAGGGCCTGCGATGCCCAGGCGATATCGGCTGATGCTGCACTATCGAAACCATGACATATTGTCATATGAGCTGACGCGAGAGGAACAATCGGGAAAACTATGTATTTTCTGATCCAGGGGCGTTTCATTTCCATCTCTCAACTACTCCTGCATACTGTTTAACTCGCTGGGAGTCTACTGGCTTATTGATACCCGGTGGACGCATTCATCATTCGCTGCTAGGTTAGGGA
The DNA here is from genome assembly GCF_900079805.1 of Fusarium fujikuroi IMI 58289. NCBI lineage: Eukaryota > Fungi > Ascomycota > Sordariomycetes > Hypocreales > Nectriaceae > Fusarium > Fusarium fujikuroi. Next base: position 3,452,027 of record NC_036622.1, on the reverse strand, counting down.
TAATGGAGTTTTGGACCTTAGAGGCGTAGGTAATTTGCTCTTTTGGGGGTTTCTATAAGAATGTTTCTGTGCTATCTCTTGGCGATGGCCGCTGGTGCCGATCTTGACGGGGGACCATTTGTATCAGGCGCGATTTCGACACAGTCTCGCCAATGCCCTGATGAGCTATGGAACCGGAGGCGTTGCATTTAGCAAAATATGTTGTGCCTGGATTTGCTTTGTCCTTGGCAAAATATACGCAGATGAGGTTCAATGCTCTAACAGGTACCTATGTTACAAATCACAGAGAACCGCTACTGAGATCATCGTCTCGGGAGAATCAGGTTCGCCAGTCAAGAGTATAAATCGGAACAGAGGGCGGAGGTGAAATCAGCCTAGCTTACCTCGGGAGTGGTGACAATTATGAATTATTTTAACTATGGATGCCTCCGTATCTCGGGGTTCCGGGTCGGCGGGACGAGACAGCCACCCCGCAATCCGACCCGGGGACAAGGGCAATGCCTTCTAGAATAGAAAGAGGATAGGATATGTACATACATAGGAGTGAGGCTAACAGAGATAGCGGTAGAGGGGAGGGAGGGGTGCACAAACCTTGCCACTGACGGACATGACCAAGTGTAATTTGTGTTGATTTGATGGTTTGGTGAGTCTTGATTGGTTGGAGGCGAAGCTAGGGAAGATAAGAAAGAGGACATCGTTTCTGATCAGCTTGTGATAGAGGGTGTCTGATTGGATGGATAAAATCTGGGGATGATGTTATTTTGCCCGGAGTTGGGAGTTGAGATTCATGGCACGTCATTCAAGTATACATATATAGGGAACCACGGTCAGTCAGTCGTCACTCGTCAGGCATCTTGGGTAAGGCAAGTTTCATATGCTCCAGTGAAAGTGGCCAGCTTTCGGTGAGAACCTTGGTTCCCCGTACGATCGAATGTGTGCTGAGACTTGAGGTGAAAAACTGAAGTGCTGTATGGAGGTATGTAGAGTGCCGGCACCAAAACTCGGAGCGGACCCAGAATGCCCCCGAAGCAACGGTACGGAAGTGAGCATCCGGCTGCCGTTCTACCGGGATGCCCCGGAATACAGGGGCCAAGTTTTTATCCCCGTCAGCTTGAAATGCAGGGCAGCCCGCCAAGTTTTGTCTGCAAGCTGGGTATCTGTAGCCAAGCGATGGATTTCCGCCAGATCGGATTTCGATGTCCGAAAAACAAAAGCGAGAAAGCATCCATTAGGGGGGGGGGGGGGGGGACTGATAGATTTGCAACCACGAGAGCATCACTGGATATGAGTAACATGCCATATATAAAAGTAATAAATTGATGCAATGCTTTTCTTTATTAAACACGGCAAACTTCCAAAAACACGAATTGAAGAGAATGTCCCCGGCGAAGATGGCGTCAGGCTTATGATTGGTTGACGAGTTACGATGTGTCCATGAATTTAGCAATCTACCCTTGTTCTCATTAAACAACTTTTTTACTCACACGAATTGGCAAAGTACCCAAGTACCGATCAAGCCTCCCCCCACAAAAACCTAACGACAACAACCTTCTTTTTACTTGTGCGTCTGATAAGAGAATTACCTAGAGCCATGCACAATTGCTCTTCACACGTGAGGGGCGCCAAATGAGATGCTCACTTTGGACGGCTTCCGATACTTGGGGACCAATTGCAGGCAAAACATCGTTCTTATCTGAGTGACGCCAACGCTTTAGCAATGGACGGGATGGTGCGTACAATATCTTGGAAGCTTGGTTCACGTGTAAGACGCAGGTGGGAGGGAAGCAAAAGAAGGTTATTTTGCTTAAACGAAACCATCCAATGCTAAAGTGCGCGGTGACGTTGGAGATGAAGCGATTGGTAGCAAGTCTCGCCATGTACCTACCTAGGCATATCTCGCCAAGCCTGTTACAGACAGACATGCGGTGCAGTTCTTTGACATCAAGCAAGATGGCTATCTAACTTATCACACCAGACCAGGACCAAGAGATTGCGCTCTCGGTCTTCAATACGATTATCGGGCGACTTCTCAAGAGCCAAGAAGTCAGGGACAAAAGAGCTGTAGCTGTAACTTCAGCTGTAGCCGATGCCTCAGCCATACCTCGCGTACCCCAGATATTACCGACGGGATTGACACAAGTTGAGGTTTGGCGGTAGTAATGCAATCAAACGGCTTTACACATCGTTCACTGTAATGGAATAATCCTTTCTGGCCTAGTAAATCGGACCAACCCTCCCTCTTGGTTCCCTCTCCGCATTTACACACGACGATCAGTGAGCCAACGAGTTTCTAGTCTCCGATGATTCAAGATGCCCGTTTCTCGCCTCGATCCACAAGATGCAAAGGTCTCGGTCAAGAATTCATCATCACAGAATGGATAAACATTGGCGATGGCAACTACGTACTTTTTGAACCGACAACGGCGAGGCCTAGCAAAATTGCATCAAGCTTGTATCGACAGTCCATCCATACAGACATGCACTTCCAATGCCAGCTGAACAGATTAACTTCAGCTTTGCTCAAATTTCGGCTTGATATCTATCTACGGATATCAACCGAGTCTTCTCATCCATGCCCAGGCAATATTTAAGATTGTTCTTCTCTTTTTGCAAGCTTCCCCCATGATCTTGATTCTCAAACATGGAATAGTCTGTCAACGGAGGTCTCTGACACAGAAAACCCCACGCTTCGTTCACAGATATCACACGTCAACGGCGCCCCCCAAACTCCAGACCCCAGGGGATCCATCCCTCGAAGCTGGAGGATTTTCCCGTTCTTTTTTCTGGCTCTCTCCCCAGCTTCGAAACGGCCCAATGAGATATGAGATTTCAGGTCTCTCGCATAAATTTTGGACGGCTGATGCCCAAGACGACAGCCCCCATTTGTAACTGGTGCCACAGGGTCTTACACCCAGTTTCTAGATAGGTTACACGAAGCATGAATTCTTTTATTTTCGAAATAAGAAATGACTTGTATGACGCTTTCCTTCTGGCCATGCGTGTCGAACAATGTGAGGCTTTCCACGCACGGTAAGCTTCCGTCTTCCTTTTGGGCAGTGCATTGTTAATGCGAAGCCTCTCAGCGCCAAATCAAGTCCAAGTCAAGATCGGGCGTCTCGGAGGGCGTGTCAACCAAAAAAAAAAAAACCAAGATGCGGACTCTGTCCGGGACGAGACGACCACAGAGGACAGGGGTGTTTCTTCGATCTCCAAGACCCAGGAACCAGCCGAGAACGGCGCAAAGAGGAGTCGACATAGTAGACGCCTTACCAAAGACGTGTAAGCGCGTTGACGCTAGGGTCGGTACCTGGACAGAGCATGCAGGCGCCGCTATCTTTATCTCTATCATTTGGGGGGTACGTACCGATAAACATCCATGAGATGGTTTGTGGTTTGTGGTTTTTGTATGTGTCCAACTGGTTACTACTACGCTTGCTACGCTGTATCAGATCAATCTGTGGCGGTATTACAGCGACTAACCGGTGCTCGTACAGCCCTGTGAAAGGCTGAGCCATGCCGGTACGTACCCTCAGACTCGCTATCTCTGCCCTGGACTCTACCTATCTCTGGTACCCCCCAGCTCAGCTTTGCTGCTATCTCTATCTCTTTGTCTCTCATTGTGTGTCGCGCCTCTATCTATGCCCGTACCATACCAGGAGATCTGCAACAAATTGTCCCACGCCCAGGACATCCATGGCGTTTTTGGCTCATGGAGACAGACCCGCGGCCGGCATGGGCATGGGGCATGGATATGCATATGGATATGGATCTGGATTTGGCGTTGGGTTGAGTCTAAGATAGAGTAGTAGGTACTGTATGTAGGCATCTCAAACAATTATATTAAAGTCTTGCCCCATCACTTGCATTTCCTGTTCCTCTTCTCCATATTCCCTTCCGTTTTTATCTCACTAGGTTGTTCCATAACTTCCTGTAACCGGTGGAGCTTTCCTTCTTCTTCGTCTTGCTCTTCCTCTTCAGGACTCAGTCGTCACTTACCTACATCACTTTGCTCGTCATTCAACGTGAGAGGGATCTGCTCAGCTTCATCGAATCTCATCTTCTTCCATACTTCGACACAGCCTGAACCCGACGAATACACGAAACGAGATCCCACGAGACCTTATAAACACAATAATCCAACATGTCTTATGTTATCCCTGGGCCCCCGACTGCCTTCAATGGCACCAATGAAGAGCTTGGTGGTGATTCCAGTAGGTTTTTCCATCGTCGACAACGCGAAAACTCATCATCACAATCCAATACTAACACGATTCTTCTCCCCAGCTACCGAGAACCTCAACCAATGGTACCAATCTGGCGACCAGGCCTTCATCATCCTCTCCGCCTGCCTCGTCCTTCTCATGGTCCCTGGCATTGCCTTCCTGTACTCTGGTCTTGCCCGAAGAAAATCAGCCCTCTCCATGCTCTGGGTTGTTATGATGTCCTTCTCCGTCATTGTCTTCCAGTGGTACTTCTGGGGCTTCTCTCTCGCCTTCTCTACAACTTCCAACAACCCCTTCATCGGTGATCTCAAGCATTTCGGTCTCATGAAGGTCTGGGGTGCTCCCTCAGTCGGATCTCCTCTTATCCCTGCTCTGCTTTACTCTTTCTATCAGATGATGTTCTGCGCTGTCACTGGCGCTCTTACAGTCGGCGCTGTCGCAGAGCGAGGCCGCGTTGTGCCAAGCATGGTGTTCATCTTCTTCTGGGCCACTCTTGTCTACTGCCCTCTCGCGTACTGGGTCTGGAACCCTAATGGTTGGGGCTTCGTTAACGGCGTTCTCGACTACGCTGGTGGTGTTCCCGTCGAGATTGGCTCCGGCATGTCCGCATTCGCCTACTCTTGGGTTCTGGGCCGCCGCAACGAGAAGATGATGATGAACTTCCGTCCTCACAACATCTCCCTCATCACTCTCGGTACCATGTTCCTCTGGTTCGGCTGGCTCGGCTTCAATGGTGGCTCTTCTTTCGGTGCTAACCTCCGTGCTGTTATGGCTTGCTGGAACTCCTGCCTCACTGCCATGTTTGCTGCTATGACTTGGTGCGTTCTCGATTTCCGCCTGGCTCGTAAGTGGTCCATGGTCGGCTGGTGCTCTGGCACTATCTCTGGCCTTGTTGCTGCTACTCCTGCTTCCGGTTTCCTCGACCCTTGGGCTAGCATCATCCTGGGTGTTGTCGCTGGTGTCGCTTGCAATTTTGCCACAAAGAGTAAGTCGTCTTATCATTTAACTTTACACACAATCGCTAACCTCCCATGTAGTCAAGTTCCTTGTTCGAATTGACGACTCTCTCGATGTGTTTGCCGAGCACGGTGTCGGTGGTATCGTTGGTCTCATCTTCAATGCTTTTTTCGCCCGTGGCTCTATCATTGGCCTCGACGGTGTCAACACTGGTGCTTCAGGTGGCTTCATGGATGGCAACTACGTCATCATTGGCTGGCAAATCGCTGCCATTGTCGCTGCCTCCGCTTATGCCTTCGTCATGTCTGCCATCATCGCCAAGATTATCGACTTCATTCCTGGACTGAAGCTCCGTGCCTCTGAAGAGGCTGAGCTCCTTGGTATGGATGATGACCAGCACGGCGAGTTCTCTTACGACTACGTTGAGGTTCGCCGAGACTTCCTTGCTTGGAGCCCTCACCGTGGTGAGCCCGCTGAAGATGGTGATGTGCTTGAGCCTACCCATGGCATTCAGGAGCACCAGTCTATGATGAACCCAAGCGAATCCGATGATGTCCGCAAGACTCCTTCTCTTAACACGCCCGATGTCGTTGCACCCGACGCGGTGATTAACGAGAAGCATGCTTAAACTTGCTTACGGCGATGTTATATTTGCGAGTCATATTAGCCTTGTTTGATATAGAGGGGTTATTTATTGCCAGTATTCTTTTTTTATTATTAACTCGCGGGATGCTAGGAGTAGCAGGCAAAGGCGTTACGGATTTTACCATCTTTTCGACGTATCTGCCTCGGATTGTTTTAATACCCGCTTGGTAGATGTGGATGGCTTTGGAAAAGCGATGCAGGCCATTGGATACGTACATAATTTTGTTCCATCTGTATAGTCTTATAGACAGTTACAAATCAGATCACTACATATTTTATCATTTATACATATCCAGATGAAGCACCAGTTAAGGGTCTTGAAGCTGCTTTGGTCTTTTAGAATTGGTTGAGCCCATATCCAAATGCTTACTACAGTCTTGCTTCCGTTTATTCAACAATACACGCTGCGCCGGTTCTAATTGCTAACTATAATTAAGGACTAACAGGCACTTGTCGTTTTGCTAAATCTAGATGGCATCTCATATTCATGCCCAAATTATATCTTTATATGCCAAGCCACATGTTCTCAAGAAGGCGGCACTCCGTCTGTTACCTTACCATATGGTTGTGACGAGTAATCTCCGAAGCAAGAGTAGTCGAACTGTGCCTTTTCTGCCATCTTGTCCTGAACCTCGATGAATGTATCCAGGTCACACCAGCCGTCCTTACGGCTGACGTCACATTCCGGAAAACTCCTGCCCAGAGGCACAGTGCGTTGGTTGAGTATGAAGTGAATGTACTTGGTCTCTTTGCCATCAAGGTAGCCGTCTCTCTTTGGTGAGACAGGGCTGGGCGCCTTGATGATTTCGATGTCTAAACGCGCACCGAAAGGAGTCAGTTTAGAAACAACGAACTCATGTTCGCCGGGATATTCGTCAGTGGGAAGCTCCTCAGCAAATTGGCGAAGGCCAAAGGCTGTCAGGATAGAGATGATGTTGGTGTCATGAGAAAAGTCAAAGTAAAGACTTTGGTTCAGAGGAAATGTCTCCTTCATGCTGTCCAGTGTCGTGTTGATCTGGGAGCCAGAGTAACCAAGGGTATGATTCTTAAGCCTTGCCATGACCTCTTGTTGATAGCCGAGGCCAGTAGCTCGCTGTAACTCTGGTTAGCAGAGTTGGGGTTGCCAGAGAAGTCAACTTACGCCTACTGGGCTTTGGAACCCAGCCCCAGAAGAGAATCCAAGGTCGATAGAGTAGCCAAAGTGTTCCCATTCCTTGTATGTAAAGAGGTCACAGAATCTACTAAAGCCGTATGCAACAGTTTCATAGGGACACATGTTTTGTGCAGCCCAGACGTCTGCTGGTGTCCACGTGAAACCCTCTGTCACGTTATTGAATCGGGCAGTTGCTAAGTGACTCTTCAGTTGTTGGTCTGCAAATCCGATGAAGGGACATACCGTCTTTGAGGTACTTCTCATACCATACGGCCACAGGAGTCACATAATCCGCCTTGTCGGAGTTGGGGCAGTTTAGTCCTCCAGCAAGGGAGTTGTTGAAACCAGGGGCCTCGATGATCACTTCGATAGTAGCATTATTGGTCCTGCTGCTGTCAGAATAATACAGCGAACACCTTGGGCGACTCTCGCTTACCACTCGAGGCCAAAGAAGCCAGCCATCCAGTTTTCTGCAGATTTCAGCATGCGATCTTGAGTCTATACACTGTCAGTATCTTGAGACCTGGTTGGCATATGAACGAAGGTCACATACTGTAGTTCGGACGATGAGTTTGCTTTGAGGGTTGTACAAGCTACCATACATGTAACTATGCAAGACGCCTAGACTGTTTATCAGTTTCAAGTTTCGAGTTGTGAAAAGATAAACTCCTACCAGACTCGAAGAGCTCCTGTCGACCCCTTGGGACTAGGATGGCCTTTCCGAGTTCGTATTTCCAGTCCATCAAAAACTCAAGGGCACCACTGGTCTTGAGGCCAGCCGAAGCATTGGCAAGTCGCTCACCAAGGGTTGCGACGTTCGAACCTGGAGTTGGATATCGGGCACCATGGCGAGAAAGCATCTGGACCTGAACGATCTCAGCGCCTGGAGGGATTGGATACTCGTCCACGCCGAAGCCTGTAGATGGAGAATAAGGGCTCAGGTAACCCATCATCTGGAAGATGCTTCGGTTACCCTCCTTCATGCCTTCGATAGGGATAGATGTCTGTAACGGATCATTGGGGACAAAGGTGGCAGTAGGCTCAAAGACGTGGGTTTGTGCCATGAAAGCCGGCTTTCCAGTTTCGGTAACGCCGGGCCATAGTTGCGGCGACGTCTGAAAATACTGGGGAACTCGGGGTGGGTCACCCGGACATGAGCCGGAGCCGGAGCCGGAGAAGGCAAACGGGAGGCTAAGATAAAGGTTTATGGCCATAAGAATAACGACAAGGCCTGACAGAAGCATTATGGTGTTCCTGTATGAACGAATTGGGCCACGCGGTATGATTGGTTGAGTGGGAGGTTCCCTAGGGCCATCATCGTGGCCATCACCCTCATCTTGATGCACTGGCTGGTAGCCCGAAACACCCGGGGCTGCTTTTGACTTGAGAATTCCTGAAGCTGGAGCCATGTTGATACAAGGTTGGTTCGATGGTGATGGGTAGACTGTAGGTTGATGCGTGATAACTATGCTGTCTCAACAGCCAATCTCTATGACCAGCACAAGCGAAGATTGGGCTGTAGTGTGTACCCCTTTGGCACGGGCTGTGTTTTGGAGAAGTAATCTCAATGACAGTGGATAGTCGATGAAACAATCCGTTCAACCTACGCCCTGGGAAACTGATGGAGGAAAGAGAGGAGAGGAGAGGAGAAACAGACGGGGGTGTCTCTCTGAGGCGACAAGCGCTATAATTCGGAGGTGCTGAGTTCGATTGATTTGCTTAATGATGATGATGATGATGTTGCTTCTTTGAAGATTGGTTGAGACGCTGAATTGATTGCCCCTGTGGGTTAGGACTAGCCCGCCTTGTGCAAGGGGAAGGTGGCCAATTGGATGGTCAGCCATGCACTGTGTTAGGTTATCATGGCTCCCCTTCAAACCCTGTAAGACAGGGGAAGGAATCTGATCTTCGGCTGCCCGTAACGCTGAGGGGCATTTTCTAGCGCCCCTGCAGGGCGACAGCAAATGAACAGGTACTGTGCCATAGACACTGTACTGATATTGCCGGGTTGCTTGATACCCACAACAGAAACAAGCGCCAGGATCGCCGACCCCGTGACTACGGATCTCACCGTCGTTTCCACCTCACTTATCAGATCTCGAGTCTATTTTGAGAATGTAAGTAATGTAAACCTAGTCGTGACGGCTTCGTTGCCTCTTCTCTCAACGCCTCATCCATAATCCTGATGCATATATGGCCTGTTTTACATGGCAACGCGTCATTCTAGCTGTGTATCGAGGCCCGCCCTCTCGGGCCAATCTCGTCAAGGATTAGCGACATTTGTTGTTGTCTCCAAGACCATCACGATGAGCTGCAACATGTCGCTATCTTTGTGATCATGTGCAGACCAGTCATCATTTTTTCAAGGCACAGAGCGCAAGGTAAACCCGGGGTTCCTCCATGGGAGACATTTCCTTGGCCACTCAGGTCTTGAAACAAGCTGCTAGCTACCCTATCATGGTATCAAAACCATCATTCATCAGGAACAGAAGACTATCGTCTGCCTGTGGGCCGTTTGACAGCTGTCGTCTTCCTCCCTTCGATCTGCTCTGAAAGTCAATCACTTCGTCATCGATCCTAGCTAGGCATTCTTGACCGCCATTAATCAATCCATGACCAAAGTTCATTTCGAGGAACGGGAAAAGGCCTCCTCGTGACACAGAATGCAATACAAGGTGGATCGGTATGAGATGACGATGAAATACAAAGCAAGTTCTCCGAACCTAATCCTCGGTGGGTGGCTTTAGCCAAGTAAAAAGCAAAAAGCCCGTTCAGTTATTTTCGCTCTCACAGAAGCAGTCCAGACGAAAATCGGAGACCATCAATCAGAGAGAGCTACGTACTGTGCATTCTCGCCTTTTATCCAACACCATATTTGCCTTTGCTGTCTCACCATGCCAACATAACCAATCATCTGAAACTAAACACATCTTGACCAACTATCGAAAGCAAGTCATTCTGTGCTAAATCCGAGACTATCATCTCATATTTCTTGTCTCAGCACGCAGCTTTTCCTTGGTATCTGTTGACATTGGACAAGTCCCCCACCGAAGCGTTCCATCCCTGGTCTTGAGTCTTACTATGCCGGCTTTCCGCCAGCCTCCAAGCCTCGTTGTCTCGTCTTACCGCATCGCAGCTATGGGTATGCGTTCGTTTCGTGTGGCTCTACTTAAGCATTCTCTAAGCTTTAAGAACTCTAGAACAAGGGATTTGCATGCTTAGTTATGGAGCACCCTCGACCGTTGCCAATGGGAGAGCGCACAGCTCTCTGCCGTGAGACTCCCGGCTTATTCCCAACCTAAACGAAACAATTCTTGTAGCTTGGTACATGTACGAATTAGACTTGTCACACTATCATATATCACTTTTATCGTCTTCTGTGCCTGAGCATCTCGATCTACGTTATGCATGCGATTCCTTGTATTCGGCTGTCCCTATTAGGTGCTAATACTGCATGAGCCTTAAACACACTTATTAATCCTGGATTTTTTCGACCAAAGCCCATTCTGCCACGCCCACAAAGCCAGATACCACACTGTACCGACAGCCAGGTTCGCCTGAGACATAATAAACCATTCTTGTTACTTTTCCGCGACCGTGACACCCCAATAAAAAAAAGAGATAAAATAACATAAGAAAACATACTCAAACTCGAGTACAGGACCCTGTTCATAACTTTTGATTCCTCCCCCGTTGCCTCCAGATTCCCCATTGCCCTTTTTATGCGCCTCGGCTCCAAAGTCGATAAGCACCCCATTATCTCATCATGTCTCGCTAGCATGCATGAATGCATGCGAATTCAACCCACAGTTGAGGTTGCTATAAGCGCTAGATGCACAGTTTTAGTTGGCCTGAGACCTGAGGGGGAAGAAGCCGTCTGGCATGGGCTCAATGTGCCAGATCTTGGGTGCTTCCTTGTTGAAAGCAGCGGACCACTCCTGTGTCAGGTCTGCAGGGAGCTTCCATCCCAGCTCGTCGTCGCGGAGTCTCATGCGAACCAAGTGTCGACGTTCTCGGGCAGCCTCACCGTTGACGAAGCCTTCTCGGCGATGCAAGATTGTGAGGTTGTTGATGAAATGCATGTCACCTGCACGTGTGCTAATCTCCAGCTGAGTCGCCTTGGCAATGTTCTCAATGGAGTCCAATGCCTCCATCTGGCGTGGCGTGACGGCAGGAAGGTTGGTAGGGCGTGGGTGAATTGCATTCCCCGTAAGAGCTACACGCCCAAAGTTGATCAACACTTTCCCCTCGTGATGAAAGAGGACTGGTCGGCACTGGAAACGGGGCCTATCACAGTACACGGTGTCAGTGGATGCACTCCTTGCTTATCGTTGTGATGAAAAGAACAAATCAAGTGGATGTAGATAATCAAGTGCCTGAACTTACAGGGCGAATGGCCAGTCAGAGCGAGCAAGAGTGCGGACCATGTCCGGACGGCTAGTAGCAAGAACATTGTAGACAGTGTAGGCTGAGGCGATGATGCATTTGCCTCCGGAGACAGCAGTGCTACGTGTGAGCCAACTGACTATGTCACCAGCTTCCTCGTTGTGGAAAGTCTAGAGCAGAGGTTAGCGTTGTTGACTATTCCTTCCAGGATTTATAAAAAAAGATTAGCCTACGATGGGGGAGGTGGAGTGTCGATGGTGACCAGCCTTGAGCTTGGATGAGTTGTCGGCGACAATATGAACTACAAATATGTCAATGAGAAAGAAAACAAGGTAATGGGATCATTCGAGCCAACCTAGCATATTGCCTTTTCGATCTTGACGCCCATGACGATTAGCAATGTAAGACTGAATGCCAAGATACAGCACAGTCAAGTCCTCGACTGAGTACTTTTGAGGATCAAGGCCACGAATGACACCAAAGCCCTTGCCTCGGTACACGTCTTGGCGGATACGATCCAGTCTTGGTCCCAGAGTGGGAAGAGGGAAGTTGTCTCGGGAGACACAATCCCCGTCAAGTTCCAAGGCTGGCTGGTGTTAGCAACGGCAACATAATGCACGCCACGGAAGAGGCGCCTCAGAAAAAGAGACGTACCTTTGAAGACCAGCAAAGCATTCTCAGCTTCTTGTAGGTCGGATTCGCTCAGAGTGTGGATGTATTCCGATTCATCCGTGAATTGAGGACCAACCCAAGCCATAGGCTCGTCGAGAAACTTGGGCCACCCTTCGGGGACCCCAGCCGGCCCATCTGCCACGCGACTGACACAGCCGGCGGCCGCAGGAGCTAGTTCAACGGCTGGGCTCGGACCAATGATGGGCCCAACTATGGAAGATGCCATGGTAATGGTTTCTGAGGGAGAGGTACCGCTGGTGGCTTGGTGGGGGTGTCTTGATACTGAGGTACTCTATCAGCCAGCCTCTTACACGAGAAAAGGGACGTATAGGTTTTGTGAAAAGCATACGTTACGAAACGCAACGGGCCGTTGTCTGATGACCTGGTATAAGTCAGGATCTGCGGGGAGACCTAGTGGACCAGGAAGAGATCGAATATGAAAGATGATATGTGAGCTGAAGGTGTGCTGGGGTATTGAAAGAGAGGTGAAAAAGATGGAAGAAAAGGAATGGGACTTCTGGTGGTGCGAGGCGTCTACTTAAATGCGTTTGCTTAATGGAAGGCGGAGATCAAAACAGAAGGGAAAAGGAACGTTTGATACTATCGTGGCAAGTGCCTTTGGTCAAGGTATAGTGGCGTTGGAGGCGCCTCCAATTTCGAAGTTCCTTGACGAGTAACATGAATAGAAGGCGCAACTTACAGTCGAGAGAGATCAAGAGTATTCCGTAGCAGCGGGCGAGGAAAGAGGAAAAGACGGAGGTGCAAGGTGTCAGAAGTACGGCAATAACGATGGATGTCATGCAAATTGCAGCACAGACGAACAGTTCTTGATGAGCGAGATTGAGGTTGGAGATTGTTGAGGAATATCAAAAGAACGTTCAGACTAAGTAGGAGGCTAGTAAGGTATTATTATAACTTTCCCAAGATGTTTGCAAATCGGTGGTAGCCCTGTTCAAATTTAGAGATGGAGGTGAAGCTCCTGGGATATGCGGCTCTTGGAAGGATGTTGAAGTTGTGTAACGTTCTCCCATGCTTCCTCCGTCCCCGTTTTCTCGGGTTCGATGTGAGAGAGAAGGCAGGTACAATGAAAATTTTCACTTAGATCTGCTCTTCGTTTCGTGGCTTCCACATCCATCCAATTTCCAGTACCTCTTCGACCTACCTTAGAACCTGGGTAGCTACCTCACCTTACCTTACACCACTTACACAAGGATTGTTGAGGAGATAGCATCGGGTTGGCACTTCCAAGTTGGCAGGGTTAAGAGACAGGGTATACGTAGATCGGGTACTTGCGTAGCCGTGCTCGTGGTAGGTCACAGATACGCGGCGGTAGGAGGCTGCAGCAGAACCCAGCAACGCGGGTATTCGCTGGACTTCCTGCCATAAGGTATTCCAGGGCTAACGCCTTGAACAATCAAAGTGCCTGGTCAGGTACCGGTATCCCCATCTCCTGGGCGGGAAACGGAACGAGCAGACGAATTCTGAGGTATCAATTGGAGGTGAGTAAGTGCCTTGCCGCTGATCCTGTACTTCATTCGTGGTTCCTCGCCTTTCCATGTCACCAGTGCCCGGGTTGCTCAAAAGTCCTGGGTAGCAACATAAACTCTGGGTCGTCTCTCATTGCAAGGGAGGAGGAAACGAGACGAGACGAGACGAGACGAGACGAGAGAGCACTGTAACATTCCTTGGGGAAACGGGTCCGGGCCCTCGACTAGTAGAAAGAAAAAGGAAAAAAAGGAAAGGAGAACGGAAAATTGATAGAAGTACCAAGCCTAGCCCCAGCAAGGGTTGACTGATGGATGTGTATGGTTCCAAACTGTAGTTAGTTGGTTGAGAAAAGCAAAACACCAAAGGCTAAGAATGAACATGAGCTAAGACGACTAGGAGAGGCTCGAGGCTCAGACTCAAGCTCAGCTGAGAGCCCAATCCTAGCTTAACCGAACTGGAATAGCATGGTAAGGATGATCCTTCGTGTTGATCCCCCAGTAGCTACCTAGTAGCTTTATTGCCTAGGTACTAAATTTTAGGTGTGTTTTAAAAGTGGTTCACCATTGGTTTACTATGGAGTATACCTATGCACCTTGTTGGTTCTTTACTTATCTATCTGTGGCTGGCTGGCGTCACCTTCACAGTACCTACAGTACTAGCAGTGCTCCGTAGCTGTGCTACTACAGGTAGTCCAGGTAGTATTGTGTCCGTTCAACACGTCGACAAGGGCCCAAAATCACGGCAGTCGACATTGATCCTTTGGCAATGGTTAAACTTTACTTGAGGCGTTATACAGCTTCATTGGTTGGCGGATTTCTATCCGTTGCCACCCGCTTAGCTTAGGTTTGGTTCGTTTCCTCGGGTCCTAATTACTGGTTCCCCGTCAAACCAAGGCCAAAGAATGATGCTTGGGCGACGCGGACACCTCGCGGTCAACAATCGACAGTCAAAGCAAAGCAAAGCAAAGGCGAGGCAAGGCAGGGCAGGGTAAGGCAAGGGATATGCAAATAGACGCGTCTCATTTCATTATTCCCTCCCGTTTGTCCCGTCGCCATCTCTCCGCCGCTCTTCCCGATGGATACACAGCATGTAGGAAGCACATATATTGTGTAGTGCTCCGTACACAGTGCTGCATTATCCACACTCTCAGACCGACCAAGTCTACCTGTTAAGCCCAAGTCAAGTCAGAGCATAGCTGTGGTATGAATGGCCCGGGCTTTGTCAAGTGCCGCACAACCAGGCCCGGCCCGTCCGGCATCCCTCCGCGAGCCAACCCTCAGCGAGCTTGGTACATATAAACCTTTGATCCCCCTTGTGTTTCTGTCATAACGCAGCAGCCCGTCTCCCATCGACACTCGGTGAGCAAACTCTCGCCTCTTTCTGTAGGTGGCCGCACACACTCTCGGTGTACCTGTCCCTCTCCTCTCACCGTCATCCCTTTTCTTCCATCGCATCGCAGTTTGTTGGCGTGCACTCCCTTCCGTCCTGTTACATTGTTTCGCCTACGACCCTCCTCCCCGCTGCTTTGCCGTGTCCCGTATCGTGAACTGGTCCATGTGGCGGTTTATCGGAACTGAACAAGAACCATCAATCTCTTTGGCTATAGCATCTTCACTGGCCCTCCGCACCCAATTTAGCTGTTTATGTCATTTCCCTTCAAACCATCACACCAGTTCGGCTCTTTCTCTGAACCTCACCTGCACTTGACCGCCTTTTCGTAACCAAAGTTACCCTGGCATTTTAAATTGGTTTCCATTATCGTTATCATCGTCATCGTCATTATGGCCGTTACTGTTGCCGCCGTCATCCACATTCACCGCCCTTCATTCGCGTCGTATACAGTCTCAGTTCCTGCACCTCCGCTGTGAGTACAGCATCTTCTCAAACTCTGCGACTACGCAATTGGCTCCAAGTCACCCATTGCCCCCTACTGTCACAGAAGACAACCAGAGATGTTGTTGGCCAACCAAACCCGATCATATTGTTGTTCGAGGTTGCCAGTTCGTCTCGAACAATTGACTGACAAAAAAGTAATCATGCTCATACACGGCCTTGTTCCGGATTTCTTCCCATTGCAACGCTAAACCCACAGAGTTCAAGTTAGCATCAAATTAGAGAGCCATTGTCTCAGCCTGTATGGTTCTTCATCCCCGAGGGTCAACTTACCATGTCGTCTAGCTAGGTTGCTAGTATGATGGACAAACTTGATCTTTTCTTCATCCAAGCCTGCCAGTGTTCGCAAGTCTTGGTCTTTGCAATCTTCCGAGAAAGGGTAGATGCCCTTGTTACAGTAGTGGAAGTGTGCGAGCAAGATGTTTGCGCCTGTTCAATCCCCAGTTAGCAAGCGCTTGGACCAGGGTGGCTGTGTGACTCACCTAGGTGGTATTCTTTGACCTTCTCCTCACGTGCAAACCGTCGCTGCAAGTACATCGATAATCAGCAAACTTCGCAGGCCACTGTCGAATCTCAGGGCTCTCTTACCTTCATGCCGTGCTTCTTCGCGTATCCAGCGTCATGAGCTGTGATGAGAGCTGTGTTATGCAAAAGAATGAAGATGACAAGATACGTCACTAGCCAAGTGCTCTGCTTGTTCTTTGACATCATCTTCTGAAGTTTGTCCAGAAGCTCCCTTCGCAACTTGGTCTGTATGTGGTGAATCAGGATAAGATCCATCTGAGCGCCAAGTACAGGCGGAAGAGGGATCTTGCCATGATTCGGGTTCGTTTCGTCCAGGATGCTTTGCTTCATCCCCAAGGTCTCTTCTCCAACAATGAAGCTCGACCGCGTTGTCAGACGAATCGACATCCACAACAAGAGTGTATGATGAATAAGTTCCACGCACTCTGGCGTAGTGGACGGGTCTTTGAAGATTTCCCATGCACGTAAGTATGTTCGGAATAGCAGGCCTTCAGGTGGTCCAAGCAACTTGGTAAAAGCATCCTGCATGCTATTCTCAATGTGGTCCAGATACTCTTTCTTCGCCTCCTCGAGGTTGACCATCGCATACGGAGGAATCTTCACGGATTTCTTGACACCCTTGTAATCCCAAGTACGTTCCAGCTTGTCACCAGCTTGAGGAATGAATCGTTGAACCTTCACTTTAACAAACTTATTCGATAGGCCCTCGGACAGATATATGGTTCTGGGCTCTTCAGTCGTAGCCCAGCTCTGTATCGGATCCGAGATGTTATTGGTCCATCGTCGTGTCCATTCATAACCGGGAACTTGGCCCGGTTTGAAAAGTCGGATATCTGTTATCTTGTATCTGAGACAAGGAAAGCGCCCCGCTCTCGAATTGGAGACTTTTTTGCATGTCAAACAGGCCCCTCCCTCTTCCTCGGGGTTGTTTTCACACTGCATCACTGGTTAGTGGCCTTTGCGCACCAGCCAAAAAGTACGTTACAGTAAGACATCATCTTATGCAACAGAACCGGACAGTGTTACTTACACGAATTCTTTGCATTCTGCACCTGATACAGGAACCAATCTTTCGGGTTTGGGCAGTTTGTTCACGGAGATTTGGGTCCTTGAACGGACCTCTCTTCCCCCCTCTTTGGTTAGTGAGCACAATTTCAAAATTGGCTTGTTGATCCATTAGAGACCACCCGTTCTGCACAGTATCTTCGCCAAGTTGAGCATTTATTATCATGCCATATTGGGAAACGCTGTCGGGCGGAGCCAAGCCCTGGTGAGTAATAGCATTTGTATCAATAAGGCTGGAATCGGAACTGTAGCCGACCTGTGGAAATGCCTTGGTGTCAAGCTGTTGACTGGACATTAATACTTGATTCTCCAGCTGTGGTTCCTCTTTGAAAGCTTGGGCGACGTAAAAGTCTCCAGCTGATAGATGAGGTTGATGAGTTGGTCCAGGACCACTCATCACAGGCTCCGCTAACGGCGTCTGATCAGAGATGAGAGGAAAGTTGACAAGGGGCGCAACATTCAAGTTAGGTTGCTGAAAGCTGTAATCTGGCTGTTGACCAGAGCTCAGAGTTGTATTGTCATATGGTTCAGATGATGGCATTGTCATAGACGGTTGTTTTTCTGCCATGTAAGGAGCATCTGGGCCAGAAACTGCCGGTGCAGAGCTCGGTAGCTGTTGATAGCCTTTCAGGGTGATGTCAGCGATGATCTCAGGTGTACGTCGGGCGATCGGGCAACCTTAAGAGTAGTCGGGTGCTTACCATCTTGATGTCTTGGGTCCCAGCCACAACATGGGCAGAAGAACAAGGTCAGATCCGCCATACGCCTGGTTAATGGGGAAGTAGAAGACGGCATTGAGTCCTGGCCATATTCGTCCCAGTTTGAAGATGCCCCATAATGCTCATCACGTTGACTGTAAGGTCCTGATAATGGGAGTTTCATCAGAGGTCCCTGGGACGAAGGCGGTCCTTGCTCGGATGTCATTGGGATCGATGGTGCGAGCCTTCTCCTCTTCCTACAATGCTGTTGTTCAATCAGTTGGTGCAATTGAGAACCAGAGGCTATTCCATAGAATTGTGCCAGTTGATCAAGATTGTCTTGGATCTCAAATGGTATAAAGGTGAAGTTGTCATTCACGAGAGGGGTGAAAGGTATTGACGAAGGGCCCGGATCTTCAACTCCCGGTTGGAGAAGAGGCCTCTTAACTTTGGAAGGATAATGTGGATTCTATAGAAAAAATCAATTCACCGCACATTTGGGTCTCGTAGGGAGGGGGCCTAGGGCAAGATCAGGGAGAAGAAGATGCTTGTCCGAGAGTCATGGCACGAGAGCCACGACGGGGCTGCGAGAAGAGGAAACGGTGGTGATTGGCAACAGCCGCAGGGGTCATGCAAATAGAACGTTGAGACGGGGGATCGATGATATAACTCCATGCAGCTTGCCGCCAACCGGGGAGAGAAACTCTTACCATAATGGCTGCAGTGAGACAGGACAGGGTGTGGAACAAACACTGCCTAGCAGTAGGAGTAAGAACAGAAAGACGAAGGTCAAGGTACCACCACGCGGAACCAAACTCGACGAAATACAGTCAATGACAAAGAAGAGCTAGCTTGCCCGGTTTGTCTCTCAGAAGCGGTGGTCAAAATTGAGCGACGCCGGGGTGAGAAGAGGGGGAGTGTGGTGGGAGGCTAATGTGCCACGAAAGCCATCACCAGGCACTTGACGTTGAAACCCCCGTAGTGCGCCGAGTGGAGCACCAGCGATGGCCGAAGTCAAAACGACGGCCGAGAGAAGGATACCAGACGGTCGGGAATAGAAAATACTGTGATGAGAGAGGCGAAGAATCCGGGGAAGCTAGGCGGAAGGGCGATAAGTAGGTATGTTAGCGCAAACCCAATCAGGTCGTTGAGGCTCCTTGCCAACAGATGGAAGGCCGATGAGATGTTGGTGTGCTGCTCGCAGCCGCCAACCTGAGAACCTTGAGCCTGAGTACGATTAGGACAGTACGTGGAGCCTTGTCCACCCCGTCCACTGCTTTAGCAACAAGGCGGGCTGAGCTGTCGTGGTACTGGCGACAGAACGTGGAGTGAGTAGCCGGTGGTGCTGGTACTGGTGTTTGCACCGTTGAGCGAAATCAGCGCAATATGCCTGCGGCCGCGATCGTATGGATGACGGCTGATGCGGGCTGCGGGCTGAGCAAGTATGAGGCTGGCGGTGTGGTGGTTGTAGTGACTGGGCGTTGAGCGCTTCAAGCAACAGCTTGACGGTCTGCTGGGAACGGTGATGATGAACGAGTCTGTGAGAGAGGAAAGTGGACTCGGTGAGGACGGCGTTGACATGGCCTCGTGCTGAGTAGTTTTTGACCGGTCTGAGGGGTACCATGGGAGTGGCAGGGGGCCTTCTGATTGTAGTGCTCAGGCTTGTCAGGTAAAGGATTTTGGGATATTACCCGCTCTGCCGGTTCAGTGCACCTAAAGTTCTCGATCTTATGTTAGGTATTGGAATAAGTTATTAGACACCATTGGTGGGGCGATTAGCAAAGAAGAAACAGTATAAAGGCTTCGTTCATGGCTTAGGAACTTGGCTACTGAAAAATGAGGGTGATTTGAATCGTGCGTAGTCGTAGACAACAATGCAGCTGAATCCTTTGGCAATCGAATCTTCGGATCGGGTCATTGTTCCATAGCCACGGAGCCTAGCCATGCCAACGGTTAATTCGTGCATTGAAATGGCCATGTGATTGACGTGGGGCTGACCAATGTCGGTCATGGCTGCACAGTTGCTCAGCTGGGATTGGATGTACCATTTTCAAATTGCTTTTTTTCCCCATGCACAGGGTCTCACAACGCCAACCCGCCTGGGTATCTCACACCAGGGAGAGAAAAAGTACTGTACATCGTCAACTCCGAAACGTAGCAAAGGTTCTCAAAGGTACTTGGATCGCCAAGCAGTTCAGAAGAAAGATCGTTTTTATCCAATCGTCGATGTAGGTCAGGCGTTTGGGGGGGCCATTCTCGAGAGTAACGCATACAAGTCCGAGAAAAGGCAAAGATGCCTCGACAAGTATGTCCTAGATTAGCAGTCAAGTTTCTAACCAAGAGGATACTCCGCTTGCCAGATGCACTCGGATGCAGTGGTGTATCGTAAACGAACAAATGCCCGAGCGTTGTTTCAAGCCCTTTCAGCTTCCCTTTCACCCATCTTATCTTGGCCAAGGCTGACGAGTGAATAACAGCCAACATCTCACAGAATGTTGAGACCAGTGGTGCTATCTGCCAATAGCTGACCCGTTGCCAGAAGCCTGCATTCTGTCCATGTGATAAGACGAATGTGTGTTATCGTCACGCAAAGACTCTGGTTGGTACGAGGGAGGAGGCAGGGGCAGCAACCGGTGAGAACAGCAATTACTTGCACTCTTGGCCGAGAATTAGAACTAAAAGATCGGTCCGGTCGATATCCGGTTGTGTGTGTTATCATTGCGAGCTTCTTACGACAAGAGCCTAGTAGCTGATGTTCGAGCCGGACGCACTAAAGAACGGCACGATGCAACTCATGCTCCTGAGCAGCCGCCAGTGAGGCGTGGCCCAGCCACAGATTCTGCATGAAAACGGCTGCATCTTCGTGGGTTATATTGCATCAAAATGCAAGTGGGATATGCGTGGCTGCGTCCGTGTCTCTTGGCTTGACGATGTTGTCTCTTCTCTCGCCGAGTTGCAGTGGTTTTCGACGCGAGAATGGGTTCCTGGCGATATCACCCAGCCTGTGACGTCGGATGGATGGGATGGCAAACTATGCAGGTTGCAGAAATAATAATCACTAGGCTGTTTCTGGGGCCACTAGAGGTGTCTAGGTAGGTAGGTAGGTAGGTAGCTAATATACTCGATACTGTGATTGGGAAGTTAATTAAGTGGCGCTTGCGCTTTCCCTTGAGGAAGGAAGGTCCAAGTCAAGTTAGTAAAGTAGTTGCCAACCTAGGTTATTACGATGGACGTTAGCAATTTTGCTTTGCATTAGTATGTACAAACCACGCAACGGTCTGACGGAAGAGAGGTCCGTTACCGTTCACCGGGTTTCCACACTAGGAAGTAATTGAACACCCATGAGTTTCATATCCAAAGTTAGTGCCTTCTAAGCTCTAGACCGAGAAATCCAAATCTTCACCGGGTCCAGTAACTTGTCCCTACCTAAGCGCCGATGAGGAACTCTCTTTTTGATCTAGAAAAGAGCATGGATGCCACATGGAAGGACTAAATGTCGTTAGTCTCTATCCACCAACGGGTCTTCCCGCGTTCCAGATGGGGCGTCCTAAATGGACGAATCGAACTGTTCCTCAAATAGAAATCGCTTGAGCTTTCTCCTGGATGGGTTCCTCCCAAGTCCTACATGTAGCTACAACTCGTTCTGGCGATTCTGTGCTACCTAGATGTACAGGATGCAGGCAAGGGAGGTTATACATATGGAGTCGAATCCCTTGCTTTGCCTGCAGTCACAAGACACCATCCGCCTAAGCCCGTATTCTCTTCAGCCATGTAAGCAGCCATTGGTCAGTTATCGCCCCAATCACCCCTGCTTCATATTCGCCAGCATTAATGGACATCGTCAATCATCCAGCTCCCATGGTATGGTAACGCAGCAGCAACAGAGCGAGTCAGCGCAGCCACTCGGGAGCTCCGCGAGCTCTACACACGGACATTACAATGCTGGCTTTGCGCACTGTCCAAGCCTCCCCACCCGGCCAGGAAAGAAAGAACGCTATGCTCAAGCCCCCATTGGGTGGACATGGGTGATAATGGTTCTCCGGTGCGCCTCTCCCGCTTCGGTGTCGGCTGGCACTTGTTATCAGATATCAAATAATATCGGAATGCAGCGTGCTTCAGGGCACGCCAGTCAGCGCGGATGACGTTGCCTGTACACAAGATCCCAAATGGTCGGTATTTCGGGAATGAGAAATGTGACTGCTCACCGGTTTCCCAGGAGCCCTTGTTCCCAAAATCTCGGTATTCCCCCACGCCGATACTTGAGGGGGCAGATGCCGGCATTTATCTGTCCAAGCTAGGTACGGTATTTATTGTGGAAGTCATATGCTGTTTCTCATGGAGATGGTTCTATTGATCGGCCTTGGACGAGCCCTACTGAGCGCTTAGATGAGGTTGTCTCGTCTCGACATTGGTTA
Source organism: Fusarium fujikuroi IMI 58289 (assembly GCF_900079805.1). NCBI lineage: Eukaryota > Fungi > Ascomycota > Sordariomycetes > Hypocreales > Nectriaceae > Fusarium > Fusarium fujikuroi. The sequence continues at coordinate 3,429,907 of NC_036622.1, read as the reverse complement.
ACATCAGTCGTGGCCTGATGCTTCACGGAGTACATCTGGCCCATCTCGCTTAGAGCTCCCGATTTCTTAAGCTGGGTCAGGTCTGTCAGTTTTCGAACTGATTATATGCCAACTCCCGTATGTAACACTGTCTGAGAATCATGACCAAGACCTTGACTTGTCTCACCAGAGACTCCTCATGCCGTCCAGTTCGAACTTCCCCTGAAAGCTGTCACTGCGATAGTGCCCTCTACCACAAAATCTGACTGTCTTTTGTCAATTCTTCGTTGTCGTCCATCACTTTACTTTTTTTTCTCTGCTTGTACACAGTCTTAATAGCTAATCTCTCATCCAAGACCGTTTCTTCATGTTAAGTCTAGCGTATTCAAAGAGCATTTCATCAACATTCATTTTAGATGTCAATCCTTGTTTCGTGGACGGCATCCAACTTATAAATCCGTTAGCGAGTCATGTCGATTCTGGCTTCTCATCAGCTTGCGTGTTCGTTTACCACGACTAGCGCCGCCAACAAACCACCAACAACTCGTTGAGCCATCACAGCGCCTGTACTCCCGCGAAGCCCAATACAAATGACCTTGGCTGGCTTGGTGTGTCTCGCTGCATTCACGGACATTGAGAACCTGAATCCCTCGGGACGTGCCACAACAACCTTTGGAATAGAAGCAACTGCCCAAGCAGATATTGTGACCGGGTCTGATCCCGTGTTTTCAGGAGGCAACGGATACCTGCCTTGATCCCTCCGCATGGAAAGCGTGGATGATTTGTGTCTGGGAACGAAAAACACCCATTTGCCAGGCAACATGCCTCTCCGCAGGTGGAGCCCTAAGGTGCTTGCGTCAAGCGTGAAACTTAGTTGGAAACTGGATCTTGTCGTTCAAGTCTCGAGGTTGGAGGCAATCTCCATCGGGCGACTGCTTGCCATATTTGTTTGCTCTTTCTTACCCGGCAAGAACAAGTTGTGATCAGTCACTCTCGGTTTCACAGGGACCAACAGGCATCCTTCGATCATGTGATCAGACAGCATGACCAAAAAGAACCGCGTACTGAGCATTGAAGCCAACCACTCAAAGTGACCCAGTTCGGCCGTGTCATCCATCTTTGGTACCGTCGCACGACAACGCATATTATTTTCCCCAGGCTTGATGCTGACTGGTGGCACGTTCCGCCTTGTCCAGTAGATCTTGCTCTCGAGTCGAACCGAGTCATTTCTCGTCCTGGATTGATATCGGCCACTCTACGCTGCTGACGATTCAACAACTCCTCGCCAGCTATTCAGCCTCTGGTCGCCTTGCATCCGAGACTGGAACCCCTCACCTACATCCGACTGTTTGTGTTGGGCAGCATCTAAGACATTTGTGCAGGTACTTGGTGATTTGCCGTGGAACGCTGCGCGCTGCTGACTTGAGCTGTCTTCTAGTAGCTTTCGGTGTCCAGAGTATTCATCAGCCCATGCCATGGAGCTGAGTCAGGAATCTATTCACGATGTTATCCACCCTACTGCAGCCTTCTCGGGTCCTCCATCAACCACCCAGCTGGGCTCGGCAGTTCGGGATGACCATGTTGTTGACTGGCAAAACTCATCGCTGAACCCAAAGAACCGCATTGATAGCCTCAGCCCACTGGATCGTCCTCTCTGGCGCATCGATGGCTGCACTGCTTTCGGAAGCCAATTCTATGCTGTTCCTCTGTTCATCGACTCGATGTCTCCTATTCGAATGGATGTTTTCATTCCCGAGCCCTCAAAGCTCTCACCAGAGCTTCGGCTTGCACTTGATGTTGATGTGGCATTTCATACCACGAGTGCAATGCGCATTTCGCGTCTCGGAATCACTCAACATGTGCTCCGCATCCTGCAACACTGGACAGCTCGGCAGCAGGAGCCTCTGAAAATCTTCAGTAACATACCTTTCGGTTCCAGGATTGTGCTCAGGAACATGCCCATGAACGTTGCTGACGCGGAGGTCACCATCGCTCCGACTCACTATCTTGAACGTCAACTTCTGTCTGTGGCTTCTCTTGAGAATGCTTGGGGAGGCGACGTTGAGTTACCGCCGACTGTCGATCTTGGTGACGTGGTATACGTCTCACAGCTACACGACAGCGTCTGCCTCGTCAGAATCGGAGGCAAGATATGGATTTTCAAGGCACTTACCAGTTACACCAAGTACCTTTATCACGAGCTAAGGCAGCTGCTCATCATCCCACCACATCCCAACATTGTCTCCCGCCCTGTGCACCTGGTTACAAAGAAATGCAGTTTTGGGAGTAAGGTGGCCGTCATCGGATTCACTCTCGAGTACCATATTCACGGTAGCCTGCGTGATCTGATCCCTTTTCTCAAGCTTCACAACATGGTGTCTCTGGCTGACGAGACAAAATGGGCTATACAACTAGCATCGGCGTTGGTGCATCTTCGTACAACATCCAGTATCTTCTATCCGGATCTCAGGTTGGACAACATCGTTCTTTCAGCTAGTCGAGATGCCGTTATGGTTGATTTTGAGCAGCGTGGGGTCTGGTGTGAGTTCGCCGCTCCTGAAGTCAATGCTCTGGAGTACGTAAGGCTTCTTGCTATCGATGAAGAAATACCCGCGGAAGTCAGCGAAAAGTATTCGAAACTCTTGACAGAGATGCTTCCGCATTGGGAGGCGATGGGTGAGAGCGAGGAGTACAAGTGGCCATGCAAAGGCTATAATGTCCCATGGGCATGTCTCACACCAAAAGAGCAGGAGGCATGCGAGGTGTATATGCTTGGCCGTGTATTGTGGTGCATCTTTGAAGGGAATAGCGCTCCCCAAAGAGCCGCAGTCTGGCTTTCATATCGATGGGAACCACTTGTCGAGTTTCCAGGATACACGAAGACTCCTGGAGCCATGCAGAAATTAATCGATCGTTGCACACGCGGAAGGCAGAATGGCCTTAGTAGGCTGATTGTGAGGGAGAGAAACCAGCTCGTGCTCCGAGAGCTCGAGAAAACAGGGCTCTCCACCCCAGATGGGGTGCAGCGGACGGCCAAGGAGTGGTGGTCGAGAGAAATCGATGCATCGGAGACGTGGCTCAGGCGAAGGATCGAAGGTATGAAGAGGGGTGATTGGAAGGAGAACTACTACGACCGGCCTAGCCTGAAGGATGTTCTTGCGGACCTTGAGGCCTTTCGCGATGAAAGGGGTTTCAAGTTCTGACTTGGGCCGGTGACAATCGGACAATCCGGATATGTCTCACTCCACTCAAAGGCATAGCAAACAGCAAGCGAGTTATTCAATAAGAAGCAACAGAGTTTGATACACTAAATTCACTTTCATAAGTACGGCTTAGTTAGTTTTTATTTTATTTTATGAATCTCCATATTTGGTATTCAGCTTGTAAAGCTGTTCATGTCAATAAATGATGCTTATTTTCGATCCACATTGTCACCAGTCGCCAAAGTCTCCGTGCCTCATCTGGTTCTCCTTGTCTTGCGGCGACTCGTTTGCCCCTGAACTGATCTCTTTAAACGAGATCCTGTACTCGATGTTCTCAGTCTTCTCAGCATTGCCCTAAATCGCTGCACGTAACCAGCTGGCGCTCCATAAATCTCAATCTTGCCGAGAAGTTCCTCGAGGTTATGTAGGAACTGGCTCGCAGCTTCGGGGATCAGATTAAGGACGTTAAGAATGAAGTCTTGATCTCGATCACCAATTAGCCGCAGGTAGAGGTTTCGGTCGATGCGTGGTGCATCTATTGGACCATGGTCTGTATTGCGAGATACCACCAAATCCAGAATGTGCACGAAGCTGCGAGCTGCTGATAAGGCTTCCCTTGCTGAAATAGGGCTTTCGCGGGTATAAATATCGTGGCGCATCCGGCGAACGCAACCTAGAATATGTGAAGCTGCCCATGTAACATCTCGGGTGGGATCAGGATCTGAAGTTTGGCCTGGGGTGTCGAGATCTCGAACAACGCGGTCAATACGCTGAGTAAGTTTGTAGAATACGTCCTTTATAGGGTCTTGCGGGCGAGATAGAGAGCGGAAATAGTGAAAGAAGTGATGGTTATCTAGAAGCATACGAGATATGGTTTCTTCCAGATCGTTTCGTTTAATGATCTTCCTGCTGTGAGAACCCTTCTCAAAGATATCTGGTCTGAAGTCCCCTGGGTCCATGCTATAGACAGAGGAAAGCATTTCTCGAGCTTCCTGGGCGCGGAAAGCGTCAGGCTCGTTATTGTATTCCGAGTCCGGTGTGACGAGGTGGCAGTGAAGTCCCTCCGCCAGGACATCGAGACGAAAATTAGATATATTTTGGAAAGCTTCGCCCATCTCCTCAGCATGGCCTGCTGGGCTCATCCTGAGAGGCTTGCTGAGATCAGTTTCGTACAGAGTTTGCTTGACGATCTGATCTAATAGCCAAAGGAGGTGCTGGCAAGGCTGTCCATCATCTCGGCATGAGCAGCTGAGGTTGGAAGTGCCGTCTTGTGGCGGGCGGATCCGCACAGAGCGCGTGACAAGCTCTGTCATTTGGAACGCATATGTATCATCAATGCGACGGCACTTTTCTAGAGCGATCTTTGGGGGCTCTTTGAAGGTATCGCGGACGATTGACTGGGTCTCTTCAGGGAGGTGGTCGATGAGATATGTGAGTTTGGTTGGGGATCGGATAGCAGAAGGCTCATCGTCGTCGTCGTCGAATTCTGAACTGTAATCTACATAGCTAGAGCTATTTGATCTTGTATCAGAGTCAGAAGATGATTCATCGTGGTGAGATTGCTCGGTTGTCCGGCCTAGGGATTGAGCCCTGGCACGAGAGGGGGTTTCTGGAGACATGCTCTCGAGAGATAGTCGACTTAAACAAGAAGAGGGAGGATACATCGGCCCAGAAAAAGTTACAGTGCCGTGACAAGGTTTATGAGAATACAGAGTGGTTATTCTATGGCTTTATATCGCATGTCGACCCAACAAGGCTGCTGCTGGCAGCGACTTAGATCGAGACCCCAGTTGCGGCCATTGGTGGTTGGTTACAAGCCTCATGGCCGGGCTCAAGGACACAAGAGAGGGGCCCAAGGCATCATTTCCAATATAGAACAGAAATTGTAGCCTTGAGACAGGATCCAATAAGTGTAGACCATCGTTGAAAGCTCGCAATAGGTAGAGAGCTAGAGGTTCCAGCTGTGGCTGTGGAGTCCCGGTGGTGCGTTCCATGACAATGGGTGCAGATAGTGAGATACCCACTCATGATCGAAGGAATGACTCCTTCGGTAGATGAGTGAAGTTGGGGCAGCTGTTGTTGGTAGCTTTGTTGGTTGATGATTGGTTTATATAGGCTTGAGGATGCTTGGATTCTTGACTCAAGTAGATTAAAACGTGCACATGAGGTTGCCATTCATCGAATCAACAGGTATATCACAGATGACTCAACACTCAATACCGTCAAGTCGATAAATCAATTAAAAGTAATCGCATTCAATACGACCTCAAACTAATACCTACGTCGAAATCGACGTTGGTTTACTTTATTCAAAGCCTCCCACACTCAGCCACGAGCCCACTGCCTGGCGGCTAAAGAACCACTCACAGCTCTCCAAGGCTGATACCGCGACCTCATCGACGGCCCAGCTGGTGAATCGGTAGACTTGCAACATATCCGCAGTTCAGGCCAAGCCCGATGCGACCGGAGAAGCCTACTGTTTGCAAAGCCAACCGTCTGTCCGGCAAGGCATTTTTCAATTAATAGCTCGAGAGCTGGCGTACAGCTTGTCCACGGCCTGCTGAGCAGATTGCTAGCCAGCCGAGTGACCAATGGGACATGGCAACTATGAGATCATCTACCATGGATCACGCTCAGTGAGCAATGTCCAGGCAGAGTTAAGTTTCATCTCTCGAGCTACTTCGCGTGTCACAGACCTGGCAAGATTCTTCACAGGGCCCAGTCCTTGCGCAGGGAACCTTTAATCTTGAAGGATGCCCTAAGCCGAGACGCTTTGAGAAGGACTGGTTCTCTCATTATCAAAACAAACTGACTTCAATCTAGTTTACTGGTGTTTATCCGTTTCTTTCCCCTTGCTGATCTCAAATTTCATAAATTGCGCGACGTGAAACCCCCAGCGGGAGAGGTGGAGAGTCGAGGCCATTTCTACGTCACACATCTGTATGGTCGCGAGTCCATCAGGCAGATCATAACTGTGAACGAGGGGGTGTTGGCTTCTCATGGCCAAGGCTTCCAGGTCGAATAAAAATAAAAGGAACAAAGAGACGCGAAATGCAACAACATCATCAAGGCCTTTCCTATCCCAGGCCATGCTTAAAAGAGCAGTTTGTGACTGGTCGTATCGCCACTTGCTGAATCAACCTTGAATTTCCCCAGTGCACCTAATTCCCAGAACCGTAAAGGAGAGGTGTTTGCGTGTCAAGCGAATCCGAACCAATAGTAAAACCACCTCAGAGGTGATGCGAATTTGGGCTCATGTTACAGAGTCCCTCCAACAAGCGATCAAGATGCATCATGCACAGGTTAGTGCAGGTCGAAGTCCATCGTCAAAACGGACGACTCGGGAGGATGCGCGGCTCTTGGCGGTTGCTTTGGTTGGGGTCCTGCCTTTTCGGAGGATCGTCTTCGGGTCCGGCGAAGGAGATTTGGGAGAAGACGAAGACCGGCCTGCAGACGAGGATTTCGAGTTCCTAGGCAGGCTATCCGCAGACCGGTCGGATTGTCAATCGATGCCATGCTGTTGCTTGAGCTGAGCTAAAGATTCCCGGCGAGCTTCGAGGTCCTCTTTTGACTTGGCCATTTTGTCTGGCTGGTGGTATAGAACTGTGATTTTGGTCAGTATTCAATTGCCCCTGTGCATACGCCTAACGCAGTCATCGAAAAATGAATCATTGAGACGCAAGGGTGACGAGGCGGACGCACCAACGAGGTATCGGTTTTGGAAATTGAAGCCGTTGAGCTTGTCGCAGGCTTGCTTGGCGTCGGCTACGTCTTCATAGACAATGAAGGCAGTACCTTTGGTGTTGTTGGCAATACCCTGTCGAACCTGGCTACAATGACTGTCAGTATTATATCGCAAAGCGCACACCCTCGGAGTGACAACAATGTTTTCTTCAATGACAATTGTCGCGTGTCGAGTAACAGGGTCTGTGCATACCGAATTGGGCCAAATTTTCCGAAAAGGTCGAACAACTCTTCCGGAGTGACGTTGTAACTATGAGTCGACATCGATTAGTCGCTATTCGGGCACGAGGTTATCATCGCGGTTCCTATCATACCTCAAGTTCTTTACGAACAGAGCTCTGGAAATCAGTTAGCGAATGCCAGACAATGCAAGTAGGTACGTATCGAAGAGGTCGATCGAGGTCGAGAATGCGATGTGATGAATGAGGCGCAAGAATTCGAACGATGATTTTTGGTTCTGTGCCAGACACAACAGGCGGGAGCAGCGACTTACCGATTGACTTCTGGGGCTAATTTACCGCCGCGACTACTCATCTCTTGGATGATGGTATGATGGTGATGATACAAGTTCTGTAGGAACGGAGAGGGCGCGGTGCTTTAACGGGACGAGAAGAAGGGATTATTTGAGCGGAGCGGAGAATGGCGAGGACGGGCGACGGAAGGCAAGATCTATGCACGTGACCTACTAATCGGGCGACCAGGACGGGCGGAGCGGCTTTTGACGAATCACGAACGTTTAGTGCGAGCGACCTCGTCACTTGATACTAGGGAACTCTAAAGGTGAGCAGAGATATGATAATGGGAAGACATATGGTATATCTCTGTTGTTCCTGTCAAACAACTACTTCTTATGTTTCCTTTCTTACCTTTTCCACAACTGTCTGTCCATGCAAATTGCTCCGACATTCGTCACGCGACCCTACCAGATGCCATTATCAAGTCACCGCATCCATCCATACTCACTCACGTCAGGCTAGATGAGTGACCTGTCGCTACATGAGGCTTACCGAGACAGCATTGGGGGCATGCGGCCAAGGCAGATAAGGCCAGGTACCGTGCAAGTGCACCACGACATGGAGTTGCGTACCCGCTGATAGAGAATTGGGCGGCACTTCTAAGCCGAGGTGCAGCCAAATGGGCCCCTGCAATGTCTGGCTACTAGTGCCTTTGCGTGCTCAGGTATCACTGCACCTGTGAGAGTAGCCCGGTCACCTGGACACGTGGAGGACTTGTTTTCAGGGATCCTTGATCAATCAGCAACCAACCTCAGTCCATAAGTCGGTCCAGGCTAGCTCTCGGTCCAAAGACTACCACAACGTGTTCGCCAGCCGAACCAAAAGCTTGATTAACTAATTGAGAGAGAGCAACTTGTTCAGCTCATCAGCATTTTATCCTGTCGTATATCCTAGGTTTATCGTCTATCAGAGAAAATAGAAGATATTTATTATCTAAATCTCGGTTGCTCAAACACAAGAAATGACTGTCACCGTGGGGCGCCTTTTATGATTCTCCACTAGCAAATGTGGTTCACTTCCTCACTATTGGTCAGCACTGTTCGATAGAGCATATGATGTCAAAGGTATCATTGTGATAAAAGACGAACGAGTACGCAAGAGTTCGAAAGCAACAGCAAGCCTGAGAGCTGCCCATGACTATACTGTACGGAAGGGAAGAGACATAATACTATGGACACGGATCAACCTCGTTCATTCCCCTGAAGCGCCTACCTAGTACTGGCTCGGTTTACTTCATCACCAACTTAACTCAGCCCAGCCAGCCTCATTCTTCATTCACTTCACTTGACTTCACCTCCCATCAGCTCTCTCTCACAAGATAAGTTATTTGAATAAACCATTTTAAATACATTATTCGGGGTTTAAGCTATTGGTTTATCCCCCAAAACCAGCTCTGATCTAAGAAAGGTTCTGTTCTCACCTTCTCACAGCGGTTAAGCTGCTCCAACACCTCTATCTTGCACACAAAGAGTTGATCGACATGAACGGCTCCACAACGCCTCGTTTCGGCTATGATGTCCTCTCCGTATCCGACGTTCCTTCAAACGCCCGAGACTTCCTTGCCGACGTCATCGAGTCCTATCAAGCACCAGAAGAGACCGAAGAGCTTTTCCAAGAGAGCCTGCTAGCACGCGCTGCAGACTGGCATTATCTGATCGAATGTGCCAAATCCATGCGAAGAGCTCGCCCAGGAGATAGAAGCAGCTTGCAAGCGCAAGACGTCCTTGCCGACGTATGGTACACGCTGAGCGGGCAGGATCCTCCACCTGGTGAGGAGCCATGGGAATTAACCGATAGGCTTATTGCTCGGGCTAAACAGCTTGAGGTTGACCCCGAAATCCGACCACCACATATCACCGAGCAAATTGAAAATCACCGACCACAGTGGCTTGGATCAAAGGGTTTTCCAAAGACAACGACATGTCTCACAACATCCCCTTATTGGTCGGACCAGCCCCATGGGAGGCGCCCAGGAGGGAGTAAAAACCTTGCGAAATGGAAAGATCGAGCATGCCTCCCTCTAGCTTCTTCACAAGCACGCGTCTCTGCAATACTACACTCACAAACACCCGGCAATGAGACTCACCAAACTCTGAGTGTTGATAAGCGTGCTGGTGGGCAGGGTTCCCCGCAAGGAGGCGCTCTGTGCGACATGACATTGATCGTCAAGCCTCAAAGTTCAATTTCGCCATACTTTGTAGCCACTTCAGCATCGGATGAGGCTGGCCAAGTCATTGCACTGGCGCGAAAGCGACCGCCGCGGGGAACTGTCCCTTCAGTTCCCTTCGCGCCTCTCACATCACAGGAGTTTGGTCTTATCCAAGAAAAGTTTGCCCACGAACCATTCTGGCTCCTCATTGTGGTGACATTCCTGATTCGGACAAAGGGCACGCAAGCAATCCCTACATTTTATAAGGTAAAAGAACGATTTCCTACGCCAACGCATATTGCAAGCGAAGGAAACACCGAATCGCTCGTCGAGATGATACGCCATCTTGGCCTTGCGGAGCACCGTGTAAGTTTGATGAAGAAGTATGCCCGGGGCTTCTTGGATCAGCCTCCAGTTGCTGGCATCTATCACAAGGTGAAGAAGTATGATCACAGGGACATCGACCCACTGAGTCTGTACCAACATGAAGGCAGTAGTGCACTGTTGGTGGATAAAGACTCATGTGGGCAAGATATTTTAGAGGCCTGGGAGATTGGACATCTTACACAAGGCAAGTATGCTCTAGACAGCTGGCGCATCTTCTGTCGGGATGAGCTACTTGGACGAGCGACGGGCTGGAACGGCGAGGACAGAGATCCTAAACTCCAGCCTGAATGGATGAGGGTTCGTCCAGATGATAAAGAATTAAGGGCATATTTGAGATGGATGTGGATGAAAGAGGGCTGGGAATGGAACCCAGGCACAGGTGAGCGTACAGTTCTGTGCGAAGAGTTGCGAAATGCTGTCAATCAAGGGAGAGTTGTGTATGATGAGAAGGGCGGGTTGAAGATTCACAGTCTGGCCTATTCAGCAAATGCTTTGGCATTAGGGGAGGAAGAGTTGATGGCTGAAAGCTAGACAAAAGCCATTGTTGACTCACTTACTTGACTGATCAACCTTGGCCCTGTTGTGTTGGTTACTTGTACGAGTATATAGTACTTTGTAAGGTGTTAGGTAGTTGTTGAGTAGGCAGACACCAACGTAAAGGACAACCAGATTCGAAGACGAAAAAGTTCACCCACCTACCACAGCCCGTATTCAGGTATTTTATCTACCAACTACGGAGTACTAGTTGTCGAGTCCGTCTGTTTGGTCTTCCGTGGTACCATATCGTGATACGCCACTGAGGTAGCATCGATTTGGGGGATGTTTCCATTCTTGGACCATTTAGCTCCCGGCTCTAACCAAAGTGGTGATGGGGACATTGGGGAGTGGCTGGGTCCCTTGCTAAGCCTAAGCCTAAGGCAAGGCACTGTCTAGCTGCCCTTCCTGACCTGTATGTACATACGAGAGAACAACCTGGAAGACGAGGGGAGGTCCGAGAGCACCTGCAGAGTTAGGTAGTCGGTAGGTACCTTTGATTTCCCCTCTGTTCGGCAGTAGCCCCAAGTCATGCAAGGTCTCAATTGAAGCACAAATAGAAGCGAAGGGAGGGGAGCTTAAAAGTGGGACGACAATAGGCTCCATCACGGGATCTCTAAAGGACACCGTTGTACAATCAGACCCGACCCTAATCTAAGCCAATCCGATACTACTCTTTTTCTCTATTCGACTCGTCTCGTCTGAGCTGAGGTCATCGCCTGCAATTGATTCACAAAGGACAGCTTGCCTCGTCTCGTTCCTGTTGTCTTGCCTCTCCTTGCCCTATTTCTCACTCTTTTTTTATTATTACTTCACGTACCTAAACTTTGTTTGTAGAGCTTCTCGAACAAACTCACCCAATTGGAATTCGTCTGCCATTGTCTCTGGTCGAGTTCTAACGTCCTTACTCTTATCCCACCAGGCTTTACCAGCTGCTCCAAGTCTCCTTCTCCTCTGCTTCACGACGACCACCGACTTCCAGTCCTGGGAAGCATCGCCCTGTTTCGTCCCGCCCGTCCAGCAGGTCTGCACGTGAAACAAGCTTCCACCCGACACGAACCTCTACATAAAGCAATGTCCCAGCGATTCAACTCAGGCTACGGCCTCGGCGGTCCCGCGCCTTACGGCGGATCCCAGGCTGCTGAACCTCAGCAGGGCGAGGGCTTTCTTGAGCAGATTCGTCCTTACACTAGCAAGATTGAGGATGCGCTCGACACAATCAGCGAGCCGATCAAGCCGTGAGTCGAGCGACTTCCTTTATAAATGCCTTTGGAGCTCCGAGAGCTGACCATTTGCCCTCTTTGACAGCTACCTTCCTGCCATTGGCCGTTTCCTAATCGTCGTCACTTTCTTCGAAGATGCCCTCCGCATTGTCACCCAATGGTCCGATCAGCTGCTTTACCTGAAGGACTATCGTCATAGTAAGATGCGCATTGCGTTTCTGATCCCAGATGACACCGTTGGCAGTACTGACACATGACAGTTCCTTCCGGTATCACTCATCTCTTCCTGCTCGTCAACATTATCGCCATGTTCTCTTGCTCTACCCTGGTCATCATTCGAAAGCATTCCGACTATGCCGTCGCCGGTCTTATGGGCGTCGTTGTCACACAGGCTCTAGGATATGGTCTCATTTTTGATCTCAACTTCTTCCTCCGAAACCTTTCCGTCATTGGTGGCCTTGTCATGGTCCTGTCAGACTCTTGGGTTCGCAAGACGCAGGTCTTTGCAGGTCTTCCCCAGATCGACGAGAAGGATCGCAAAATGTACTTCCAGCTCGCTGGCCGCGTTCTGCTCATCTTCCTCTTCATCGGATTTGTCTTCAGTGGAGAATGGTCTCTCTGGCGTGTCATTGTCTCCTCGCTCGGAGGAATTTCCTGCGTCATGGTCGTTGTTGGCTTCAAAGCCAAGTACAGTGCCACTCTTCTTGTTGTCATCCTGAGCATCTTCAACCTCTTGGTCAACAACTTTTGGACAGTGAGTAACTTGCGGGGTGTGCCGATTGTATATAGAATGCTAACAAGTCGTACAGCTCCACGAACACCACCCCCACAAGGACTTTGCCAAGTACGACTTTTTCCAGATTCTATCTATCGTTGGTGGTCTCCTGCTTCTCGTCAACAGCGGCCCTGGCCAGTTCAGCATTGACGAGAAGAAGAAGGTCTACTAAGTTCGGCACCAGAACCAGTACAGCAAGCTACGTCCAGTACAGGGAGCGCCAAGGTATCCGGCGTTGGCAGGGCATATCCTATTTAGTATCTCGAGAAGGAAATTGATAAAGAAAAAGGTGCGATCATCTGCATGATGACCGAGCGCGTGTTTTGGTGATAGTGGAGTGGCACCAGTTTTGGCACGATATATGAAGATTATAAATCTGCCGTTACAGCATATCAGACGAAATGAATACATGGATGATCTCTACGTTGGCTGATGCTCATATCACAGATAGGTTGGAATGACTGGCGTCTAGACTTGTTTTGTTTGACCGGTTGTCGTGGATTGGGAGACAGCCTTGGGGAACAATTATCCCAGGTGATTTGCCGTACAATGGGCTTTGTTTGTATCTCCTTACATAACCATCAACATTGAATGGAAACGAAATCAATGTCTGTCCGAACAAATGTTGGACTGCATTTGATCATTGGCGTGATATCAAAACAGGCAACCAAATCTTAGACTGAAAGGAAGGGAGAGGTAGGATAATCATGTTATATGTTTGTTTTTCTTATACCATAGTGTGCTTTTATCTCCTGCTATCATCCTCCATGTTGTCAGTCTCTCTGCAGCCTAGAGTAGCTTACCTACTGATATGTCCCGATCACCCGTTCATATACACCCCTTCACCAGACTGCGGAAACAGCATCACAGATAATAGCAGGGCAAAAAGACATACAACAGCGGGAATTCGCTGATCGTCACCGACCCAACTACTAATCCGCCCCTTATTAGTTTATCTATGGGAGATCAGACGGGATCCCGAGTTCTCTAGTAGGTATGGTCGTATGTGGAGGTGATGTGTCCAATATTTGCCTATGAGAAACGACTAGAATCATCAGGCCTATCTAAGTAGGTAGTTACTGGATAAATATGGTCTCCATGGTCCTACTGCAGAATAGACTGAGTGCCTGCGTTAGGTCCGTATAGCTCAGGGTCGAGGGCTGCCTTTCTATCACATCTCTATCCGTGAACTAAAAGTCGTGATAACCTCAACAAGCTAAAAAGTTCGCAATGCTTCGCCTCACGAACAATGAAAACTGGGGTCCATTTATCCTGTCAGATCTATACGTGTCATAGTCCTCTTCGTGGATGTCAAATTACGATCACGTAGCCTGTCAACATGTCTCGCTTGGAATGGCAAATAAACTGAATCAAAATAGCTTTGTACCATTACTTTTCGCCAAGTTGTCTCTTCCTCATTAATAACTCGTTCATCATGGAACGCACTATACTAACTGCTTGACGATCATTAGTCCGTCACATACAAGACCATCCCTTAGGCAAGGGGTTCACCAAGTTTTGGCTTTGTCCAACAAGGATTCGGTGCTGCAATCCAGATCCACAACTTGGGATCTGTGGAATGGCCGAGTTTTCTATAGGACAAGACCCTTGGTCTGCTTCAGCTTCTTGACGTTGATGTTCCTCAGCATAGGCACCCAGATGAAGAACAAAGACGCGATACCAACACCGGCAGCAAGCATTCTAACTTGGGCAAAGCCATAGGACTCCTGAATGGCAAGCCGTGCAGGGCTGTTGATGGGGTAGGCCAGCTGATTGACAATGTTTCCAGCAATGAGTGGTGCGTTGGCCAGCTCGGACTCTGGGAGGTTCTTCATAAGCTGAGGGATGAAGGTGTTGGTCCAGATGGCACCGGAGATAGCTCCTCCAACCGCACCACCAACTCCTCCCGCGACATACAAAGTAGCGAGCGCAGCAGCGACATACTGGTGGGCAACGGCAGCAAGGACAGCAAGCTGCATGACCAAGATGAAGACAGCTCCACCGATGGAAATAAAGATCTCGCACATAATGATGTATCCGACGTACTGGTTAGGAGCGCGGAAGTGGATCATGAGACCAAGGGCAAAGATGTAGATAGGAACCGCAAAGTAAAAGGTCCATTTATAGAAGCCAGTCTTTCGGATGAGGAAGCCGACGATGAAGAGAAGAACGCCCGAGACGACCTGGAAAGTAGAGTTGACGTAGCCAGCTTCAGCAGGGCCGAGGTTGACGACGACCTGCAAGAATGAAGTAAAGAAGTAGTTCCAAGTATAGTAAGAGATCTGGTAGGTAAGATCAATCATGCACGCGGCAACGACAGACCTATCGAGGAGGAAGCGACCCTGCAAGAAAGGAACAGGGGCGAGCCAATACTCCCAGACACCAAAGAAAACGAGAGTGCAGAAGCCAACCACGATCATGGCGATGATGTAGCCGGTAGACCAGCCGTCAGGCGCATGTGCAGCCAAGTTGAAGGGGAGGAGAAAGACGACAAGACCGCCGCCGAAGAGGAAGATGCCGATAACTGTGATTGTCAGTCAATATGAGTCGCTGCTGCACGAATTTGATAAAGAGGTACTGACCGTCGAACTCGTTGAAGACCCACCAGATGCTGCCAAAGAAGCCGCGGCTTCTATGAGTCTTGGTGACTGTTCCCTTCTTGAAAGCCTTGTGAAGATTGACCTTCAAGACAAGGAACAGAGGAATAGTGACACACGGCAGAACGATAGCGATCCAGCCGAAACCCCATCGCCAGTTCTTGACATCGAGGACAAAAGCAGCGGCAGCCTTGGAACCGGCAAAAGCCGTAATCATGTATGGCGAGGAGGTAAAAGCAAAGGCCAAACCTCGGTTCCTGAGATTAGATGCATCGGCAGCGAGGACGCCAACAGCATAAATCATGCCTCCCCATCCGACAGAGTAGAAGACCTGTGCAGCACAGAAGGTGGCGAGGTTCTGAGACACAGCCATGAGGATAAGACCAAGAGTTGCAAAGCCACTCATGAGCAAGAACCCCTCAGCGCGTCCCCAGACGTCGAGGGCCTTGGCCATGGGGATATAGCAGGCTGCAGTCATGGCGTCTGATACGATGGGGATGGTGGTCATGAGGGAATGGGTCTGCCACTCGCTGGTAACGTAAGGTACCAAGACGAGGTAAAAGGAACCACGGAATCCACTTATAAGGAAGAGTGTCCAGATGCTATCGAAGTTTGGTTAGAGATGTACAAAGAATCAGAATCAGAGTCAGAGTCAGTTTGGGGAGTACAACTTACAGACACAAAAGAGCAGCCAGAGATCCCTTACCCCAAGTGAGGGTAATGGCCTGAATCTCCTTGACTCCAGTCTGGACATCCTCACTGGGCACATCGGAATCGTTGCCCTTATCGTCAGGAGAGAGAGCACCAGCAGTGGCCTCCTTGTCGTGGCCAGGACCAGTCTCAGTGATGATCTCGGGAGTCTCTTCGATCTCCTTCTCGTGGGGAGCCAGAGTATGTGCGACGGCAGTATTATCCTCGCGAGCGAGGCCCTCGCGGATCTTTGCTAGGGCTGACATTGTTGCGGTTGAGCTCAACACTAACTGATAGTGCAGTGAAGTTAGGATCGAAGCTGCAACACACTGGAACTGTGATGTAAAGAACGAGGATAAGAGGGGGAGCTATTGCATTCTTTATGTAGTGCGATGTAACACTGACATGGGCATATGCAAAGGACAAGAGTCGGGCGATTGTCAGTTGTCTACATACATATTACCATGTGTTGGTTCTGCACCGGAACTCTCTCTCCACACGGTAAACTTCCCCTGCAACAGACCATTGTAGCTTGCCTCGGAGACGATAGAGGCTTTAGGCCAAGGAGCTATCAAAAGCATCGGGCTCTGGGCTCTGGGCTGAAGGGATGCTCTCAGTTGGCCTTTTCCCCGATAGGACGGGGTCCGCAGCTGGTCAACAGACGGGATCAGATTACAAGTGGCAAACGAGTGGGGGAACTGACCCGAGATCGGAACATGGGTGATGTGAAAATTTTTATCTAATCTGATTGATGGATAAGATCCAATCGCCAACAGCTTCATCCTTCCAAGGGGCAAAGGGAGTGTCATGTCGTGTCGTGTTAGTGGCATGGCAGTCTTGGAAACAAGTCGACATAGAGAACAAGAACCAACAGCACCATAACGCTAACTGACTGAGCGGACCAATAACATAATGCTAGACCTAAAAATGACCGGGAAACTGAATAATTTGCACGATGCCGAAAAAGGCTGCCCATGGACCCTGGCCATATCAAGTGGCTTGGCATAAGCTTGGGATCGTCTGAGCCCACTGCAACTAGCAAAGGACGCATGGAAAATCCTTACGCTTTGTGGACGGATATACCTATCGATTTGAGAATACAATAACCAACGTAGGTACACTTCAAGTTCGTCGTGCATATTATAAGACCATGTCCAATAACAAGAGTGGAATGGCCCCCCACGGAATGAAACCTGGCTAGTATGTTTTCGGTCTCGGATTTCTTCCTTGAAGCGATTAATCCCGAATGACTGATACTAGTAACTTTACACGCTGGCTCTCGGTTCACCGGTTTTACCGGGGACCTACGGTGCCAAGCCATAGTTCAACCGAGCGACAATCCAAGACTTTTTTAGATCAATCCCTCGTACAGAGCAACTCTTGTTCCATTACCTGAAGCGGAGTTTACCGAATGTTGCTTTTTAGACGGGCCGCGTAGCCAAGACCAAGAACGATGCGCGATATAGCCCACATGTTCCATTATCATCCTCACCTCCGGCATTAGATGGAGGGAGTTGTTGCCACCACCTGATACAGGAAGCCAGAGAAGCCCTAGAAGATGGGCATATCAGAGCCAAAGCAACACCCCTTCTATTTGCCCAAGCCTTTCCTTCTTCTTCTTCTTCTTCTTCTTTTTTGTCGGTATAATTCCTCAAGTGGGGAGTGAAAAGGAATTTCACCAACACTTATCACGACACACTTTAAGGCTGCCGCAATTTTGAAATTCATATCACAATGCATTACAATGAACAGGATTTACAATCAGAAAACGCTCAAGAAGTAATTGGAGATGATGTCTAAAGCTAATACAATGCCATCCACTACGCAGCACATGCTTGTTGTGATGACCATTCATCCCTCGTGACTCGATATTCCACCTCGCCCTCCTCGATTCCCGGAGGAGGGTTGTCGTACTTGTTGTGGAACGTTCGAATATGCTTGAGTCCAATCTTTGCCATGATAGCTCGGGACCCTTGGTTAACGGCCATGGTCTCACCAAAGACCTCTTCCACGCCGAGGTCCTCGAGACCATGCTTGACCAGCGCTCGAGAACCCTCTTTGGCGAACCCCTGACCCCAAAACTTGGGAAGGATTCTTAGGCCGAACTCGACTCGCTTCTTGTTCACCTGAGGCGGATCGTCGTTGCTTTGACTGGGCGCCAGCACCCACCAGCCCACAAAATCGTCCCCGGCAAATCCAGCCCAGCATCCGAGGCCAGACCCAAATGATGCTGTCTCGAGGAGCAGTTTGTGGACAATGGTCGACTCGTCAGCCGTGAGTGGCTTGCCGTACCCGATGTACTTCATGACTTCCGGGTTCGAGTCGAGCTGATAGATATAATCTCCGTGCTCGTGCCCGAGAGGCCGTAGCTCGAGACGACTGGTACGGAGGGTTGCTTGGCTCATTCTGTTGGTCGTGATATTGGTGGCGGTTTTGGGTAAGAAGCTGGTGTGTAAGATGGCACGATTGATTCTTGATTCCAACGAGTCTGTGTAGAACGGGGGCTGCTCTAGATATCTATCTACAGACAGGACCTTTTCTCAAACACCATCGTGTCTCGTCCCCTCTTATATATGCAACACCAAGAGATTCAAGAGCAGGGCTGTGTTCCTGCTAAGATGTTTGTATTCTGAAACTTGACAAGATCAGCATCTTGGCAAGTATTGGCTCTGTGCAACGAGGAGGCTCCTGGACGCTCTCGTCTGTGCAAAGTGGCAGAGCTCAGCACGCAGTTATCCAGAGTGTCAGATCAACTGCCGTAGACAGCAAGCGTGAGTTACGCTCTCTGGTGGGTGAGCCGCCAAGACCTTGTGAAATCCAATGGATCTGATAAGTGGGTGATTTAAGCATAGTATTAACCTTGCCACTTTTCTCATACCTAAATGCAACTCTAATCATGTATGCCTGCTTGGTTCTTGATTTCTAAATCAGGTATCAAACCCGATGAAGCAATTCATGTGAAGGATCTACCAAGTACCCGAGACCGGCCCACAGATGAGTTCTTTTTTGGACCATGTGCGTTGCATTCCTCCCACTTCCCGATACATGCCTGCCTGGAGACTGGAGACTGGAGACTGGAGTCTGGAGTCTGAGAACAAACCCAGCCCGGAGACATCAAGTCATTTGCCGGCACCAGCATCTCCTGACCACGCCCAATCTCCGTTCCCGCTGACGATAGAATAAGCATAAAAACGCCTCTCGGAACATTGACCTCCAGCTGGCTACTAAGGAACTTTTTAGTGGCCAAACAGCGGTTTCTTTACTCCGATAGGAGGGCAGTCATTCCGACGCCTCTCCACCATTTCTCCACGTCTGCGGCTTTATCAAGGATTTCTCACGCTAACTTGATCATCCTTGTTCATGACGAATGGGTCATTTTAATTCCATTTCTTGTCAAATGTTTCTGAACCGTCTCAAAAGGATCTTTCTGAGAACTGCTCTTCCTCCGGCAGCCAAGACGATGCATTGGCTTGCAAATACGGTAAAAACAAGTGACGATCACCTTCCGATGCTCGGCGGTTTATTATTGTTACTCCACTTCTCGTCGGCCTTGGCACCATGTCACATTGCATCTTATCATATCAATCAATCAATCAATCACACCATCTTCATCTTATCTGATCACCATCCACATTCTCTTTGGCCCAGGGGTTCTTAGTGTTGCTGGCTCCATCTAAGCCCACCAACACAATTGGCGTGGCCTATCCCACACTCTTCTCCGACTCACTGCCTAAACCTAATACATACTCCAGCATGTACCCGATCATCCTGGTTTATCTGATCCTCAACCCTGGCTGCATATGTCCACGCCTACGTTGACCAGACACAATAGAGCTCTTGGAGGATAAACATTCTACCTGTCGCCAATATACACAGTTACCCTCGCATCCACTCCACCATCTAGGACAAGGGTTCCCTGAGCTGGGGATCCTGAGCAAAATATTGGTCCAAGTCCTTACTCTCGTCTCCCTCAGACGATCCTACCTCTGCTGAGAAACCCATCAAGGCCGTGTCATTATGGATTGTGTCAAAGCGCAGAGTGCAATGCAGGGTCATTGCATCCATCAACGAACGCATGGAAATGATGCTTGCATAACAGGGTCTTCTTGGCTCAGGGCTCCTGAATCGGCTTTCTGAATGACTGCTGACGTATTGCGTTGATTGCCAAGATTGCTCCGTTCTCTTCTGTCAAGTATTGTACCTCCTTTGAACGCCGTGAGAGACTTTTCGTACGTTACCAAGGCATCGTCGAATTCGACGGGCTCTGTTGGTGATTGCCTCGTTACTCAACTGGCAGTCAGTCATTGGATATGCTCTTCTGAGAAACCTTCGCTTTACCCCTCGATCGACATCGACAGCGACAGCCATGTCCGTCACACTTGATCAGTCGGGCACAGAGAAGCCGAAGAAAAGCTTTCTCTCAGTAGGTCAACACCATATCCTCCAGACCCCAGATGAATGCTGTAAGCAAACGATACTGATACGCCTCTCAGTCTCTCAAAACCTGTTTCATTTACCTTGAACTCTTGTTCGCCGCGGGCCCGACCTGGGTTGATTACTTCCTCATCGCGTTGGGTACTCTCTGCGCCGTTGGAGCTGGTGTTCCCTTCCCTCTTATGGGCGTACTATTCGGCCAACTCATCGACAACTTCAACGGAGCCACTTGCGCCGCAGATGGTAGCGGTTCGGGAGCGAGTGATGCAGCATCTGATCCTCTTGACTATGAGAATGCTATCAACGACAAGGTTATAAAGACTGCCTGGATCGGCGCTATTGCACTTGTCCTGATCTATGGTCATCTGACCTGTTGGAACATCATCAGCCAGCGTCTTGCTCAGCGTTTACGGACTCGCTATGTGTCCGCACTTCTGCGCCAACCTCCAGAATTCTTCGACACTCGTGGATCATCCGGGCAAGTCTCAAGCCGACTCCAAGGCGATATCACAGCTGTGCAGGCCGGTACGTCAGAGAAGGTTGGCCACATCATCACAACCATGAGCTTCTTCGTCACTGTCTTCATTATTGCCTTCACAAAACAGCCAAGAATCGCCGGTATCCTCATTTGTATGCTCCCAGCCTTTCTTCTTTCCGGAATACTAGGAGGAAGATACCTAGGCAAGTATGTGGTCAAACAGACGGAAGCATCCGCTGCAGCCTCTTCCATTGCTTCCGAAGCTCTGTCGCACGTTGCTGTCGTTCAAGCTTTCGGTGCCGCTCCCCGCCTTGAAGAGAAGTTTGCAGAGCACATGGCCCGTTCTCGCAAGTACGCCATAGCCAAGTCTTCCATTGCCGCTATCCAGACCGGTATGCTATACTTCATCGCTTACTCCGGCAACGCCCTAGCTTTCTGGCAGGGCAGTAAAAAGATCGCTGAATCTGTGGCACGAAACGACGGGAGCACGACTGTTGGTGAGATTTATGCCATTGTCTACCTTCTCGTAGACGCTTGCGTCATGCTGGGAGGAATGGCACCTACTCTTCCATTTTTAGGAGCAGCCGTAGGCGCATTCCAGCGGCTCAAGGAAGACATTGATGCTCCTTCATCCATCGACGGCACTTCATTGGAGGGTGTTGTATTACCTCCAAGTGCGGCAAAGACCCTCACATTCCGCAATGTGTCATTCGAGTATGCCTCTCGGCGAGGCCAGCCTGTCCTTGACAACGTCACCCTTGACTTCCCTGCTGGAAAATATACGGCGATTGTTGGGCTTTCGGGGAGCGGCAAAAGTACTATCGCATCACTGATAGCACGCCTGCATGATCCCACCGAGGGCACGGTCGAGCTGGAAGGACACGACTTGCGAGAACTCAACGTCAAGTCTCTCCGAAGTTTTATTAGCTTCGTTCAGCAAGAACCCTCGCTTCTCGATAGGTCCATCCTCGAAAACATCGCACTAGGTCTTGTGAACTCTCCAAAGGAGTCCCACAAACACCTCAAGTCATTGCTCAAGGGCCCCGAGCTTGCGAAGCTGGCTGCCGAGGGAAAGGACGCACTAGATTCAGCTGCATCTCTGGGACCCGAGTTCGTCGAAATTGCCAATTTGGTCCGTCACGCCGCTGAGCAAGCTGATGCGGCCAGCTTCATTGAACGTCTTGAATTAGGCTACGGTACGACTGCTGGCCCCAAGGGGTCGCTTGTGAGTGGTGGTCAGAGACAGCGCATTGCGCTTGCTCGGGCTTTGATCCGTGATCCTGAAGTCCTTGTCCTGGACGAAGCAACGGCAGCTCTCGATTCTGCCAGTGAGAAGAGAATCCAGCTCGCTGTCGAGAGGGCTGCTGCTGAGAAGAGAACCATCATCTCGATTGCGCATCGTCTATCCACTATACGCAATGCCGACAATATTGTCGTCATGAAGGCTGGCCGAGTCGCTGAGCAAGGAACTTATCACGATCTTATGGCCAAAGAGGATGGCGAATTTGCGTACATGGCAAAGCTGCAGACAGTCGGCAATAAGAGTGACACAGGATCTGTGGACGGCGATTCGATTGGGGCTTCAACTCTCCGAAACGACACGCAGCTGAACGAAAAGACCGAAATTTTTGAGGCGAAGCAGTCACTTGATTCCCAGGTATTGGGCCGTGAAAAGGAGGATACCAAGAAGAAAGAAGAAATAGCATCAGATGATCATGAGCTGGACAATGTGAAGCCATTCAGCTCTGTCGTCAGGGGTCTTGCATGGTTGATTCGACCATCCCTGGGCTGGTTCACCCTCGCCATGATCGCTGCTGTCTTCGTTGGGGCTACCTTTTCTGGTTCCGGTATCATATTTGGCTTCACTGTGGGAGCGCTCAACCCTTGTGCAAATACGCTCGACCACATAAGATCCATGGGCAACATGTTTGCAGGCCTGTTCTTCATGCTCGCGGGCGTGGAGCTTATAGCCAACTTTCTTGCTTGGCTGGGCTTCGGCATTGTCGCTGAAAGGCTTCTCTACAACCTGCGGGTTCTGTCGTTCCGATCCTTGCTGGAGCAGGGCATACACTGGCATCAGTCTGAAGGACGAACGCCGACCAGCCTCCTTGGCATCATTACCAAAGACAGCATGTCTGTGGGTGCCTTTAGTGGTTCAACTTTCGGCACCGTGTTCGCCATCCTCATCAATGTTCTCATCGCGGTCATTATTTCCCATATCTTTGCTTGGAAGATTGCCTTGGTGTGCCTTGTGACGCTTCCAATATTGCTTGGCTCAGGCTTCATGCAGCTGCGCATGCTGGCGCGTTATGAAGAGCGACACCGCGAGGCCTTCTCTACTGCCACCGCACTTGCAACCGAGGCTATTCAGTCCATCCGCACAGTGGCCGTCCTATCCCTTGAGAATGAGTACATGGAAGGTTTCGCCCGATTATTGAAGCCTCCGAGGGAGCAGGTTGTGCGAGCCTCAGTCACAACTAATATCTGGCTGGCCATCTCATACACAACCGGCACCTTTATCAATGCTCTCGCGTATTGGTGGGGCTCGCAGCTCATCATGAAGGGGGAGTATACTCAGAAGGACTTCCTTATTATATTGGTCGCCATGTTGACGAGTGCCCAGCTTTGGAGTGGCATGTTCTCACTTGCTCCGGAATTCTCTCGTGCTCGTCTGGCCCTGTCTCGCGTCATGACGGTCGTCAACTTGGGAAGTAGCACACACACGGGACAACCTGGACAGGATCCCTCCAAGACTGGGGGGGATATCGAAGCATCCGGTGGAGAAAAGTCGCTCAACCCAGAGGATAACCATCGTCGTGGAGGTGCAAAGGTGACGTTCAAGGGCGTTTCCTTTGCTTATCCTAGCCGACCCGATGCCACAATACTCGACAATGTCTCCTTCGCACTCCCGCCTAACCAGTTTTGTGGTCTTGTTGGTCCTTCAGGGGCGGGCAAATCGACCATCATGAACCTGGTCCAGCGTTTATACGAGCCCACGTCTGGCAGCGTCCTCATCGATGATAATGACATCAGTAAGCTTCCAGCGTCATTTCGAGATACAATTGCTCTAGTCCCTCAAGATCCTGCCCTCTTTGACGGTAGTGTGCGTTTCAATGTCGGCTTGGGAGCACCCCCGGGCCATGAAGCCACGGATGATGAAATTGAGGAAGCTTGCCGTTTGGCGAATATCCATGATGTTATTGAGGCCCTTCCCGATGGCTACGATACCGAATGCGGGCCCTCAGCTTCTCGTCTATCAGGCGGTCAAAGACAGCGCCTTGCAATCGCCCGTGCTCTTGTTCGTCGTCCCCGGCTACTGCTCCTAGATGAGAGTACCAGCGCGCTTGACGCCGCCAGCGAAGCAGCTCTTCAAGAGGGACTCGAGAGAGCATCAAGGGGCACGACAGTACTGGCTATCACTCATCGGCTGCATACTGTGCAGAAAGCCGACATCATTTTCATAGTTGAAAATGGACAGATTGTTGACAGTGGGCGGCATTCTCAACTGATGGAGCGGAGGGAAAGCTACAGACTGAATGCCATGCAGCAGATGTTGCAATAAAGGGTCGGTCGATGAAAAGAAGCAATGTGACTTGGCAGGTATAAAATAGATTTTGCAGTTTGTGTATATATTGTATCAGAATAATTCTTTTGTTGATAGGTTTAGTTGCAAGTGTGCAACTACCAAGCAGCATATTGCAACTGTGACGATTGGGCGTTTGCCGCTCGAATCGCGATAGGCCTCGGATGACCTTAGACTACCTTACCTACATTCTAGGGCTGATTAAGCGCCAATCCCTAATCCTAGTATCTAATTCAGCTCTAACTAGCTGGCATTTGCCCGGAGCTCACAAATTACATATCATAATCAGCATATGCATATAATTGATCACCTCATGCCAAAGCCTTTAATGTCTCACAGGTCTTATCCCGTCACTGCTTACCTTGACTCCACACTCTAATGCAATGGCTGAAGCCGTGGGAACTGCCCTCGCCGTAGTAGGCGTCCTCGGCCAACTCTTCGACGGCTGCGTCAGAGCCTACAGCCTCTTCACCGCAGCAGCCAACCTTGACACAGATAGCCAGAGACTTCTATGTAAAGTACGCATTGAGGAGATGCGCCTGGTCGTCTGGGGCCGGGACTGGGGCGTTGCCGAGGGAAGACTTGAAGCTCATCTTGAGAGCACAAGGAATCCCCAGCTGAGGAGTTTGGCACTTCAAATCCTCGAGGAGTTGCATAGCGCAGTTACAGACTTCAAGAAACTGAAGAACAGATACGGGCTAGTTGACGAGGGGAGAGCCAGCTTGGAAGTCACTGGATCGAAGCCAAGAAAGTCGCCTTCACCTTCAAGGAAGAGATCAAAAGATGATGAGAGTCGCGACTTGAATGGTGTTTCAAGAGTAACAAGTGAAAGGAACTGGGGCAAGGAGATGGGTTTAAGAGCGAGATGGGTTATAGCAGGTGAGTCCTCCAAGTCCTCATCTGACATATCCATCAAAACATAACTGATAGCTCGTAGATAAAGACAAGTTCATAAACCTGCTAAGGGACCTGCGAGGTAAATGCCCCCTCCTAGGTCAAAGGTCCAACAGAAAGGCTAAAAACAGACCTCGACTCTAGACTTTAACGATGGCCTCGAACGCCTTTTTCCAACCTCCCATCTCCCATCGTTTCAACGGGCTTGGACGAACCAGCTGCTCGAGTCTGCGCAGCGTGATGTGACCCAGCTTACCCTCCTTGAAATAGCCTCAGACGGCGTCTACCCCAAGCTCACCACTTCGGCCAACCTCAAGAAGCTCCGAATCAACCTAGACGCCAAGCCCCAGGCCTCATTCAAGCCGACGTTCGCTCTCAAGGTTCCCCGTGCTGCACTTGATCTCAGTGATGATGACGCTGGTGGTGGCGGGAGAAGTACAGGGCGGCATGAGAGCGCCGGGGATGTTGTGATTGAGTGGGTTGACTATGATCGCGATGATGTAGATGAGCGTGTAGCTCATGTGCGTCGTCTCGACGATCTCGCTCGCATGATGCACTCCGCTTCCGACTGCCACCCTGACCTCCATAGCATCGACTGCGTAGGCTACGTTGACGATACTTCACGGTGCAGATACGGGCTCGTATACAAAGCGCCCTCGCCGTCCTTCTCAACGCTCCATGAACTCATCGCCAGCTCGGACCTCAAGACTCCTAACCTTGATGATCGAGTCCGTTTGGCACATACGCTCGCTGTCGCCTTGTGGTCTCTGCACTCGCTTGACTGGCTTCATAAAAGCCTTTGCAGCTCAAACATCCTCTTCTTCCCTTCAGCCTTTTCGGCATCAGCCCACTCGTCAACTGCTGCTGGCGCACTTGTACCAGATATACAGTGCCCTTATCTGACGGGTTTCGATGCTTCAAGACCAGACCTTGACACTGCGCTCTCTGTCGCGCCCCGTAATCCTTCTATCCTTACGCTACACCGACACCCAGCTTCCTTGCGAGGCTTTCCTCACTGCAAGCCCATGGATATCTATAGCTTGGGTTTGGTGCTCCTCGAAATAGGTCTCTGGAAGGTTCTTCAAACATACCATAAACCACACTACTCTACGGGTCGATGGCGCGACAAGGTCCTGCGTGCGGTTCTCGTTCCCGGTCTGGGTAGCAAGGTCGGTAGTCGATATCGCGATGTCGTGGACAAGTGTTTGGCCGTGAGTGAAGAGATGACAAGTGCTGAGGCTGGCAAGGTGATAGAAGATGTTGTCACAGCTCTCGAAGCCATCCGGACCTGATGGTAACTGCATACGAAGCAACATAGATAGATCATCAATATGATAAGCCTGAGACTGTCAGTCGCCAGACAGAAATCCGCAAAGAATGAACAGTGTAAGAGATGTATGTATTTCAGCTCTTGGAAACTTATATAGCCGTCGTATAAAAAAATCCGCTGCCGTCTCTTCTTCATTGCCCCCTCCCTCTTTGACTATCATCAAGAAACAACAAAACCCAGTGCAATGCCAAACCGAATAAGTCCACAATAATAATTTCAACCTTGCCTGCCTGTGCGCCGTCGCAAATTTGAACTCCGCTGTGCCTTCAGTCTTTCCCTTATCCGAGATAGTATGCATTATTCACGTCTCTCTAGTTGCCCTCTCCTTGACCACGACAATCTCCATCGAAGTCGTAGCCGCAATGATCCTTGTATGTTGCAGAAACTGAATTATCTTGTAAGTTTCAAATGACATTAACTGAAAGCCAAACACTTCTCGGGTAAGCAATCATGCATGAGAGAAGAATCATTAACATTCAAACATAAACCGCTCGTCATTCTCTTCTGAGCCAGAAACGCCAATGCATGAGAGACGTTAACATTGCCCGTGTCGTACGTGAATCATGATCGTGACGTGGAATCGTACAAGTGTCTGTTACGCTTCGCGTTGGAACGCTGAAGCGGCTGGACTCGCTGTGCTGGTGCTTTCTAAGCTCCAGAAACTTTACGGGCCGTCGAAGCTGCCGTCACTGACGCTCCATGATTGGCGCTGCCTACTCTGCCGCTGGTCTTTCGAATGCCAGCAGACTCCTTTGCCCGAAGAGGAGACTCCCCCTGTCGCTTGCTGCCGCGAACCTTTGTCAGAACGCCAGGGGTACTAGCAACTCGTTCGACGTGCTTCGTTCGCACAGAGCCAATGTTCTCAGCGTCGTGTGAAGCATCATTGTCAATGGTGTAGATAGCTGTCGTCTGGCTAACCGAGCGTGTCTTCTCACTACGAGCCGGTGATTGGGAGGTCGCCTTACGATGACGTCGCATGCGCAAATGCAACTCCTCATCAGACTCTCCGCCGTGAGCCTGGCTGTGCGTCGCGA
This sequence comes from Fusarium fujikuroi IMI 58289, assembly GCF_900079805.1. Taxonomy (NCBI): domain Eukaryota; kingdom Fungi; phylum Ascomycota; class Sordariomycetes; order Hypocreales; family Nectriaceae; genus Fusarium; species Fusarium fujikuroi. The sequence continues at coordinate 3,402,358 of NC_036622.1, read as the reverse complement.
TGTACTCAGCTTCTTGCTCAACGGTGCGCTGCTCTTCAACAGCGAGTCCGTTGGAAGTTGAGCGCTGGTAAGGGTGATGGCGATCCCTGGCAGTCTTTCGCGGTTGGCCGGGTGTAGGAGCTGGTAAATAGTCTTCCTGGACCCCAATATTATTGCGGTCGTGGTCAACTTCACTCAGCGGAGTACGGTTTGAGGGGCTTCGGTTGGGGGGTGTCGAAGCCTGGCCGTTCCGAAGTGTTGTCTTTTGCATGGCACGAATGGGGGTGCTGGGGATAGGGTTTGCAGCAGCCATCTCCCTCCTGAGTCTGCGCTCAATTCTCTCCTCAACCCACCATTCGCGGAATGTGCCCTGGTTCAAATGAAGCCAGTGCTGCTGAGGGCCAACAACCATGCCGGGTCGCATGAAGCGCATGAACGAGATAACTTCATTGGCAGTGAAACCATGTCGGTAAATGAGATAGGCACCAATCAAACAACCTGTGCGGCCGAGGCCAGCCTTGCAATGAACAGCAATTCCCTGCTTACGGATAGTGATGGTCTCGTGAGCGAGTCTGATGAATTTGCGGACAGTTGAGAGCGAGGGGCATGTGCCATCGTCAAAGATCATGTCCAGGTGTTGAATACCCAGTGCCTCAAAGTACGAGGGGGAGTAGAGTTGAGAGTTAAGTCGGACCACCAGGCCAATGTTCTTCTCGGAAAAATGCTTCAGCACATTCTTGAAGGGCTTTGGCAACTTGGGATGGGCATCCACGGCGGCTAGTGTCCGTGGAAGCAATGGGTACAGATCGGAACCCTCTGTGATTTTCTGGACCGGCGCATGCTGGGGAGAGGCAAATGCCAGGAAGTGGGGAGTGATCCAGTTGAAATCACCGTGTTCGACTCTCTCGAAACGCTCGTATTCGTCAAGATCGAAGTTGTCTAGATCGCAGCATTTTTCCTCCTTGGCCTTCCACACACCATAGACAACATCTTGAACGCTGATGCCATAGTCGGCTTGACTGTAACCCGCGTCTCGGAATGGCATCAGAGGAGGATCGACCTGCGCAATCGGGGCAAGGGCCAGATGGGGAGGCCAGTTCTGTATGAGGACCATGTAGCATGCGAGCATACAAGCGGCGTTCGCGCGACCTGGGCTTGGTGTTAGTTTCTTTGCGCTTCGTACAGGTGTACACGGAAAGGCTCACTTCTAGGGTCAGCAGCGCTCCAGAAAACAATGGGGCGGTCCTTGTTTTGCTTTGCGCCCAGGATGTCATGGAATTGGATGGCGAATCGGTAGAGATGGCCGATGTGCAGAGGGCCAAAATCATGGTGGAAAGCGTTGTACAGAAGAGTATCGTCGACAGTGAAATAGCATGGCTGTGGTCGGTTCGACTTGGCGGCGAGCGGGGTCGCACCGGCAGCAGCTCGTTGGCTTCGCTTCTTGGGAGAAGTTGGCTGAGGCTCCTCGGGGTAAGGAAACGGCGTGTCTGGCGTAGGGGGATGGACGTAGGAGGCAAGGTAAAGCCGGTCTGAAATATAGTTTAGCCACGATGTAGGCAGAAGCATGTTGTGAACATTGATGTCGACGAAGCAAGGTTCAGCCTTGAGCAGCGGCGAAAACTGAAAAGGATAACAATGCGACATGGCCCTGGAAAGCCAAGCGGCCATTGTATGAATGATGTGTTGTAGAGAGCAAAAGTTTACCTGGTATGTACTCGACTATCTGCGCCATGTTTTGCGATTGCCTGGTAGAAGGAGCCATGTTGTTATTGTTGGATGTTGTTGATATTGACTTGCGCTTCGGCTTCAGGCTTCAGGGAGGCTGGGGTGGGACCGTCCAGAGGTTGTTGCTGACCCAAAAAAGAAAACAAAGGGCAGGAGCTTTCGAATGCAGTCGGAAGATGTCGAATTATAGCAAGATATACACAGTCAATGAATTGAAGCAGCGGCGATGTCTCAATGCGACGAGCGACAAATGACCAGAGCAGGCGGTGACCGGGGATGAATTGCCTTTGACAGCTCAACGGGAAGCTGCAGCGCTGAGTGAGCTAAAAAGACAAGGTAGTTTAGGTGAGGTAGGCTGGCGTTAACAGGTGAGGTTAAAGAAGGGGGGCGTCTTCAAGTCCAGCTCCAGCGCGGACAGGAGAAATCACCAAAAGCCAGAAGGCAAAGCTGGGGAAGAGAAAAGAATTGAAGTTCTTGGTTGACGATGTTGATGTAAGATTGGACGCTGGGCTAATGATTCTTTTGTATGGGCGATTGTCGTTGTTTTTTGGCCCCTGCCCGAAACAGGTTGCTCCTTGGTGCCATTGCCATAGCAACAGTGACCTTTTTTAACTTGGCCCGGGCCCTGGACCACAACATACCATTCCGCTCCAGCTCCAGTCTAGCCCCAGCCCCAGCCCCAGCTGTAAGTCCCACGCGACGTTGATCTTGGTAGGTATTAAACAGCCAGCCCTTCTAGTTGTTCCTCACGCGACTTCTATTCACGGCAATAAAACCCGTTCTAACATAGGTAGGTAGATAATGTAATTAGTGAAGGTCATATCCTTAGGTATCTTTGTTTCCGCAATTGCCTCTATTCAATACCCCAAGTACTTTACCCCAAATAGGTAATCAGTTCTGTTTTGATAGACTTGTTATGATATCAAACTACGGAGTAAACAGCTATAGCTCACAGCATAAACGCTCTCATCTTGGGGAATTTGACGAACTAAGGTAGTGTATGTTACACCAGCAGTATCTGCAATTAAAACTGCAGGCCTTATTTCCTAAAGGGAACAAATGCAACAGATTCCAAGGGTATCCAAGTGATTAGATTCTTCTATCGACAGTTATTGTTGTGATTGAACCATCCCCAGCTGTGGCTTTTTCTGTGGCTGTGTCATAAATCCACAGCGTCAATGGTCTAGAATTTACCGCCCGGTTCCTTTCAAGGATTCCCCCACGACCAATCAATCTCATCCCCACGCATCTATCAGAAACCTCCAATCTTTTTCAACGTCAGAGTCACACACAAACTCACCTCACTCACATTCAAATACACATACATCCTCTCACACATACTCACAAGCAACTCAAACTATCTCAAAAGAGACGCTCTTCACTATCGAATCAAATCATAAATCTTGTCAGGGGTTGACGTTCCTCCTTGCGATTTCCGGCCTAGATCCCCATTCCTTGTCACGGCAAAGGTCAACGCTAGTATCGTCATTATAAAACTACCGCACGACCAGAATATTTAAGCATCGGGAAACGAATAGATCGATCACAACAAGCAAGAGAGATTAGAACGTCGTTACCAAAGCAGTGACCACTTCCGCCACAATCACAACCATGACCGCCATTCCCGATCCCGAATTTCCCTGCTCCATGCAAGCCACCCACCCCCTGTCCTGTGACGATGACGACCCCAAGTCTGAGGCTACTAAGGCCAAGTCTGGCTGTTGTTGTTGTTGTTGTTGTTATTCTCGTTCTCTTCGCTGACCCCTGCCCTTGTTCTCAGTGTCCTCAACGTCCCCTTTCCCACCGCTCGACTGGCCACAACCGCCCTCAAGGCCATTCAGGTGGACCCTGAACTCTCCCCACTCGTTAGGCGACAGCTCACCGTTGTCCCAGCGCCGACGTCAACGCATGGCTCTCCGTCTGGTGGTGATGCAGATGTCCAGCTTCTCGAGGTTCAGTACAGGGCCACAACCAATCGAATGCTCCGAGTCGCTGTCAACGGCTTCATGGAGAGCTTGAAACTTGTGGTGGAGGTTATGGAGCAGCTAGATACTGACGTTCTTGATCATCAACAATAACAGTCATCCATATCACACAACAATAAACAATGCTCTAGACCCCTAGCCAAACTATTTCACCACACTCATACTCTAATTTATGTCACTCGTCGACATCTCGGAGCTTGGACCCATGTCTCGCATCAATGTGCTTGTTAACTTGTCCTTTGTTATTTAGTTCTGGTATTTCCATGCTCCACTACCCTTCTGAGGCCGTCAATCCCTCGTTTGCTAGGTTATCCATCGCTTCTTCTAGCGATTTCAACAATTACACTCTACAACAAGCCCATCTAGGCCCAGAGGCACCCGTCTAGTATCCCGCCCCATTCAACACCCCAAGCAAAACGCCGAAACAAAAATCGCTGCCGCCCTCGAGGATATTACGGAGAGAGTTGATCCCATCATGTGCCAGACCTATCCAATTATGTACCAGGGAAGTTCCCGCCTGCTCAGCGCCTGAGTATATCATGTGGTGAACGAGATGCACCCAGATCCTCTTTGTTATGCTTTTTCTTTATCGTCCGTTGACCCTTGCAGCCCCTCCAGTCGTCTTTTAAGTTCCTCGACCTCTTTCTTCAGATCGCCGTTTTCTTTCTCAAGGCTCTTCATGTGCACAATGGCGTTTTCGACAACACTGGCCTTGCTGTTTTGCGCGTTCGCCTGTTTTCCATCCTTCTTGTCACCTTCATCCGCAAGATTCGTCTTGTCTCCACCAGGCAATAATCCAGCCATGACCTGTAACGCCGAGTTGATTCGGTTACGGCGCCCCTGCTCTGCAATTTTGTGCGACGTTCGCTTTGATGTGAGATTTGTTGAAAGCTCACTCGGATATGAAACGCCTGGCACCTTGTTGCCCTCGAGGATATTCTGGTAGTTAGATTTCGACATGAGCAATTGAGATGCAGCACTCTCCGCTGGCGTCATACCGGGTGTGCCGGGGAGAAGAGGCTTGATGCTAGGGGATATTCGAGGCAACAGTGCAGGCGAACCATGTACTGAACCCGTCGACCGTTTCCTGTTTGACCGAGGCGCAAGCTGAGGAGTTTTCCGTGCGGATGGGCCTGCCGAACCGGGAACTAATTGGGGGCTCGCAGTTGCTGATGCAGATCCCGAAGCCTTGGGGAATACTGGTGATGGCAATGGCTGAAAGCTCGAGCCTCGACGAGACATAGGTTCCACAGAAGGAGACTGCACGGAAGAGCGCGATATGACCGGGGTCATGGCCTTGCCAGAGACCGACTCAGGCAACTCGAGCGATTCAATATGCTCAGACACAACCGGTTCTTGAGGCCCATTTGCCTGCTTGCTTGCCCTGGATGCCGGGAGTTTCATGAGCGATGCGGGAGTAGCTGGAGCTGGACGTGAATCGACAGGGCCGGAGACAGGCGTCTGCTGGTTGCTCGACTGCGCTTGGATATATGGCGATTTGCTGGTCGATCTCCTATTAGGGATTGGCGGTGGGGGCATCTCCGAGAGGGCCTCAGGGGATACCGATGAATTCTCCTCTGCCGAGGTCTCGGTAGAGGTCGCAGGCATAGGAAGAAAGGCGCCATTGTTCTCTTCAACTTCACTGAGTACATGTGAGACGATGGCCGGACTGGGACCTGTTTTCCGGCGCTGAGGCTTGACAATGGGAGAACTTCGAATGCTAGCCTTTGCCCGTGTCTTGGTTGCGGTCTTTTTTCTTGCAGCCTTCTTGGGCAAGTCCAAAACGGAGGTAACGGGAGCGGCCGATCTGTCGAGATCTACATCGATTGGTGAATTGTTGGTGTTGGTAAGGCGGGGATCGTAGACTGTAGAGGGGTCGTTCTGCGCGTGGAGAGCTGGTGAAGTCAGAGGACTAAAATAGGCGCTGGGAATAGTATAGCCACTGTCCATGGAGAAGTTGGGGTCCAAAGGGGTAACTGCGGGGGAAACGAGAGGTGTAAATGCCATCTAGAACCAAGTTAGCAACATGACATGGAGAGGCGGGCGTTGGTGATGGACTGGAGTCTTACATCTTGCTCCTTCATGCGCTGGTGATAACTTCTGTCGTAGGCACCTGATGTCGGAATCTGCTCAGCCTGTGAATAGAACTGTCCACTGCTGGGCATTTCGAGACTTTGCGGTGTAGGGGGCACTGAGTGGTTGTGATTATGGAAGAAAGCCACCTGCTGCTCTTGCATCTGGCGCTGCTGCTGCTGGAACTTTTGTTGTTGGAGATATTGAATCTGGGCGTCGATACTAGAAATCGGATCGCTTGCGGGCGTCATCATGTGCGCGGGAATGGTTGATTGAACGGTAGAGGTTGACATGGGCATCGTGTTTGGTGTAGACATTAGGCCTGAGTTATCGGAGTCGGTCATTATTGTGTCGGGGGCATCTCGCGCCTGGTTCATCAGACCCTGAGCAGAGCCATCTTGGAAAGATTGGAAGTCGAAGTGCATGCCATCGCCCAAAGTTCCCATGCTGCTCATGTCGAGGAATTGATGAAAGTCGTCCTCACCAGTCGAGGCCATTGTCTGGTCCTGCCCGTTCCATGCCGTCGAACTCATCATGGCCGGGTTGCGGCGGGTGTTGGTCAAATAGAGGCAATTACAAGTGAGTTTTATCTGATCAGCCGGGCGAGTCGTGAATTGCGCCAGTCAAGGCTGCGCAAGATGGAACTAGTCGTTGAAGCAGCACCAAAAGCGGAGAAAAGTTGAAACCAAGCGGAGGTGACGAGAGATATTTACAGAATAGAAACAGTCGAGATACAGTATCAAGAAGCGTTCCAGTCGGACTTGGTCGGTGAGTAGCGAGCTGATCGGCGAAGATACATGCAATGGTAATATTTGGCAATGGCGCAGAGACGAGAAAAGCTTGCGATGCCGCAAAAGAGCTGTGATGGGGCCGAAATTGGAAGCAGAGACCACGATGACGATTTGACCTGAGCGAAAGCAGAAGGTGATGAGAGGGCCAGGGAGAGCGTCGACTGTTGTAGAAACGATGTGCGGATATGTAGGTGTAGATGCCAATGAACTGTGAGAGAGGAACCTGGACACGGACGAAAGACGAGACAAGCCAATATTAAACTCGGACTGATTCGAGTCGAGTCTTGGTCAATTAAATCGAAGAGTCCAAACCAAAGGTGGTTGGTCGTATAGTGGTAACCTTAGCACAACTACTGTACCATTAGTACTAAGGTAGGTTCATCCAAAGTGGGCGGGCGACAGGCAGTTAGTTGCCTTTCTTTTCAACCGCTGAATGTAGGTAGGTAGAGAGACTTTTTGTCGACAGAGTGGAGTTTATTACCCGTAGGTAGGTGAGAGTGGGGTTCTCGTACGGTCCATAGGTTAGGTTTTGGTGGAGAATAGCCGGTCACCATTCTCTTGCCCTGTGCTTAATGTGAACGAACTGGAGGCTGTCGCTTTTTTTCCCCTTCACTTTCTTGTCGGGCTGTCACTATGAAAAAAGCAGTTGTCAATTCCGCCAGGCAAATCCATCGAGCGACTTGTTAAAGAGCAGGGATCCAGTAAGTACTAGTACTTGGGGAGTGGGATGTCCCCTCCATCTGCAGGACATTGTCAGCTGGGGATCCCCAATTACAGGATATCGTCAAGGGAGATGGTGGGAGGGTCATTCCATGGCAGGGGTCAATGCCCGTATCTGGTTGGTGTAGCAGTTCATTCTTTGGTGTCATCCAGGGCCAGACGCCAGAAGAACCTTCACGAGCATGGCTCACGGGGTGGGTTTTCTGTCTGAGATTCATACTACTAACTACTGAGCTCGAGGATAATGAACCAGAGCCGAGTTGAAGTTGCATTTCTTATTGTCTTTCTTCTCTCACATGATACTTTCCATCTGGATCTCCGTTCGATCTCTTCCAGTTTTACATGCTCTTGTTCATGTGACTGGACTCTGCGACACCTGTGGCTGCCGCCAGCGTGGGATGTCACTACCTAGACTAGAGGCTCCAAGGAAGAATATCGGGATACTTCGGTACTTATTTAACCTAGCAGCAAGAAGTTTCTTGATACATGTCCAAGGATGGATGTGTAGTATCTTGAATACACGAAGAAAGATCTGGCCTACTGACACTTATCTTGGGAGTTTTACTAGGAGTTCTGGACTTTTATATTACCTGCCTGCTGACCCAGCGATATTATCAACGCAACCCGACTTCATCGTTTCCTCAGTTCGTTGGGGGGAAACGTACCCTACCCGCGGACAATTCTAAGTGGTGGATATCCGCCTGGTTTAGCCTGGTAGGCTTTCTCCTCCGTAATGGGCCCTGTAAAACTCATCGCTGGGCTATGACTCGCCTACCAGAATTGGAATTTGGCCGTGCTGCATGGGGACCATGTCAGATCCATTCTTCCCCGAGTTTCTGGACATGTTTGAGCTTCTGTTTGGGCGACCGATGTGTTCATGGCTCTCTCTTCCATCTGACAGACAAACGGGATCAGTAGACAGAACATGTACCTTTGTACCTAGGTAGAATGCATCTCGTCCGAATTTTGTAATCAAGCCAACTTCTCTATACTAATGGTAGATAAGGTAGCTTCAGACGTTACTTGATCATCACTCTTCAGAATGAACATAACTTACCTAGTACCTACGATATATTTCCTCGCATTGTATTCCGTACCGACCTATTCTCTTAGAAGTTGTATGGCTCTCATTCGCGTTGCAGTGGACCTTGGCTTCTTCAATATCATTCACCTACTTAGGTAGTGCAAAGAAGCTTGTTGAGCCTCTTCATCCAACTTCATCCACTCATATTCATTTATTCGTATTCCGCATTCAACATTACTCCGGATGATTCCCTCCCAATCTGACTACCCTCCTCCGACGACCAGGGTCACCCTTCACCCTCGGCAGCATCTTCCGTGGGATAGCAAGGAGAGGCAAGAAAACTTAGGACCTCTATCCTAAATACCAAAAAGACTTGAGTAGATTCTAATATAATTTAATACCTATAGATTTAGAGTAGCTTAGATTGGTTATTCTTGACATTTTGGTTCAACGTCTGAGGCTCAGATTGTCTTGCCTCAGGGGTGATAGATACGGAGAAATCTGCAGAAAGCTTTATCAACTGTGCCTTGCATTGCATTGCAGAAGGATTATTAGCATCCGAGGCTAGGTTCAAACGTGATTCCCTTCCTCGTTTTTGGCTCATAATCGTCCAGTCTCTATTTACAGTCATGTTGAACCCTCATCTCAAAGAAACACAGCCACCAGCTAAGCGGCTGAGAAAATCTCTCAAACTCAATGAGCCGCTTGATCGTCACTAACCAGGATCCATGCCAACAAGACCCTGAAAACGCCATTATCCTTCGCTTGGCTCTGGGGCCCACTGGACGAGAACTTAATGACAACCAAGACGGTTACCACAGGCGACTGCCTCTGGGGGTTTCTCATGTTCCTGTGATGTTCAGGCTCGTCCAAACTGGGTATGGTGACTGGTGCGACTCGGCACCAGCAGTATCTAGCGTTTCACACTTTTGTAGGAAAAGGCCAGAAAAGAAATTATTGTTATGTTTTTCATTCCGTTACTATACTAACTGCATGGTATGAGAACTAATAACAAAGGGTGTTGCTCACCCATTTCATCAACTGTGTCTAACACAGCAAATTTACATCTTCCGTTCATACATTCATGATAAGCAAAACTCCTTGAATCTAGGTCTATTCACCTTTCAACTTCATGGACCCTTGATTCCACTTGTCATAATGTCGTGATACTCGCCAAACATTCTTATTCCCCTGCCCACCGTGAGGCAACTTACCAGAAACACTCACCGAGCTCCTCGCTTATTAACATGTCCCCACGTGAACCTGGGGGTGAGGCTCAACAATACAGGGAGGCATGTCCCAAGGCGTCGTACCGCTTCAAGCTGCAGAAAACTCTACAATTGCGCACTTCGTAGGTGTGTCCCTGTGCGTAATGGCAGTTGGGATCTCGTTCGAGAGGTAGCTGAATGATCGCCTAGGAATGATTCGTGACCAACTTTCGTGCCATGAGCTTTCTTCCCAGGGGACAGCACTTCCAGAATAAGAATAAGCGTGAGCTACGTTTGCCTGATGAAGCACGTGGTCATGATAATACAAGATAAGGCTCGGCCCGTCGCTTGTGCAAACTCTGATGCTGGTAATGGTGTGCAGAGATTCATTTCATTTGGTCGGCAAGTTCAATATCTGACTATGGATTTGCTATCAGTCAGGTCCTGGACATGACGAGGGTGCTGATGACACACAATCTCCATGACCGTGAGAATAAATGGGGAATTAAATCACACAACAGCGCCCTTGGTCTAACTAGCCTCACCACAGCTCGCCGTTGAACAAGATTCAACATTGTAACTAGATGGCCAGTTCATACTTCAGCCAAGCCGTATTTGAAACAACACACAAGTCACATGTATAAAGGTTCAGAATGGACAAGGTTGTGCAAATGTTTTGATTTCGAGGAACTTCGGCTTTACAGCTCTGGCTTCCTCCAGCTTCCCTTCACATCCAGATATGACTCAAGAGCTAACAAAACTGACCGCCGCCGCTCAACCTCGGCCAGCAGTCACGTCCCCTTCTCATCATCAAACCTCAACTCAACCCAGCATCTCTTTTGGCCCCATCCAATATCTCCATCATCTTAGTCATCCCCTCCAGGTCCCCTTTTCTTGCTACACTAGCCAATTACATACGTCAGGAGATGGTGGTATCATTAGAAACAACAATAACGACAACGATCGAAACAAAAAAGGACGGGAAATAACGATCAATCCCGGGTCCGCGTCTAGAATGTACAGGATGAAAGCGGCGCCAAGAAAAAGACACAAATGAATACGAGCAAGATTAAGCCGGCTGATACACACGCCGATGCCGGTTCATGCGATACTTTATCAGAAAGAAGAAAGGAAAATAGGTTCTCTCGGAAAGACACTAGGTCTGCGAGGAGTAGTGAGTGTGATCAAGTGCGTGCCGCTATGTACATGCACCGAGATGTAGATAGTGAATGAGAGTGGTAGAGCGTTATGTGTGCTCAAAGCGATGGGTCTAACCTGGAAACGACTATTCGCTTATAAGGGGTACGTGTGCCAAGCACGATAGGGGTATCTTGGTAGCTCACAATGTGCATGCAGAACTTAAAGACGTCATCAGTTCATAAAAACTGCGGCTGCTCTACTGACGAGAGCGGTCACCGAGGTTCAACCAGCTCATATCTGATGACTGCGAGGCCATTGCGAGCTGAGGCTGCGTGCTTACTCCAGACGGGGGTGTCTGGGGCGGTGGGACCCGTGGAGACAAAGGTGCACCGAAGTAAAAGCTTGGGTTGTAAATGCTGCTAGTCGCTCGGTCTGTACCCCAGGGTTTGTCTTTATGATCAGGGTCCCATGTCTCGTTGACGCTTTCGGGGATGCCGCTGGAGTAGCCGGAGGATGCTTTTGAGATAGGGCGCTCGATTTTACCAGCTACTCCATCTCTGAAAGGGATGTTCTTATTGTATTCGGCGACGACAGGGCTTCCAGAATTGACTCGGTTCATCTCGGGACGAAATTCAAAGTTTAGAGGGGGCACAGTTGCTGAATCTTGCGTAACGCGGGGGTTTCGATGCGGGATCGCATCTGAGTAGTGTGAGTCACTGTCAGAGCCGACGGTGTTTCTCTTAGAAGAACCGAATCCTAGGATCTGAAGAGCACTACCGCCTGACCAGTATCGGTTCCAGCCTGAGCTCCTTCGCAAACCGTCCTGTGTTTCGAGGGGTCCATTCCGAGGTCGAGGCTCAGCAACAGTTGGATCAAAAGCCACTCCGCGAGTGTCTTGCCCTTGTAATACAGGATGTTGCATTTCCTGCAGGATTGGTTTGCCAATGGTAGATTTGAGTTGTTTGTGTTCAGTGCTGACGGAACTATGGTTGGTGCCGTTGCTCAACTTGCGAGACATACCAGGCTTGTTCTTGCCAGCACGGCCCATTAAAATCGCCATTGATGAGAATGATTCTTGCGACATGTTGGAGTGGTGACCGCGGAAGGGTGACACTGGGCCACCGCCAAGCCCCATGGGATCCTTCTCATCAGAGGGGAAATCGTGCCGGGGCTGCGTGTTCTCAGGCGATGGTTGTCGGGTCTTCTTACGGCGGCGCAAGAGCAACAGAATGACGATGAGCACAGCGATGAAGCCCAAGATCGTGCCCAGTGTGATACCCAATATGGCATTAGAACTAAGACCAGATTTGTCATCACTACTGGCACCGCCAACCGGCGCGATGTCACTGCTGGTAGCAGAGCCAGAATCAGAGATGGTCGCCGATGAGAATGCATCGTCGGTAGCTGTTGCCGTAGTCGACGTCACTGATGTCGATGACAGATCGCTGCTGACAGACTTGGTTTTTGTGGATGATTCAGTCGATGATGTCTTGGTGGTGCTGGTTCTGGTTTTGGTTCCGGTGGTAGATTCCGCAGAGAGAATCTTCTGTGACTCGTCACCTACGATGCTAGAGGCATCAAGCCAGGAGTTCTCCTTCATGTCAAAGAAGGCGAGAGGCTCGTCTTTGTTGCCACCGACAAACACAACTCTGCCATTCGAGTCCTGGGCCATCGAGTAATCGGAGCGTGCTGAGGTAGGAGCTAGTGTCGAGTTATATTCAGGCCAATCATTCAGGGACAGGTCACGCTTCACGTTTTGATCCACAGCATTTTGGCCAGGTGCGTTGTTGTCACCCCAAACAACATAGCGATGAACTTTGTTGGGACTGGCTGAGAGATCGAAAACATAAAGACTCTTGGAACCATCATCTCCCTGAATAATCATGGCTTTGCTGGAAGCCGCGACGGGCGTGGACAGTGTGATGCCTGTTGTTCTCCAACTTGTTGCGGCGTTGAAGAGTAAAACTTGCGTGTTCCAGTCACTACCACCAAGCAGGCAGACTTCGGCGTCGGACCAGGCCAAAAGAATGGGATTGACAGACGCGGCAGATCCCGCTGCGCTCTGGAGGATATATGGTCCCGAGGCGGTGAAGTATCGTGAGGTATCCGAAGGCGTTTCTCTGCCGTCCTGGCTGCCGCCAGAGACGACTATCTGGTCGGTATTCTTGATATAGGCAGCACCGTGGTGTTGTAGATTTCGGAAGGCTGTGTCGTCAATAGGCAGTGTCTCCCACTTCTTGTCGGCGAAAACGTATTTTTGCAGACCATTGTAGTCAGCTTGACCACCACTACCTCCGATGACGAACAGCGCTGCATCAGTTCCCACACAGGCTCCTCCGGTAACTTGTTCTCCCATCTTCAACTTCTTCCATTCTGCACCCTCCTCAAGTGGTAGCGATAAGAAAGCAGTTGGGGTAAAAACATAAAGGGTGTTGTCGTGGACAACAGAGCAACCATTGTCCAGTGAGGACGGCGGCTCAGGTAAACTCATCGCGAAAAAGATTCCCAGTCAATCACAATCTTGAGAACAAATTAATATGATTTCGATGGCATGATGGGTTCGAAAGTTGGTCAGTTGGCGTTCGCGTCGCAAATCAAAGGCCAAGTCAGAAGCGAGCAGTAGTCAAGGCTGTCAGAAAGGAAGTTCAATTCTTGGAAAGCCAAGAGAATGCACACGTCGCTGAAAGAGAAGTCGTCACGGGTAAGGTGTGACGACAATCTGATGAACCCGATGCCTGGGGAGAGCTGGCCGGATGCAGCAAGAAAGTGTTGGTGTCGAAAGGAGTGGAAAGGTGGCTGAGTTCTCAACACCACAGGTGCGAGATTGACAAAAGAAGACGCAGACGTGGAGGAAATCGCTGCGATCTACTTCAAAAGTCGAAGTGACAGTTGTATTGGAGGGCGACAGAGGAGGTGTTCGGTTCGGGAGGGTAGATGTCTGTCGTACGCTTGTTCGATATCGCTCTCTAGCCAAACGACGGGAATGCAAATCAAGCGTGCAATTTGGCGCTATAGGTAAAAGGAGGGAGTCCGACGATTGGCAGTGAACCTCGACGTGATCGTACCAGACGGTGTTGCGAGGCCTGGAATGGGTGTGGCAGAGACAAGCGCGGGAAAAAGAGCAGACAAAAGCAAAGCAAAGCAGATGATCCAGGAGAAATGAGAGAGAAGAGAGCAAATCGAGCGCTGGGGGACGAGACGTATGACACGAGCTCGTAGTGGAGAGCCGTGACTGGGGTGACCTTGTTCAAGGCGGAGTCTCAGAGACAGGTAAAAATGTCATGGATCTGAGTTGACGGACACAAATGAGCAGGGGTCTGAGGCTCGTGGTCCTGCAAGCAACCACTGAGTACGCCGCACCGCACCACACGAGCCATGAGCAATCTTGCTAGTACTTAACGTGGTATTAGGACGATGGCTCGGTGCACTTCCAGGGCGTGCTATCCGTCTGTGATTTGGCAATTGCTGATTCCAAGTTGTGATTTGTTGCGATTCTCCTGGTATCGTGAGCTTGGGCAGTGGCGGAGTTGAGACCAGAAGTGAGACGCCAGTCCAGCAGCCAGCGACGATCCATACAAAATCCAGTAACTGCAGGTACAGTGGGCCCCTTCCTTCCTCCCTCCACAAGAGGCTGGTAGACTGGTCTTCCCGCCCAGGGGTCAAGGCCTCTTATTGGTTGGTGCAACTCTTACCAAACGCTTCCTGACGCCCAGTGGCAGGGGTTCCTCACAGCCAATGCGACATACCATTGGTGGCATGGAATGCCCATTTCAGAGCCCTCCCGGCATTGTGAAATGTTACAGGGCAGCAATAGGTAGCACCCACTGGACTGCCTCCACTCGAATCAGGGGTACTTGCGAGGTCTGTTCTAAAAAGAGGCGCGCGGCCCGTGCATCTACCCTGGGCTTGAAGAGATTAAAATAGGGGCAACCACTTGAAGCTCACAAGTTCGTCACTATTGTCAGTCAAGCGAAGACGTTATAGGTTCGGGATGATATATAAACGTTAAGTGCTCCGTACTGAGTTATCAATATCAATACCATATAGTAGAAAAGTTGTTGGCATGGTATTCAGGTATCGCATCTGTAGGGACCTGGAGGCTTTACATAAGATATGCATGGCAGTAATGCAATGGATATCTCACATACTTGGTATGGTCAAGTATTAGGCAATTACTTGCGTAAGGTACAATGCCAGACCACACTCTCTAGAACTCGCACCCGTAGCAAGCCCGTTGGGTCGAAGACTAGAGGCCACCAGTAGAGATAAGCAAATACGAGAATTGAACTTCGTGTTGAATTGCTTGGGCTGTTTACACGTTTGTGTTGCGCTTCGTTCCTTTGTCACACAATACCACACACGTTGGGCTATGTGGATCGGAGTATCTGATGTTGAGAGTCAAAGGGTATCAGTGATAATGACGCCCATGATGGCCAGCCTGACCTGAATCTAATTTGGACAGACTCGCCCGTTTAATTGGCCATGTCTACTATGTCGCCAATTGTTGCAGCAAAAGTGCTCGCTGGGCTAGCTGGGATTCTAGGCTAAATCCACAAGTCTCGATATGAAACGCGCTATTGCGCACACAACCTGAAGACCCCAGTCCCCTATCGGGGCTAATAAGAGCTTGAATTCTTTTCACCTGCCCTTCTCGAATCACTCGCATGAACCTGCATGTAGGTAGGTATTTTCTCTCGTGTACGATTTTCAGCAAAAACGGCCTTAGCGTGAGCCGTTTGTGAACATACCTACTATAGATATGTATTGGAATTGGGACATACAAATCGGCGAGTAACTTATGAATTAATTGTTCATGCTCATTGTCCTTTCAGACGACGATTTATTCTAATGCATATACCCTGGTGATACCCCCGTATTATGATCTTGGTCTATTTTAAACGGATGGAAGAGCAGTATGTCGTCAGACTGAGCTAGTTGTCTACATATTTGGACATGGAAAATATCCATGCGTCTTCTGCTCGCTATAACACCGGTAACTTCTACTAACCTCCTCGCAGATAGGAAGGACTAAGTTAGAGGCGAAGGTGAATAATATTGCATTGATGCCTCTCTCTTTCTATAAGTTTAGTGGCTAATGCAATACCTTCCCATTTAAACATTGGTATACTGTATTACGAAATGAATTGTCGCCTGTAACGACTGTATATTTTGTACCAGTGAACGTGTCTAGCATTCCGGTGGGGCATAATTCACCAAGTCGTTTAGGATCATTGCAATGAAACTGTTAAATCTCAGGTATAGCCATGGGTTATCCTCATTAACGAATCGTAGACGGGGAGACCACTCAATGGTAGCGGTTACTCTTTGCAATGAGCAGGCTAGCCAGAAACACGAGTAATTCAGACATTATATAATCGAATAATTAAATAACTGCTGCCTGAAACCAATCGTCATGTACCCAATGGCATATAGGTTGATGCTACCCTATACTGCCTACGGGAAAACCAAAAACAACACTTAGGTAAGGTAGTTGTTAGTTTATTCTTAATGTACTAGGTAGAAAGTGTATACGTACATTATAATTATTCGTTGCTCGACTAGGTAGGTTACTAGGGCTATTCAATCGCGATACTTCCTCCATAACTTGTCACGCATCAGAGCACGATTGCAGCCGAAAACTGACCCATGATACAATTGTTACATCTCATTCCCGACACTTTATACTCCACAGTAAAGAGAATATATAGCGTCTTCAATCTGTGACGGTATTTCATTATATTTATGCAAACTGCCTGCCTCTCCCCACCAAAAAGAAGTCCTCCTGGACCCGAATCTCAAATAGTATCGCCTATAACCATTTATGATACAAATATCCGCATGGACCAATCAACTCCAACAGTGCTGCAAACCATCGCTGTTAATCTAATTTCTACCCACTCCTTTTGATATACCCGTCCATTCTCTCCCCAATCTTGTGAGAACCCTAAACACATTGCGTGCTTCCGTATCGTCCTGCCGTAGTTGGGTCCACAGCCTCGATGCTGGGCCAGCCATCCTATGAGCCAACCATCGTAGCAAAAGCCTCAGCTGGAAGTTGTGACTGGAGCTTGTTAGTCTTCCGTACCCGTTATCATGATAAATGAGACCCATACCTTCTTCTCGTTAAATATCACCAAAGCCTGGTCAAATTCCCAATTCACTTGGGTAAGACACATCTCGGAGTACTGGGGTGTCATGCCCGTTTGTTTGCATAACTCGGTGATCATTGCTTGGTGTTGATCGGCTGGTGCCGTAGTAGGAATTAAGACAGGCGCCGCGAACACGTTGGGGAGTAGACTATATGTTCGAAGCGACAGCATGTCGCTAACGACTCGGATAACCCCCTTCCCTGGCTTTCCGGGCCCAAGGACGAACGTACGGGAGAAGCTTCGCTTTCCCGTCGCATTGGTGTTAGGGTCTTGCTCCTCGAACTCACCGTGCACTGCCACTATCAAGCCATCGACGCCTCCGGAGCTCTGACCGCTGGGGTCGACAAGTCCCTGCAAAGGATGGCAATCCATGATGTACTTGTTGATCTCCACTTTGATATCGGGGTGTCGAGTGAGGGGAAGGGTCTTCCAAGCATCCTGAATGCTAGCAGCACCACGGAAGAGTCGTTGGATGCGAGGGTTCGGCATGGTGATTTTAGTCAGATTCCGCGATAGCTTGATATACGAAGCCCAAGACATGGGTGCAGCAGCGTTGGGATCCGGAGCTGCTCGTGTGTCAACCGATATAGAAAATCGACTGTCTTCGTCGTATAACCTTGACGCGAGGCCAGGGCGATCGCTGTCATATGCCGCAAAAAATTCCAAGAGGAAGTTTTCGCCAATACCACCGACATCCCTGAAATCAGGACCGTTCTGGGGAATTGGCTTCGGTCTAAGGGCAGCCTCCTGCTCAGCAATCTGCTCCGGGGTGCGTAGTTGGGTACCGTTGATGTTCTGCAACCTGGGAAACCATTCCAGAAGGGTTGATGGGTAGCTCGGATCTGTGGTTTCGATGGGATTCCCTGTCATGAACAGGGTTTCGAGGTATTTGAACTTGCCCTTCCATGGTTGGAGTGCTTGCATTGAAGCCACCTGGTTGCCACTCATGTCGAGATTCTTCAAACGAGGAAAAGTTGTAGCAACGACTTCCACTTGGCCAACATCATCGATATTATTGTTTGCCAGACTGATACTCTCGATTGCATCTTGTTTCTCCTTATCCGTCTTAAAAAGACTTTCGCAGACAGCCATGAGCCCCCTGAATGTCTTCAGAGCACGTTCTCGACTCTCAAACATGCCCAAAGTGACGAGGTTTGCGTCTGAAGCAAGGGCATCAAGATTGAGAAGCTTGTTGGCGCCAAGGTACCGAGAACTTAGAATTTCCTGAAGTTTGGTACGAAGCTCTAGAGTAGTCTTGGACTCGATTGCCGTGCCCCTGTCCGGGACCTCGTCCACTTCGATGACCTCCAAAGGCGCACCAGCAAACGTAAACGTGTTGAGCTTGATTAATTCGGAAGCATCCTCCCCACTCGCTCCTATGTAGACGTAGTCACCGACTGTATGGTGCTACAGTGAGTTAGCAGGCGTTGTTGAATAGCATCAGCTGAGGTGCGGGGGTGTATAATTATATAGCAGGATGCATGGTAGATCGATAAATAGTTCTCCGAATCTCGCAAGCCGAGTCGAATATTCCGCACCTGGAGCCCTGTCAATGACGATACATACCTTTTTGATGGCGACTTTTCGCTTTGATCCAGTTCGGAATGAACCAGCTTTTCTCTCCATAAAGCCAAGGAGGTCGTTGACACCTCCTCCAGCATTGCTAGCTGCTTTGCTTTCTTTCAAACCACCGACTCGTAGAACCGTCAGGCCTGTCATGTCTTGGGATCGAGTCTTGGGACCCTTGCCAGAGGAAGCACTTGAAATGCGAGAGGCAAGGGAAGCGGCGGTGCCGTTGCTCAAATGCTTCAGCACATTTTGAGCATTTTTGGACGGGCCGCCACGTGTTGAAGTTCGAGTACTGGACCGAGTAGGTTTGATGTCGGCAGTGGTAGTCTTCTTAGCACGTCGACCGGCACTGTCCATATCCAAATCGCCATCGCCATCAACACGACCAGCCTTGCGCTTCTGAATCCCACCTCTGGAGGTGGTAGCTGGCTTGCGCGTATTGCGAGTCTCGCGTGCGCTGGTATTCTGACGACCTCGAGGCGCCATAGTGGTAGGTAGTGGTTCGAGATAGTGATAGTAGATGTTTTTTGTCTTGTGCTTTTCTTTTTTTGTAGTCTTGCTCGTAGTTTTGTGGTTTCTGCTCCTCCGCTATTTTGTGTGTGGTTTTTATTTGTAGCGTGGTATCAGAAGCGCAAATTGTTGCAGTTGTGAATTTGTGGGAGCCGTTTGGTGATCTCACAACCTCAAATGCCGAACGCTGATCGAGTTCGTGGTTGAGGAAAGGGACCAGAGCTAGTCAGAGATGCAGCAGATGATAATCCAAGCCTCGAGCCGTCAAGCGCAATTCCTTCAGATGGTGATCGCAGCCTGATATGGTCTGCACCAATGCAGGGATAAGCGTGCGTAGGTCGGTCGAGATTCGTGCGACTGTGTATCGTATTGAGTTGAAACGAACAAGACGCGACGATTCGCTGGGGTTGTCTCTGTCGGCGTGAGAGTGAGAGCCGAAGATTTATGACGAAGCTTTGCGCAAGCTCCGCGATGTTTGTGATGCGGAGACGAGGCAATACGTGAGGAAAAAGGAAAAATGTTGTAGAAGACAAAGAAGTTCTCTTCGCGAAGCAAGCTGTGACGTTTTACAAAGGCCCCACTAACCCTGGCGAGCATAAAGGCACTCGACCAGGCAGCCTCACTACCTGATTTGGCCTAATTAGGTGGGTAGCGGTTGACTTACCAGAAAGTTGAACAGCGTAAAATCGGAACCTGAATGGAAAACAAGGATCACTACTAGGTAGTTACCTACATCCAGGTAGATTACCTTAGTAGGTACCATACGAAGACACTGGGTACCTATATGCTTTGGTTCACATGTAAATAGCAAAAAGTAAGTGCTTCTGAAGGAAGTACGAGAAAGGCTTTGCGTACACCTTTTGGCTTTCTAAATGCTGCGCATTGATGGCCTGATGATGTATTTTTAGCTAGCCAACCTACCAGGTACCTGCTAACTTTACAGTTGAATATTGGACCTGAATTAAGACATCGTCAAAGCTGGAAAGATCCTACCTTACTTCGTACATACCTCAGATATGTCTTGAATCACGTGATATCGCGTTTTTGCTCAGCGCGACCTGGAAATCGGCAACGCGCCCTTGCCTTCGTTACCTAGCTAAATCAGTCACCTGCATGTGCCTGGTTTTTGTCACGGAACAACTATCACAGGGGAAAAAACAGCCTCATCGCCCAGAATGTTTTAATTATTGATTCAAACCACTGCATACCCGAGAAGCCGCGCGTCACTACACTTATTCGCCACGATGGACAGTGATGAGTTCGACGATGACATCGCTGATGAGGACTTCATTACCGCTCTTGATCAAGTCTCGTCTTCTATGAACGGACAAGGCAACACAAAACCTTCACATGCAGTAGTATCGCGACCCTCGAATAAGCCAAACTCTGCAGCTGTGGCAGCTTTGGAATTGGAGGATCTCCCCTCAGATGCATTCTCATCCCCAGAGCCACAGTCGAGATCGAATGTGTCCGTAGCAGCCTCGGCTGGTCCAGCCCCTCGAACAGGGCTCAATCGAACAAGTTCCGGAAACTGGCGTCAGACAACCCTTTTTGGCGGCTCGCTATCAAGCGATGGCCCGCACACTTCACAGCCCGCAGCAGCGACAAGAGTGTTCCGCGCCGATCTTCCTCGAGAAGAACCAACTCACCATGAAGTTGACACTGAGGCAATGCAGACATGGGTTTATCCCACCAACTTAGGCGCTATTCGAAACTACCAATTCAGTATCGTTAAAAATAGTTTGTTTAACAACACGCTAGTAGCATTGCCAACTGGCCTTGGGAAAACTTTTATTGCTGCAACCGTCATGCTCAACTTCTATCGATGGACCAAGAAAGCCAAGCTAGTATTCGTCGCTCCAACAAAGCCCCTTGTGGCACAGCAAGTCGATGCTTGCTACAATATTGCGGGTATCCCCCGGTCTGAAACAACACTGTTGACGGGCGATATCCCTCCAGCTCTCCGTGTTGATGAGTGGGAATCACGTCGAGTCTTTTTTATGACCCCCCAGACGCTACTAAATGATATATCACACGGATATGCCGATCCGAAATCCATAGCTTTATTGGTCATCGATGAGGCACATCGCGCGGTTGGAGAGTATGCGTATGCCAAGGTCACAAAACTCATTCGACGATTCTCCAAGAGCTTCCGAGTACTAGCATTGACTGCCACACCTGGCTCAAAAATCGAGACAGTCCAAGAAGTCATTGACAACCTAGGCATATCTCATTGCGAAATACGCACAGAAGACTCAATAGACATTCGTCAGTATGTTCATCAGAGGAATATCGAACAGGTTGTCCTTGATCCGTCCGACGAAATGATCCTAGTCAGCGAACTTTTCACCAAGGCCCTGAAACCGATGACGGATAAGCTGAGCTCGCAAAATATATGGTTTGGACGAAGCCCGATGGCTATCACAGCATACGGATTGATGCAATCCCAAAGAGAATGGTTCGCTTCTCGAGGAAGGCATGCGAACCAGGGCGTGCAACACATGATGCGAGCTGTCTTCAGCGTTCTTACCAGTATCGCACACTCGATAAAATTGCTAAACTTCCACGGTATTAAGCCTTTCTATGACAATCTTGTGGACTTGCGTAGCGAACAGGAAGGCAAAGGAGAAAAGGGTTCCAAGTACAAGCGCCAACTGATTCAGGATTCTAATTTTCAGGAGATGATGGATAAAATTTCCAAATGGCTTCGTACGGAAGGGTTCGTGGGACATCCCAAACTCACAGCCTTGGCTGATACAGTGTTGAATCACTTCATGGATCAGAGTGAGAATTCGGCTACTCGTGTAATCGTGTTCAGTGAATACCGAGATTCTGCTGAAGATATTGTGCGCATGCTGAATAAACATCAGCCTCTTATCAAGGCCAGTGTCTTTGTTGGACAGGCTGACGGCAAGCGAGGAGAAGGCATGAAACAAGCACAGCAAATTGAGGCAATCAATAGGTTCAAGAGGGGTGATTTTAACGTGCTCGTTGCTACCTCGATCGGAGAAGAAGGACTGGACATCGGACAGGTCGATCTAATCGTATGCTATGATTCTTCGGCATCACCAATTCGAATGCTGCAACGAATGGGAAGAACTGGCCGAAAACGAGCGGGTAACATCGTGCTGCTACTCATGCGTGGCAAGGAAGAGGATCAATTTGCCAAATCCAAAGACAACTACGAAAAGATGCAAACATTGATTTGCGAGGGAAGTCGGTTCAATTTTCGATTTGATCTCTCGACACGAATCGTTCCGAGAGGGGTTGTACCCGAGGTGGACAAACGACACGTTGACATTCCTATCGAAAACACGCAGGACCAGTCATTGCCGGAGCCGAAGAAGCGTCGAGCACCAGCAGGAAAGAAGAAGCCACCGAAAAAGTTCCATATGCCTGACGGAGTTGAGACAGGATTTCAGAGTGTGGCGAGCTTGTTAAAGATTGGTGGGAAAGCAAAACAACAAAGCAACAAACACAACCCGGAGCTGGGTGACCTCGCCACATTGCCAGAACTCAGCAAGGTATTGCTCGATGATGAAGAGCTTAAGGAGCTCAACCGAGCATACCGCAACTTGCCGTTCAATCATAGCATAATTGAGGAGACAGATATGCCCGATATGACAGCGCACCCAGAACTGCAGAGGCAGCTCAGGCCAGTATTTAAGCTAAAGCATGGGATACGCACCAAACGGTTTGTCAAGTTGTGGCATAAGATGGCACATGATCCAGAAAGCTTGGTTTTGCCGTGTCGATACCAAGATAGGAGTAACTACTTGGAAATACCAGTACACGCCTTTGCTGGATCTGGATCTGAAACCGAACCAGCAGACGAAACACCAACAACGAAAGCGAAAGGAATGGGAGCGAAGGCGCCAGTCACGAAGAAACAAAATAGAAAGCCACCTTCAAAGGCGCAACCTCGTGCGAAAAGAAGGAGATTGTCATCCGATTTAGCACCACAAACATTTGCTGTTGGCTCCATGGTGGATGAGGGCCTTTTTGAAGAGGATGATGAAGATGATGACGAAGATGAAGAGGACGAGGTCATACCTAGAGGCCGTGGGCGACCAAAACGAAGCAGCAAGTCTGGATCGAAAGGGAAGCGAAGGCCTCGGCAGAAGCAAGGTGGGCTGAACAGCGACGAAGTCGGTGATGATTGTGAACGCGACAGCGATATGATTGAGACTGATGGATCCGACAACGGCGAAGATCTTCTGGACTTCATCGTTTCTGATAATCATCCGATGTCGAGTGGGAGGGAGCCCGTTTCTCTACGAACAAGCTCCCCACCCGCTTCATCAACATCCACTCCGGAGTGTGCCCATGGTAAATCAACAAAGCCATTCTATGTGCCGACTCAATTCCCAGGTACGCAGGAGAGTGATGATATTCCAGACCTCGGAGAAGTCCTGAAGATGACTGGGAAGCAACGAGCCCAGGATTTTTCCGACGACGATGTTGCTGTAAGACGCACAGCACGTGGACGGCGAGCTGTTGTGGATGAGAGCGACAGTGATTGATTCGTACGATGGCCTGCCGAAGAATTTTGGGGAATTGGCAACGAGAGAAGTCACTAGAAGAGGCGCATCATGATGTAATGACAAATGATACATAAGCTATATAGACTATCTGAAAGAGTAATTGATGGATGGGCGAATCGCAGTAAGGATGTCATTGTTTCATGTCTTTATCCTGATCGTGTCAATACCTTACGAACCACTCACTGGTGCAGATCCTGTGTGTTGGTCAGCCGTGTGTCTATATATATGATGATCGAACATAAAATGTGACAACATCTCGAAACTTCAGAAACCCAGTTTATAAGCACCACCGCCCCCGACGCATCTGCCAGGCTCACCGACCGCCCGCTCGCTCATGATTGTCTCCGCGTGCAAACACGCGCGAGAGCGGCGCACAGCAGAGATGAAGAGAAGAGCATCTTGTTGGGAGCTTAGCTGGCAAATACATATGCCGAGAGCAGTCTAAGACGGCTCTTCCTATGAGAAATGGAGGGTTTGAAAAAAGGAGCTCATCATGCGAGATTGTACAGGAAACAAGTGCGGTGTAACTTACAGGAGTAAATGTGGCTGTCATACTTTTTGTTAGGAGTAGAAAGAAGAAAATGAAGAAATTGCAGAATCACGAACTAGAGTTTTCTGCGCCGACAGTGGAGAAGCAATTCTCTAAGCGACGTGGTCCACTTTAACGTTAGACGCGGAGGCGCCAACCTCAAACGCGTGCTTTCTATCGTACTCCGTAGTCACAACCTATAGCACCCAGAGACTGGGGGAAAAAAGAAGCTCCGAAGAGGCTTGTGAAGATCCGCCCTTGACAAGAGATAAAAACTACTGTACTAACCTCCATATCACTTATAACAGTATGAGGCTCACAGTACCTACCTTAGTTTGTAAGAAGGCCTAGCCTTACTGGTATTACCCCTCGTGACCCCACTCACACAAACGGGCGGCTACTGGCCACGCCGGGGAAAGGATAATCCAGCAGGGGCCTGGTAGGCTATTCGTACCTAACTATCCCTACCCATTCATTAATCACATCATTACTTGCTACTAATCTATCCCCCACCCAGGGATATCTTGCTTATCCATTAACATCGCCGAGAGAATAATTACCATTGGCAAAGAAGCAAGCTATTAGCCATGACTGCGACAGGAACGAGCGTTTCGGTCCTCAAGTTTGTAGGCACCGTCTCGCTGGGCTTACTGACGGTACGTTCAGATTCTACCATTGACCCTAGCGGCTTGTGCATCAAGTGATGTCACAGGATTCTATCCAATCCACGCTCGCAAATACCTTTGTCTTTGGCCTCGTGCAATCATGTTGTGCTATATTGTTGTGCCTCGTTGTATGCTGCTTCGCATACCATCGAGTTCCTACCAATCTTTACTAATCTTTGTCTTCCATGGATAGGGTGTCTCTTATTCTATCACCTCTCTCGCCCTCCCCGTCCTGCTCCGACTTCCCTCTTCTAGCTCCGCTTCCCACGGTCTCACCTCTCTGAACGCTGTTCTCAAGACACCCATCCTCGCCCTCACTTCTCTCGCCTCCGCGCCCTTCCTCATCAGCTTTGCTCTCGCTCCTCGATCGTCTCGCCACCCTTACCTTCTCTATACAGGTCTCCTCGCCACCCTCTCATCCGTCGCTCCCCTTCTCATCCCCGCGCCTGCTACCCGACATGTTGCATCATCGGCGCCTCGGCAATCCTCAAGAGCTAAAATGGAGGCTAGCTACGAGGTTTTAGGCGACGCTCACAGCGAGCCTGCCAGTGAGGAAGATATTGATATCAACGGCGAGGGGGTGAGAGTGGAGGTGGAGGGCCTCGTCCAGAGCTACATCGCAAGAACAGCCTTCTCTGCTCTGGGGTTCACCATGGCAGTTATTGGAATCTGGGGTGATGGTGCACCTCAGGCAATTGTCTATGTCTCATAGGAGAGTTTGACACACTTTTGCGATTTGTTTTACAAGTTGACAGAGATAAGCTAAACATAATGGCGTTCTCATTTTCTTTTACGAATGATATTTCATGACTAGTTGGGACCATCTCGCATCAGCAATTCATTCTCGTCTCCGAATGTGAAAAAAAGAAAACCAAACATGGTAGCCGTATAACAAGTAAATGAATCCCAAAGCCCTCAAAAGTCAAACCGCAAGCTTGGTGAGTATCGATTGAAGAATCGATGCATAGCTGAGAGGAAATCAAATCCTTTGCCTTGATGGCCACAACATAGAGATACCACCTCAATATGGTAATTCATAGATATCGGAACTTTCATCGGAACCGGAAGAATGACCGTAATCAGAGCCTGACGAACTCTTATTTGAGCCATGGCGTCGCTTCATCTCCCAGGCCTGAGACAGGCGAGACTTCATCTCCTGGACCGCAAAATCAACCGTCGTGCCGGACTCCTTTTCATCGGGATCGACTTCATCGTCATCAACCCGAGCTTGAACGCTGAAATATCTTGACGCTGAGTACTTCTCACCCAATCTCTTAGCAACATCATTAGCTTCATTCAAGCTCACCAACCGGCGTTTCCCGGGATGCTGCTTCATTGTGGTGCAGCAGAGGTCCCATAAAACGAGATCGATGCTTCGAGATTCGAGCCTTCTGCTTGAACGGTTCTTCTCAACGCCCATGGACGCCAAAATCAGAGGAACTTCCTGTGGTTTGTAGGTGTCACTGAGCCCCAGACTTTCGAGCGACCTCCTCTGCTCTGCTGAATGAGCGTCCATAGTGGCTTCCTGGATAAACTCCTCCGAGTTCTTTCGCAAGGTTTCTTGGACGCGGTTTCGGTCTTGAATGCTGGGCTTGTCAGACATGGTAAACTTCTGGCCAGTGAGTTTGTCATGCGCGAGCTCAGCAGGAGTCCGGCCGACGGCGTTCTCCCGGTAGACAAGACTGGGCTTGAATTCTATCAAGACGCGAACAGCGGCAATCATGCCAGCCATAATCGCCGTGTGAAGGCACGTGTCCCCTGCACCGTTGAGCATCTCAAGTTCTTCGCCCTTAGAATACTTGAGAAGGAGCTTGAGCATCAGGACCGATTCCTTCTCTTGGCCAATGTATGGCTTAGCATACCCTGAGATGTTATATCTGCGGTAACTGTTGTGGTTGTTGGTACCAAACGTCATCCCTGAAATTTGGGAAATCCAAGCGTGTACGGGGGTAGTGCCGTTCTCATTGAGGTTCTTTCGCTGGAGGAAAAGATGACTACAAAGGCCTGAGTCCAAGAGATCCAGCAGCTCACGAAGCTGATATGCCTTGGGATTGCGTTCGATTGCTGCATGGAGGATGTTTTCACCCCTTTGGTTCCGAGTCGACTGATCCGCATTGGCTGCCAGCAAGATTTTGACAGCGTCGATTCTTCCAAGTCGGCAAGCTACCATCAGCGGTGTGTCACCCTCAGAGTTTTTCTTCTCGATGAAATCTGGGCAAGCTTCAACAAGATACTCAAGCAGCTCGTTAGCATTGTCTCCAGGATGCGCCAAAACCGCGCAATGAATCACGAGATCATCTGTCCACAAAGTCAGTACTGTTTGCAAAGCTTTTGGTTGAAGTGCTTACTATCGGCCCCAAGCCACTTGGAGATTGCGCGGTCGAATCCGCCAGGACTCTCCTTCAAATGCTTGAATCTTGAGTCCTCCTTGGAGGCCTTGGACTTGGCAAACTCGCCATACAACCTATGCGGGGCATCTCCAAGGAAGAGTTCGACGCTCTCCACACTACCACCCAGAGCAGCATGGAGAAGAGGCGGCGTCCTCAGTCCGCTGCTCTTGATAACCATACCACGTCCAGCATTTGCCCAATCCTTTCTGTGAAGAGTTAGTGGTGATTAAATAAGACGATAGACGCTACTTCATACCTTTTCCTGCCGTAGACGGTCAGTCCCTGGTAATATCGCGGCTTTCGCTTCAGCTCGACACCGCTCTTCTTGACGAGATGATCAAGTGGTATGCCTGCCCCAGTCCGTTTGATCACTAGGGCGAGCAGTTGAGTCTTCCCGTGCTCAACTGCCCACTTGAAATCCGACTGGGGGAAGGTAAAGCCGCAGGTCGAGCCTTCGTCCTCTTGATCAGCGTCATCGCCTTCAAATTTCTGACCTGAATAGTGTTGTGCCAAATCTAAAAGGAGCTTGAGGCCAGTCGTATCGTTGGTGTCGAACGTGTGGACGAACAAACTCCTCTTCTGATATCGGTACACGACCTCCCCCTTCTCAACCAACCAGCTTGGAACCGATTCGCATAAGATCTGGAGGGGTTTGGTATGAGACTCCACCTCCATAGAAACATGCCCAATATCGTCGATGGTGAACTTGTCCTGTACCTTCTCAGACACTATTCGTGGTTCGTTCTCGCTGCAGCTATCAGCGCCATCGGAATCAGACTCATACTCCTCGTCTTCGTTGCCAGCCTCCATTCTGAAGCGGACCTTATCCTTTTTGGGCGGAGACCATTGTGCCTTGACGATTTCAAGTAAAGCCCTTGCTAGGTCATGGTGTCCTCGATGGAAGGCTACCGAGAAAGGAGTGTTGCCCATGTTATCCGAGACAGCGATCTTGAGCGGTGGTTGATCCTTTTCGGCACCCCAGGCTTGAAGGGAGAGCTCCTTGACCTTCTCAATGTCTCCCGCCCATGCAGCCTCCATTCTGTTCCCATTAGATAAGTCAATGAAAAGCGATCTGGATGTACTTACAGCTCAATGTAACCATCTCTTCTCTTTTCCGTCATATCACGGTCATTGTTGAATGAGAAGTGAAACTCGAAAGGCTTGATGGCCTTTTCCTCGTCCTTGGTTCGGCTACTTGTGCTTGAGGGGTTGTTCCTCAGATTCGTCTTAATGTCAGGATGCAACTCATCGAAGGTTTTCCCACCTCGGCGTATGAGTTCTTCTTCAAGAGCTTGGAAACCTGCTGACAGCTCCTTGATCGCGTCCAGTTTTTCGGGAACTCCTTTGGACTCTGGATTCTTCTTGATATCCTCCTCATATCGCTTGAGACGAGACGCGAACGACCTCCTTTGACTCCCCACTTGCTCTGAAACAACCCAATGAGAGTAACTTCCAGGAGTGAAGTGGCCCAGGAATTCATCCATCCCTGGGGTTTCTCTTGGTTTCACAGGTCCGGCCGTTTCAACCTTGAATCCACGAAGACGCTTCAGCGACTTTTGGACCAGGTCTAAAGCTGATTGACCCTTGTTCCAGTTTCTCTGATACTCATTGAAGATTAGCCGATGTGTCTCTGTATTCAGTGAATTTGGGTCAGCGCCGCTTTCAAGAAGTTTGATTGCGACATCTGTACGACCAGATCGGATGGCGGTGATCAATGGCTGTTCCACGGTCTCCTTATACATCTTCTGGTTGGCCTCCAGATTGCCCAGGCGTCCAGACATGTCGGAGACCTTGGCGGACTTCAACCAATTATCGAAGTCGATGTGAGCTGCAGCACCAGCAGTGAGTAGTTTCAACACCAAAGCAACATCACCACTCTGAACTGCAGTGTTGATCGGAGCAATAGTCTCTGCGTTCCAATAACTTCCATCGCAGACCATGTGATTGATAGCTGCCTTTATGCCCATCTTGTCGTTATCCAGGAGCGTATCGATGAGTTCCACCTCTCCAGATTCAACAAATCTATGGAAAGCAGTGCATCCTTTTGAATCAGCTTGGGCAGATGTGGCGCCGAGTCGCATGAGGAGATTTGCCATCGATTTGGCCTTATCAGTAGGCAGTGTTAAGGCCAGAACCAGTGTCAGAATCACACGACTGTCGCCACGTTCCGCAAGAGACTTGACGGGCAGAATCGAATCGGTCCCGTACTGCGTAATATTTGTCAGTAGAAACTCCTTGAAATCTGGATTAGGGGGTCAAATTGATTTCACTTACGTCACAAAGAACCCTGACAGCGTCCTCATTGCCTTCTGCGATGGCAAGATGAAGAGGAGAACACTGGAGGTCCCATGCTAAGGCGTCGACATTGAAGAAATCCGGCTCGTCTTGTGACTCTTCGGGAACAAGATCCTCAGCATTCTCTGCCTCAACTTGCTTAATATTGACAAAAGATCCAGTAGTCATAGATGCGGCATCGGCATCTGTTGTCTCGTCATCAACCATCTCGCCATCGGATTCTCCATCGGGATCTGATGCAACGTCCTTGTCATGAACCCCGTCATTGTTGCCAGTACTGGCCTTCTTTGCTGCTCGGCGCTTCTTGTCCTGTCGTTCCTCTTCAGCCTCTTCGTTTTCGATTGACTTCTCCATCAAGATTTTGATAATCTCCACATCGCCTCGTGAAGCAGCGAGGTGCAGGGCATTCCTGCCGTCCGCCAGTCGTGAAGTTAGCCGTGCACCGCGCTCAACAAGACACTTAATGACCTCTGGCGTAGATGTCATTACGGCGAGGTGGAGAGGTGTTCTGCCGGTATAATCTCTCTTGTTGGGGTCGGCATCTTCCTGGCTTAGCCAGTTTGATACGTCGTCAACGTCGCCATCGACAATTGACTGGCAAAGCCTGGTAACGTTACCCACATACGCCATATCAGTCCAGTCTTGCTCAGTCAGAGGGTTGAAAGAACCAATTTGCTGTCGGCCAGGGTCATCGATCAAAAAGGAGACTTTGCCTTTGATATAAATCTCAGCCTCCTTCTCTGCAACCTCCTTTTCCTGGTCCGTAACAGCCTCTGGGCAGCAGCCACAGCAGTCTTCGATCACGTCTTCTACACGCCCAAAGAATGCAGGATGGCGATGAAGGTAAACCTCTCGATCATCAGGCTGGTTCCATTCTGCATTGAGAAGAAGATCGCGCGTATAACAGAGTTTCTCGATCCGCTTGGCATTAAAGTGCTGCCCATAAGGCACAGTGAAGGTATGATAGTTACTGACGTCCTCTTCAGACAGCCAATCAGCAATTTCATCCTCATGGTAGTCCTTGATGTTGCCATGGAGGACCTGGTGGGATCTATAAACCCTGGGCCGGCCTCGCTCCTCACGTCTCTTGTCCAGATAAGTATCTCGAGCTGTGGTGGTTGGAAGTCGTTCAAGGACAAGGAGACGAGCCAAGCCTAGAGTTCTTCTGAAACTCCTTTCGAAGATGGTTGGATCGATCTGGTTTCGATCTAGCTCTGGCCAGTAGACCTCAAAGTTTCTGTGTGAATACTTTGACAGTCGATTCTCGTAAGAAGGACTTCGACGAGTAAGATCAATGTGGTTGATTTGCGTGATGAAGCTACCAAGAGCCCGGGGAGTCACATATACCTGACTCCTGTTAGACAAAGCCAAAAACTCCGGATCCCCTTGCTAAGACAATTTGTTCTCATGATGAATGCTGACTTACCTGAGTTCCATCGTATGCTCCACCTGCAGCGTCAATGTCAAAGCCAGTGAGGATTTCACTGACAGATTTGTAGACGCGGAGAACAATCTAGGATACAATCAGTCATCATTATGGTAGGCGTGAGGCAGTGTGGCGTTCTGTACCTGAATGTGCCGAACAGGATATTGGCTAGCAATTGTAATTGCGTATTTTGTTCTCACAACTGTTACCTCGTTCAAAAGAGCATCTTTGATTGCCTGTTCAATCTGTTTGATCTTGTCGATAGCCTGATCGTGATTGAGCCCATACAGAAAGAGATCAACATCGGAAGCAGGGCAGAACTTCTCGTGGTAATACTCTCGAAGTTTTCGCTTGGTGGTGTTGAACTCTTTAGGGACAGGCAGGAGACAGTTGACGACTGAAGAACCAGCAGCCACAACGTTCGACCAGTCTAAGTCAGCCAGTGATGATTCTGAGAAGATGTTAAAGTTCTTCTGGAACTCTTCGATGTTTGCAACCGTCGCAGGGGATTCATGAGCACGACGCTTGTCATCTGGAAGAGCCATTATGTACTTTGACTTTTCCTCGTCAGACTCTGCGTCCAGATTGCGTGCGCGAGTGGTGATGAACTTGGTGTTCTCAGTGAAGAGGGGAACCACATTGAGATAGGGGTCACGGAGGATTGGGTTCTGGCGATCTTGCGCATATATAGATCGCAAGTTTGCCTCATACTCGCGGTATGGCTTCATGATGTCGGTGATCTTTATGTCTTTGTGGTTAAAGATGTACTTCGCCAACTCCGAATGAGGAGCAGGGAGTTTTGGGAGGCTGTCCATTTTAGTTGGGGATCGGGAATTCCGGGCGAAGAAGAAAAAGAGATTGAAGGATGGAGTGGGAAATAGGGAAGAAGAAAAGAAGGAAGCTGAGGCTGTACAGGAGAGGAAAAAATACAGAGATGCGAAGTACTGAGCTCGTTCAATTTAGGTGACCCAGAGTGATCTTGTTATAGTAATCAGGCGAAAATGATATCAAGCTATTGGCACTCAGAGAAAGAACTACTCAACAAGAGAGGACTTCTCAACAGTTTTATATTGGTAGGTACATATAAATGGAACTTGCTCAACTGTCAACCCCTCCTCTTTGACCTGACCAGCTGAAGCCATCCCTACCGCCATCAATAGAATTCTACCCCACTACCCTAAGGCTAAATATCAGTGAGGTTAGACCGCGTCCCACAACGCGTGTTGGTGGCAGCTTCCTGGGGTACAGGGGTATGTGCTGCCTAAAATGGCGAGCAATCAACACGCGAAAGCTCGTGATCTTGACCAAAGAGACCCACTGATGCCTGGCTTGGAAGGCAGCATCTGCTTAATGAGATGATCGTTATCACATTCAATGGTTTGGTCGCGGCGAGACAGCGTGAATTGGAAATATTTCTCACCAGGCGTCACGAAATGGCCGGCGATGGACTGTTTGGGATTCTAGTCAGGCAGAAGACCCCTAAATTCCACTCGAGTCGAAACTGACGGTTGATCAGTTAGCTAAGAGCTTGACTAAATACAGACTATTTTAGTAGGTGTAAGCCAATTGATGGAATATGATAAATTATACGATCTCGTGAAGACTTGTACCAAATTATGAAACATCCATCTGTTGTCTTCCGGTATCTTCATTTGGATAAACAACCATCCTATTCTGTTCGTCCATGTAGCTTGAATAATACCTACATACCTCTGCGATTGAGTTGCAATCAATGGTACAGTACGAAGTATAAAACTGCAATTGCCCCATGGCATGCTTCGATATTTGGTGGTAACAACTAAGACTACCTTATGCCATAGAAATGAATAAAAAGGGAGCCATTCAGAGGCTAAATACCTACCGCTACAATAGCACATCTCACTCTAGATTTGAAATCATACTGCAAAGTGTAGGTTGGCAGTAAATTACGAGAACAGTGAATCACGTGCTCTCGCACCTCCCACTTTAGTTCCAAACGCGTGACGCGCTAGAGCGGGACAGCCACCTCCGAACCCTAGGCCATGATAACAAGCAGAGCTTTTCCAGTTCAATCGTTTTACCACGACTCGAAACATCACAATAGACTAACTACTCGATGTTTCTGACAAAGGCAGCTGAAAGACGCTCCGACATCATAGTGTCGGCTTCATGACTCGCAACAACCTTGCCGAGCATTTGTCCTGGCTGTTGAACGATCAAGCCTGCTCCAGGCCTGTAACGCCATCTTTTCCAGTCTGTAGCGACTCTTCTCAGATTACCCTGCCTCAATCTCAACACACAAGCTCGCAAACACGACCAAACAAGAGGACTACTACATCTGACCACCCTGAAGTCGCTACTCGAGGAGGAAGCGACGCGTCGGGTACATCCAATGGACGGGCTGGATTGGGTCCAACATCGCGGCAGACGGACCAGGTGATATTCGACGACGAGGAAGACGTCATGGGACGCCTTGCGCTCAGCTCAAAAACCAAGAAACCCAGTCTTGTTTCGAAACCACAGCAATGCCCTGCGCCTTTAACTGTCACTCCGGACATTTCAACCCAGCGAGATGTTACTCTCAAACGATCGAATGAGCCGCCACCAAAAAAGATACAAGCTCCAGTATCAGTTTCAGCCCGACAGCCCACGAGTAGTCCCGACTTCCCAAAGCTCAAGGCTGGCGGTATTGATTATATGGACTTGACCGACGATACTTTTGCCTCTTCCGATTCATTGTCTTTCGGTAGTGACGTGAAGCTATGGCGCGAAGACTATGCAACTCGACCAGAACCCGAGCCGGCCGTGTCAAGCGGTAGGAAGAGGAAGAGCAATGAGATTTCCAAAGAGGAATTTAGCGATTTCGGTGATCTACCGGACGTCTACGAGCTTTTAGGCACCGAACCTCCACCTCCAAGCCCGACCCGGTCCGCTCGACGCAAGAATGGTCTGTCTAGTGCTCGAACTCGTCAAATCCGCGACATCCCATCGATCAGCGAGGAAGACCATGTTATGCTGTCGCCTTCAGCTCGGGTTCGCAGCCAGTTTGTCGGCGAAGAGAGGACAGCCCCCTTAAATGAGTCCAACCAGGACCTGGAAGGTTCTTCAAACCTCTTGAAGGCACCCGCAAGCTCTGGTAACACCAAGTCACCACTTCGAGCACCATCGCTACCGCCACATACAATACCTACAGGGGATGAGCTAGTTATCCCCGACTCTGATGACGAGTTTCTTACACCGCCGTCTCATAATGACTCTGTCACTATTTTGAAGTCTTCAGCGGTTGGAAGCGATAGCGTTGAGTCGCCGGATCCCAAGCCCCCTATATCTGCTGTCAAAATTGATCTCCATACGACCTCCCAACGTCAAATTTCGTCTGGCTCAACTATCACTGGCGAGCCAACAAGCACAACAAACAGCTCACAGTCTAATAGGCTGATAACTGGTGATGCTCCTCACGAGTCATGTGGTGAAGTCTTTTTTCTCTCCAGCCAAGAACCCGTTCTCCTCAAACAATTGGCTTCCGACTCAAATGCCCTGGCCAATTGGGCGGAGTTTCTCGATAGACTCATTCAAGAAAATGGAAAGAAGTTTTCGCAGGCAATAAACGAAAGATGGTCGAAACCGCAACGTGCAGAGGTCAAGGCTGAGAAGGAGCGTCTGAAGCGGCAACGATCTGCTATCGCGGAACTCGCTGGCCCAGTCGAAGAATACAGAATCCTCGGCGAGAAACGAGAGAGTCTGGCTCAGCAGATCGCTCAAGCCTATGAGGAGAGTCTCGATACAGATGAGGACGAGGTTCGGTTAGATGATCTTACGGATGAAATCCAAGAAGTTGAGGATGGCCTCCTTAAAAGCATTCGGGATGCTAGGCTCGATGTTGGTGGGTTTCTTGCTACCACTAACACCTTACATCCTGGTCCAGCCCCTACACCAGTTGTCGTACTAGGTACTCAACCCGTCTTCCAAAACAATGTCAATATGTCGATGGCTTCACGAGATGCCATCCCAGCCAGCGAAACGGGCACTCAAGTGGTTCATCAGACTCAGTTACCCAAAACAAACGCCTGGAACCCCCCAGCCTCTAGAATTGAAGCATCGCAAGGGCTGAGCGTTCTTTCACAGGAGGATACCGACCCTTCTGCACTATTCCCAAGAGATCCTACAAGAGTATCAGGAGCGCCTTATCAACAGGGTCGGATACTTAAGTCTAGGCCAGTAAGCCCCATCCCTGTGGATGCAGAGTTTGATATCAGTGACGAAGAGCCATCGGATTCGGAAGACATTCAGTCTCGTATCCAGGCCCGGCCCCCGAACATCTTCGCGCATCTGAGTAGCAGTAGCCGACGGACGCCACAGGCGACACATCACCGAGCGGGCGATGAATTCAGTGATTTCAGCGACGATGAGGAGATGCTCGCTTTTGCACAGGACTACGAGATCCGTCAATCTCTGGCACCCGAATCGCAAGACCAGAGGAAGATTTTTTCAGAGACGTCGGGCAATGCGTCAGCAGCGGCAAAGTCACGAGCGGTATCAAACAAGTCGCTACCCTTGATGGCTACCGAAGCGATCCCTGCCCAGCTGATGAAGTACTCATGGTCATCCGAAGTCCAGAGGATGCTTAAAGATCGATTCAGAATGAAGGGTTTCCGTTGCAACCAGCTTGAGGCAATCAATGCTACGCTTGGTGGCCAAGATGCCTTTGTACTAATGCCGACGGGCGGTGGCAAGTCACTGTGCTACCAACTGCCGGCTGTTGTCAAGACTGGAAAAACTCGTGGTGTGACAATTGTTGTGTCGCCATTGCTCAGCTTGATGCAAGATCAGGTTGATCATATGAAAGCTCTGGGGATACAGGCCGTTGCATTCAATGGAGAGTGCTCAGCTGAATACAAGAGGCAAGTCATGAGTGCTTTCAATGAGAAAAGCCCGGAACATTTTCTGGAACTATTATATGTTACCCCGGAGATGGTGAGCAAAAATGTCAACTTCAACAACGGGCTGGAAACGCTTCATCGAAAAGGGAAATTCGCACGTCTGGTGATCGATGAGGCACACTGCGTCAGTCAATGGGGCCACGATTTCCGCCCAGACTATAAGATACTTGGTCAGGTACGTCAAAAGTACCCAGGAGTGCCTGTCATGGCCCTTACAGCTACCGCGACCAAGAATGTCATTGTCGATATCAGGCACAACCTTGGAATGGACAACTGCCAGATTTTCTCTCAAAGCTTCAACCGTCCGAATCTGTACTACGAAGTCCGGCCGAAGACAACAAACGAGAAGGTTATGGACGCAATTTCTTCTCTTATACATTCCAGATATGCAAATCAGAGTGGAATTGTCTATACAATCTCACGAAAGAACGCTGAAAAGGTTGCTGAAAGCCTCTCGAATAAAGGTATAACGGCGAGGTTTTATCATGCAGGTTGCGATCCTCAGGAAAAGGTCGAGGTTCAGAATTCCTGGCAGAGAGGACAGGTTAAAGTTGTGGTTGCTACAATCGCATTTGGAATGGGCATTGACAAGCCTGATGTGAGGTTTGTTATACACCATGGTCTTCCAAAGAGCTTGGAAGGCTATTATCAGGAGACTGGCCGCGCAGGCAGAGACGGCAATCCTTCTGACTGCATTCTTTTCTACGGAAAGGCGGACATAAGAGTCCTGAAGAAGCTGATTGCGGATGGAGATGGTAGCCATGATCAAAAAGAACGCCAAATGTCTATGCTGAATAGGGTTACGGCTTTTTGTGACAACAAATCTGATTGTCGAAGAACTGAAATCCTTCGCTATTTCGGGGAAGACTTTTCTGCAACACAATGCAGAAAAAGCTGCGACAACTGCAAGGCTGGGTTGACTTTCGAGCAACAGGACTTTTCTGAATATGCCGTTGCTGCCATCAAAGTTGTCCAAGCCCAGAACCGCATCACGGCAGTGCAATGCTCTGACATCCTCTTGGGGAAAAAGTACCCCACAAATGAAGCAGAACTTTCTGACGAGTGGCATGGCATGGCAAAGGGCCTTAAGAAACATGAGCTGATCCGAGTCATCGACAAGTTATCGGCTGAAAAGGCTTTCAATGAGGATAACCAGGTTGGTCGCCATGGCATGGCGATTCAATATCTGCGTCTCGGACCAACATATCGATCGTTCCTCTCGGGTCAACGTAGGTTGATGCTGTCGATTCAGGTGCCGGAGCCTGGTGCAGCCAAGAAAACCCCCAAGTCTCGCTCCAAGAAAGGCAGCAAGGCATCGGCCGAGGAAGAAGCCTCGAACATGCCCTCCACGTACGTTTCTTCGCCTGTCGGCCGGCAGAAAAAGAAGTCGCGGACGACCGAGACTAATCGTGGGAACACTGGGCAAACATCATACTCGTGGGAGGATGCAGGCTTTGTAATGGACGATGATGATGACTATGACGACGCCTTTGATAATCTCCCCCAACATCGGCCGGCGAAGCCACCCTCTCGTACTTCCGGGCCGCCGATATTGGTCGATACCGACATGGGAAGCCTGGATGAAATACACCGAGACATGGTTGAAAGTTTTGTGAGGGAAGCAAAACAAACAGAGGAGAAGATTCGCAACCAGAAAAGCTTGCGAAGGCCTTTGTTTACCGACAAGGACTTCCGACTCATGGCTATTCACTGGACTACCTCCCCCGAGAAGATGCGGAGGATCCCAGGCATCGACCCCGACAAAGTCAACGACTACGGCCCCCGGATCCTCCGCATTTTGCAGAAACACTACAATCACTATCGAGAAGCCATGGATCCTCGGAGTGGTGGCCGAGATCAGGACGTGGTGGACCTTATCAGCTCGGAAGTCGAGATGGATGATGAGGCCCTTGAGGATGAAGACGGCGAGGATTCGCACTACTTCAACGGCAGCTCAAGGCCCGATGTGCAGGCATTTCACAGCAGGCTTCAGACCCTTGGCAGCACACAAACTCAGGCCAAGCCGCGAGCGTCTAGCAAGAGCAGCGGAGGTACGAAGAAGTACGCAGGAGGGAAAAGATACCCCAGCAAGAAACCTACAAGTGGCGTGACAAAACGCAGAAGTACTGGTGCCAGCTCCAGCCGTAAAGCTAGCGGCTCGTCGACAGCAGGCAGAACCTCCGGCGCAGCCCCAAAGACGCTCAAGAAGAGCGGTATAGGGTTGATGCCCATGTAAAGCAGAGATCAAGTGCAGCTTTCTTTTTGATTCACGAACCCGACACTATTAGAGCATGGATATGTGGATACGGATACAATTGGCAGGGAAGAAGTGGAGGATGGATGATGAACATTTCAATGACATGCATGGGCTTTGATCATACCCCTTTCCCACGAAACTTTGAAGAATCGAGACTCCAAACATTAGGTGGATGACAGTGATTTTTGAGCGGGCGGGAGTTGATGGTGTTTCTTCTGCATGGGCGGCGATTGGGGGCCTCAACTCGTTTCGATTTTATACACCGCACAACCCTCGGCGTTTCTGGGATGCACGCATAAACAAGGAGCTTTGCATTAGTCTAGGCCTGCTTTTATACATTGAGGTAGCTAAGTAAGGCACCTGTGCCATGGCATGGACGAAAATAAAGCCTGATTGTCACAAAACATGCACATGACAAAGTGAAAAGAGAAATCATACAACGGACCAGCAACGTTCGGCTTTGGTAACTGTTTGCATAGAACCCTTTACTTCTTTGATTAGAGTTCTTTCTACATCTAGACAGGCGGCTCGTAGAGCGGAAGCATGATGCGAATGTTACGATGCAGCAATATTGTGCCAGCCTAGATTACCACTTAGCTTCCTTCTTCTCCGTCCTAATTACAGCACATTGTGCACAATTTGGCACAAAAAGAAAGGAAATGTCGAGCGAAAGAGTTTGGCTCGTGGCCGGGAACTACGGAGTCCAGACAAAGAAAACGGGAAAGCAAGACTGTGTCATCTCTTCAGTTATGCCCCAAACTCCTTCAACCGTCTTGATGTGATCCCGGTACGCCTTGCTGCTGAAAAGAATTATTTCGTAAATGTTACGCCAGGCTCTTTGATAATGTTGAGACTGATAGCGAGGCCCCGGGGTTCGTATAACGAAATCAAATCGATGGAATATGATGTTACAATGGAACGGAAAGCATCGTTCCTGGGCGAGGCTGTTAACAGGCTATGATACAGTAGAGGTGTGTAGCGTTCAATGTCTCCATCTTGGCTTTGAATCTTTCGGCTCAGCAGGAGAAGGTTTACGCATTGTAGACCGAACACTCGAGACAGAGGCAGGGCTGGCCCGGCCAGTTTCTGTGGGCTGAGGTAGAAGACTAATCCTCCTCGAAGACATAGCAAGGGAACTAGCAGGCCTGCTGTGCCGGTCTCCATCGAGTCCGATAGATCTTGAGGCCTGAAGAGACGAGCGTCTGCCGGAGAGGGCCGTTGTTGATTGATGAGAAGCCAGGCGTGGCTTTGGCAATGGCTGAGAGTTTGCACCAGGGGATGCAAGCCTCTCCCGGAATGAGAGGTTCGAGTGACTGCCTCTAGTGGGCGTTTCTTCGACTCTGGGAGACGCTGATGAGGCACGCGCTAGAGGGCTGCGCAACGTCGGTAGCTTTGAGGTGCTAGAACCTGGTGTAGTTGAGCCAGCGGATTTATGCGCGACGGGGCTCTTTTTAGCATATGGGCTCGGTGTCGTTAGCGTAAGAGGTTTAAAATTGTGACCAGTATCGACATCTGAAGTATTTGTCGAACCGTTCCAACGTGGGCGGTGTGCAAGCTTCGAATCTGGCCGTTTAATCTGACTAGGCGGCAAACTGGTAGTAGACGAAGAGCCTGTGATGGTGGAAAGGCGAGAGAAACCCGATTTCCGGCTTGTTTGTGATGTTGGTGCTGGCAGTGAAGAGTGTCGACGGTTCGGAGGAATTTGGCGGCTGGCAGCACCTGGCGTAGCCCGTACTTTTGGGTTCTTTGATAATGGCGTATGGGGATCCAGTCCCAAACTCGACATGATAACTGACGATGGTGGTGAGCTGCCGGGGGTTTCACGTCCGCTACCTAAAGTTGAGCGATCGTTTGAGAGCATACTGGAGATGGAATCCCGTAGCTGCTGACCCTTATCTGCATGAATTTCCTCAATCAATGACTCTGCGTCTTTCATCTGCTGTTTCAAAGCCTGCCACCTATTTTGCATGTCGTTATGCAATCGCAGAATTTCACCATTAACTGTTAGCCGCTCACTGACACCCTTGTCGATGATTGAGAGGACACGCTCAATGGCTGGCCCATAGTGCATTCTTTTGGCCTCATAGCTTTCCAACTTCTTCATCAGAGCAGGCTGGTTAGTCAGATGCATACCGGAGTCGGCAGCCTCTCGAAGTTTGAGGAGAGAGCGCTCGACAGACTCTTGCATCTTCTGTGCTTGCCTACCAGCA
The DNA here is from genome assembly GCF_900079805.1 of Fusarium fujikuroi IMI 58289. NCBI lineage: Eukaryota > Fungi > Ascomycota > Sordariomycetes > Hypocreales > Nectriaceae > Fusarium > Fusarium fujikuroi. Next base: position 3,362,250 of record NC_036622.1, on the reverse strand, counting down.
CCTCGGAAAACGATAACCCATCGATCCTCACCTAACTCCTTGCGTAGTGACTCAGCATCCTTCTCGAGCTTCTTGTAGCTAGCATCGAGTCCTTCACGACGCATGTTTAGCTCCTCACAGGCTGTGGGAAACGATGGCTGGGCCCTCGCCTCAAACATGGACAGCCGCATCGGCAGGAAGTCGAGAGATGCTCTCAGAGGCTGCATTCGAGCAAACAGAGCCAGTAAACTCGAGTCGTCCTGCGACAAGGTGGGCGTGCCTGGTGAGTTAGGTGTTACTGGAAAAGTCGGAAGGCTATAACGACTTGGGGCCTGCAATCGACCGGCCTGGATAGGGTTCTCTTCCACAATCGTCTCAAGGTCCCCAATGTCAACACTGTCAGCGTTGGCAGCCATCAAGCTCTTGTGTCGTCGTTCTTCCATCTCAAATACAAGTCTGCTGAGTTCGTCCATTTCCCCTTGTACATCTCCGAGAACATTGTTCCAAAGTTCCTCCCACTCCATAGCTATTTCCACCTGAGCTCTTACCACATGTAGCGTCCTGCGGATTTTCTCCCACTCATGAATGACTGATTCCATTTGCGAAACAGCTTGGGTCAGGTCTTGCACAGATACGTTGGCAACATCCCTTCTGCTTTGCAACTGCTCGATAGCTCCAACATAGGCTTTGACAAGCTCCTCGAACCGAGTGATAGCCATTTCGACTTCAGCCAGGCCCTCGCGACCACCAGCCGCAGCCCACTCGACATCATCTTCGCTATCCAGGCCTTCCACGACCTCCGATGCCTTGGATATCCAGCTCCTGATTTGCTCGGCAGCATTGATCAGGGCTTTGGCAGCTACTTGAGCCGTTGGAATGGCAGTAACCTGGCTCGCTAGCGATTCGGCATCTGGGAGTTGCAGTGACGTTAACTGAGCAAGCTGAGAGGCAAAAGAAGCGCGCGATAGCGTGTATATGGAACCGGGACGGTTATGGCCAGGTGTGAAATATGAGTTGAGGCTGGGAACGTAGTCGGTCGGGGGCGTAGCCGGCGTAGAAGTTGCGATTGGTGGTGTATCCTTCGGGGGTGGCGGAGGAGGCAGACCTGCGCTATCAGGAGACGGAGGGCGTGTGGTGCGCTCGATGTGTTCGCGGCGAGTGTCCAGGGTGACCTTTGTCCCATTGCCATTGGTGTGGTCAGGGAGCCGATACTTTTGAGTGTCCATGTCCAGGGGTTCGGGGGTTTGAATCTCGGGCAACAAGGCCACGGCAGAATCGGGAATCTCGACCTTGAACAGCGGTAGCTCAGGATTTGGGTCGTGGGCGACGGGCTTTGGTGAGGAAGAAGCGCCGGCGCCCTTCCACGGACGACCGCGCCGGGCGATGACCGATTTGACCGAACCCGCTTGGTGCTTCTCGTCGAGCTGTCGAAGCTGGTCTTCGTTCAGACGGCCGATTCGGTCGTTTTGAGGCGTTATCGGGGGCGTGGAGAATTTTTGGGCGCCAAATCCCAAGGCTTTTAGCCGGGCAGCTAATCCTGGTGAGGTCTTGCGAAGAGCAGATGATGGTAGAGGTGACGTTGGAGTAGGAAACGGGAGAAGAGCGTTTGTTGACGTTGACGTTGTTTTTGTTATCGTGGCAGGGGTTATCGCGGCTGAGGCAACAGCAGTCGTGCTACTCGTGGGCGTATCGGTGACAGACGAGGCAGAAGAAGTCGGAGTTGTGTCAATAATGGAAGATGAGAAAGTGAGCAAGCTGGAATTAGGATCTGGGGTGTTGGTGGAGGAGGGATTGGCTGAACCAGGGTTGAATGGCAGGTGAGATAGTTGACCAGGGACATCAGCGAAATTCAGCAGGCTGTCCGTGGGCACATCATGGTCCTGGTCACTGTAGCAGTTGGCGCTGGCAAGCTCGCCCAGGTCGGTAGGTCGGTTAGTTTCAGGGCTTGCAGCAGGCGTTGATAAAAAGGGATCAGCCTTTGACAGCCAGTCGCTGTCGTTGTTATCTTTGACGGCTGAGGTCGTCGCGTTCAAATCGATGGTGTTCATCTAATCGTTGGAGTTGGCCCCTCGGAAAGCGAGGGACAGGTGGAAACCTGGTTAGAAATTGGGTGTACCAGTCCAAGTTATGAAGTGCAGATCCAGGTTCCAGAAGCCAGGATTTGTTGAATGGTGGTTTTGCACTCGAGATTCAGAAGCGAAATGTTCTTCGTAACCCGTCAATGCGCAGATGGGAAAAAAAAACAAAAAAACAAGACAGGGCAGATTGGATGATTGTTGGTGAGGCGTGAAATGTCCAACTTTTTCTGCGTAACTGTCACAGAGTGTCCTTATGCACTGAGAATCTCTCCCTCTATTTCCCTGAGACAAATATCTTGCCTTTCAGTGCCACTAATCACTCTGGCCCAACCGTGCGCTATCAAAATGTCATGGTGTGGTGCAGCCTTGATCGCTGAGGCCAATGCGAACCCCAATAACCGTGTCGGGGTAGAAAGTTGAAGTGAGAGTGGTCGAATGAATACGACGCTCTCACATGCACATGCACATCTAGGATGCGATGGATGGGCTGAGGGTTGCTGTCAATGATAGCTTGGGTGGAGCTAGCGGCCAAGTTTTGAGGGTCCTCTGTCGCGGAGATTACCAGACTGCCAGCCACTGATTGGAGGGAGGTAAGGCAGCGCGCAAGAAGCGTTCCTCAGTACTAAGGTGGGAGACTGCTGCAGGAGTATAGGAGTAGCTGCAACAACAGAAGCAACTTTTGGTGAATCAGAAATGACCAGTCAAAGGTTTACACGCTGCCGTTTAAGTCGATTAGGAACTGTCGTCTCGGCCTCAAGCTATAACCTCGCCTAGCTCAAATAGGTAGACAAATGATGAGCACATCGGCAGGACAGGTGCGTTGGTGGAGAGTACAACAAGAACAGTCGGATCGGATCAAATGTTGTCGCAGAGGAGAGTTCAGATGGAACCGAAGTATTCGAACTCCCATCAAACGCGAGCAACACGGCTATCGTCCGATGAGGACAGAGAGACAGAGAGAGCCAGGCGGAGACAAAAGGGGGCCAACGTTTCGGGCAGAGTATTTGAGAAGAGAATAACACGATGTGTCCAAGATGAAATGACTGTCCTAGGTGGAGAAAGGCTGAGCTGTAGTTGGCAGGACAAGAGAGAAGCCAACAAAGAAGAGTTCGTAGTCAAACGCTTGTAGTCAAAGGGTAAAGAAAATCTTGCCGGCAACTAAAGGCCTTGAAGATTGGTTGTGACTTATTAGATGAGGATACCTAAATGGATGGAAGGGCCAGAGGCATGGAATAGGTACCTGGCTAGGTTTCGGCAGGTACAAGGTTGGTAGCCAAGGCCGGCGAAAATACCTAACATGGGAGTTCAGTTTGTATTAAAAAACTACCTGTGGGAAAAAGAATACATAGAGTGAAGAAAAATAAAAGTTAATCTCAATCCGGCAATCAGAACGATAGCCAAAGAGAAAGGCCAAACGAGGTAAGATGGAAGCCACTGAAAGTCAAAGACCTGAGCATAAAGAAGGTTTATGAGCTGTCTTTAAAGCAACGGATACAAGCTTCGATGAACACGGAGTGTGCAAACCTATAGACAAGAAACCCGCAGGAAGAAGTATGTACAATTGAGGGTTTTGAATTCCATACCCACATGTTCGTAGGTAGTCTCGTCTCTCTGTACGGAGTACAATACTTGAACGTAGGAAAAGACGATTGACGCACACTGACCTGGGATAACTGCCGGGATTGGATCATAGGCTGCCTCTGATTTGCTTGCGAATTGTCTGAAGAGCTAGATCCCTGGTCAATGATCTCGCCTAGCAGCAGCCGGTCAGAATTAGCGCATATCGGCCTGTCCATGGGATAGGCTGCTGTCGATCCAAAGGTTGCTTAAAGTGAGGAAGCTTGTAAAGTGGACAATTAGTTGATTGGGAACAGAATATCACATATATTCAGTCTGGTATTATGCCAAATGCTGGGAGATACCTAATTGGCAGCAGTTAGTAAAAAAACCTCAGTCTTGCCAGTATCGTTCATTCACAAACCTTGAGACAAGTAAGGTTTTTTTTTTTTTTTTTTTTTAAAAAAAAAAGAATAATAAAAATATATAAAAAAAAGGAAAATAAACACTGCTAATACCTACTCCGTACATACATCAGAGGCATCAACATTGATCTATTCATTCACCAATCACGGCTAGATTTGGGGAAGCTTGATCTGTAAGTGCATGAACCCAATAACGGAAGAATTAACCATCGGGCCCGTCCCGAGCCCCAGGTTCGACTTTCACGGGGTCCAATGGCCTTTGTTGAGCACGGAGCTTTGTTGTAAACGGCTCCTTGTCGTCATCGGGATGGAGTTCCAATGAAAGTCTGAAACTCGTAACTGCTGATGCCCATAGCAACGGGCCCAGTGCAGGCAAGCAAGAATTCCAATCAACCTGGAGGAGATTAGCATGTCCGATAAAGCCTGTGCGAGAGGCCCAGCCCTCTGAATCTGCAAACCCACGATCCGTTTCTGTACAATTGCAGGTTGCCCGGGGATATGATACTGGCGTGCTGTCGGTTATCGACAATTGTGATATTAATAAAAAAGAGCTTCGCTGCTGTCCTAATCATGCCGATGCTATTGCTCCATATTCGATCCCCCCCCTTTGGCCCCATCTATTTCTTCATGCCTGACATCTGACCGTGCAATTTGTCGTATTGATAAACGCTCCTGTACCAATTGTTCCAGGTTCAAGGAACGGGTGGTCGGTTGTGTCCAGTCGACGGCCTCCTATTTGAGCTCTCTTACTTGAAGGGCTTACTGGATGGTCTTGCCATTTGTACCAGCTTTCTTTCCCTCTCTCTGGCGCTTGTGGTGCCGATCTCAATCCTCTTCTGTCCCAAGCCATACAGGTAATAAATATATGGTAGCCCTTTGTCGACTCTAGGTACATCTCAAACCGCCATCACGACGGGATAAACGAATAGAAAACGTACCTGTCGACTCTCCCTCTACCTCCCTCCGGCTCCTGCTACTGTTCCTGCTCTACCGATAAACCCTGACGACACGCGGCTTCTGGAAAACACGAAATATTTCTTCAATCCTTGCTCTGTTTACGACCAGCAGCTTAACTAGGTAGTTAGTTTCTCCATCGTCTGTTAATCACCCCTGTCACGCGTTGGCCCTTCGCTGTCCAGTCGGTATCCGTGAGAATTGGAGAACTGGATGTGTAATTACCCTGGCTTTGCCCGTGCCCATGCCTGTCCCGCCAACCACTGACTGTTTCCAGGCATCAGGTCGCCCCATCGCCGTTGGAAACCCCCTGGAAATCATTCATCCATTGAATTTCCCCTTCCCGTCTTGTCGCCGTCAACTTTTTAATTAATCTAATTCCTCCCCCCTCCTTACCTGGTCTCATCTTGTCTTGCTGTTCTGTCTTCTGACTTTGCTACCCCTCGATTGCTGCGTATATTCGATCCTCGCCTTTTCTGTTATTCGCTCTCTCGATCATTGTCCCTCAGCCGCAGCGCAACCCAGTCGCAGTTCCCGGGCTGATCCATTATCAAGCCCCAATTTCTAGGCCAAGCTATCCCCGAGATATCGTGTGGGACCTCATCTCTCGTGTTTGTGAATCTGTGTAAGTGCAGATCATTCTTCACAGACACAACGTCACCGTCAAAGGTCACAGGGTTGATCTCGCGAGGGTCGATCGACTATTGTACTACTACGCATCGATAAATCAAGTTCAAGCAAGCTCTATCACACTCTGCACTCTCTTTTGTTTAGCACGGTACCCGCATAGCATCTATAGCATGATGGCTGCCACCAACGATCAGACACCGTCATTTCGCTGCGACTCCCCGCCTCCAGACGCTCTTCCAACACCAGCTATCGGTGCATGTCCAGAGCTCTCCCGCTGCTTGTCGACGACATCCTCTTGGTCGCATGGCAGTAACGATGCCAATCCTCGGGATGCTCTGGGCATAGAGAAGTTCAATCGTCATTCCACCGGAAGCCTCGACACTAGCATGCTGAAGAATCGCCATCCAGATATTTCGGCCATTTCTCGTCACTCCAGTTATAACTTTGACGGCAGGAGTCGCCGACGGGGATATATGCGGCCACAAGGAACTGATTTTGCCGCCAGCGCCCGATCCCGCGAGAGCGTGATGAGCCTGGGCAGCATCGCGCATCTGCAGTACTATTTTGCTCGAACAGGCTTACTTGACGGCAAGGGTGGTCAATTGGCCAGGAAGAAGCAGCAGCGCGCCACCCTGGATCTCTCTTCCTTGGACACGAATGCCGAAGCTTTGCCCAAGATCGTTGGTTCGGATTTTGACTCGTCATACGCTTCTACCGACAGCAGCCCAGATTTCAGCTCACAGGGCTTCGGTACCGGCCTTGTTGAGTCTCCCATCGAGGGGCTGGATGATTATTATGAGGACAACTTCAGTGACCTTGGCGGTGATATGCTCCCACCGACTGTGAGCACGTATCACCACCGTGAAAAGGTGGTCCCCAAGCCACCCACCATTCTGGAGCTCAAGTCAGAACTCGAGCAGACGCTTGGCGACGCTAAGAAGGCACTGAATGAAGTTGAGGCGCGAAGAACCGGTACTTACGAGGAACCGTCCAGTGCCCCTGACTACCCCAACATGCCAGCGGAAAACACACAAGGGTGGTTTGAGCTGCAAGGAATGCATATTCTCGATGTTGTTACGTTGGCAATCCGCGCGGCAAAAATTTATTACACAGCGCACGAACTGCCTGACCGTCTTGACTCTATTAAGCCCGAGAAGCAAGTCAGGGCAGACCTGTTGGCTGTCATGGAGACATTAAGGCAGATGGCCACCCGAAATTTCAAAGAAGGCATGAGGGAAGAGGAGATCAAAACGATGAATGACTGGGTCGAGAGTGTCTTTGATATCTTGAAAAAGGAACAGGAGATCGAAGACGCGGAGAGGGCTGAACGGGTCGGCTGGACATGGCTCAAGGGCGACTGGGCTGGTCGCGAACTGGAGCGGGAACGAGCGTTTCTCATGTCCATGGACACGGTTTCTGAACCTTTGCCAGAATGGAAGTCAATGTCGCCTTCAGATGCGAAGCCTACCCCTTTCCTCGAAGCCATGCAGAATGGTGTGCGACTGGTTAAACTTCACAATGCCGTTGTGCACAAATCGCGACGACGATTTGGTGCCATTGGAAGCTTTCATACTGATACCCAGAAGCCCTATCGTTGCGCTGACAACTTACGGTACTGGGTCAAAGCTGCCGAACTGCGCTTCGAGGTCATGTTGAAAGTCGATGTGCTCGGAGTCCAGTACAACGCATCTCCACAGGCTTGGATTGATTTTGAGACCGCCATTCTCAAGTGGTCTCGCCATGTGCGCGAGGAGATCACTCGCGAGCTTGAGTTATAGCAAGCGAATCTTGGACGCTCTTTTTTTTTGTTTCTGAAGTGACGAGGGACATGCCCAGCTCGATTCACTAATACCCTAATGATTGGACGTTGAGGACTACATAGGAGTTCACTTTGCTGGGTTTCACTTTTGTTTTCTTTGTTATTCCTACACTTTTTTACCCTGGAAAGATCATCTGAAATTGCATATTGTGCAAAGAGCATACCGAGCTCTTTTGTTCGACCGACATGACGAAAGCACTTTGGAGCACGTTATTTTTATATTCTCCTTCTTACACACGACCGGCTTGGAGAGCCCGGCAAAGCCCTTTTCTTCTGAGACAGAACTTCCACTACATTCTAGCATATACCCATTGCATAGGCCTTAACGCGGATGAAGACATGTTCAGCTTCAAGCTGTTAGACTGAATAAATAAATAAAGTAAATATATTATATTTGTCATCTTGATTCTCCGCTCTGTCATGTGAATTTGGATCACAAAGGGTTTACAGGGGACTAATCACGTCTGCGAATGAAGATTTTGATAAATGAATATAAGTTTGTATATTTTATTCCTCCTCCTTCTCCTTTTTTTGTGGTTTAATCTTATTCTTTTTCCGCCTTTGCTAAATATATGTATATACATATATCGAATTTACGTACTCAAGGTATTCGCGTCAACAGAGCCCGAACTAAAAACCAGAAGCTAAACGACGTTATCGTGAAATGACCAAAAGCCATAGCAGCTGTCAAACTCCATTACAAGTGTGGATATCATAACATATCATTTCTAACCTTTCCCAATCCTTACTCAATATCAATCTTGTGGATCTCAGTCCACTCTTTCTCAGCCTTGGGCACAGTAATGGCCAAGACACCATCCTCCATCTTGGCGGTGATACCCAGACCATCAACCTCGTCGCGCTCATCTGCTCCAGTGGGCGGCAGAGCTACGTTGCGTTCAAACATACCGACCTTGCGCTCGCCAGAGGTGAGAGTGCTGAGGAAGGCTTCATCGCCAGGGCGGTGAACGACGCCTGCGATCTTGAGAAGGTTGCGGTCGCCATCCCAGTTCAGACCAATATCCTCTTTCTTTGCGCCGGGGAGGGCGACGTGAATGACATATGACTTCTCGGTGTTGAAGATGTCGATAGGTGGGTTGAAGGAGGAGTCGGATGAGTCATTGGTGTTTTGCTCCTGGTTCTGGTTCTGGTTCTCCTGGAACTGCTCGCGCATGTTGCGAACGAAAGGATGGTTGCCCCATCCGCGGAAGAGACCAGCAAGGTCAAAGGGGCCACCATAGGGGGGAGGGGGAGGATGGGGGCCGTGATGAGGACCATGGTGAGGACCGTGAGGGAAGCCACCGCGGCCTCGACCTCGACCGCATCGAGGGCCTCCACGGCCACGGCCACGGCCACGACCTCGCCCGGCCCATTCAGGCCGAGCTCCGCACTGACTCTCCTCAGGAGCAACTTCTTCGGGGTCAGGGACGTTCATGGTCTCGTCAGACTCGTGGCTTTCACCTCTGGCAGCTTGCTGAGCCTCGTTTGCCTGCTGGCGTTGCTCGTCATGGGTTCGACTGTCGGGAGCACCTTCACCAGCGAACCAAGGACCCCAGACGAAACCGTCAGCCTCGGGGGGTGGAGGAGGTCGTCCTCGTGGGCCATGTCCATGCCCATGGGGATGAGGAGGGTGAGGAGGGTGAGGAGGGTGAGGGCCAGCTGGCGAACCAAAGGGGAAACCGGCCATGAAAGAGGGAAACGGAGTCTCAGTCTGGTGATCTACTCCCCGTCCAGTTGCTTGGTTGGGATCAAAGTGCTGAATGAAATCCCAGAAGTTTGCATTGTTGAATGGGTTTGGTTGTCGACTCATTTTGTGTAATGGATACTTATCAAGTATGGGTTGGTTTATAGTAGTGATGATAGTGAGAAGGGGTCAAGAGTGTTTATAAATGTAGATGATGTAGAGGAAGCTGGTGGTGAATATCGTACCATCCAGTGTCGACATAGCATACGATTTATATATAAAAAAAATTCTCCATTGAGACGGGCTGCCAGATGGGGCATCTCATCCGCTAGGAGGCGAGATCTAGACACATGCGTAACCCGCATCGTAACCTTGACTAGGCACAGTAGACACATGTACCAGACTCACATGAAGTGGTCGAACCATTTGGATCAGCAGAGAAGGCAAATGCGTTTGGTTCGGGACATTCTTGTTGCCGCGCGGCCACTCACTCGCGCACTCACATCTCGTTGAAATCGCCTTCAAAGAGTAACTAAGGTCTGGCTTGGGCTGGGGGTTGCGTGAGGGAGCATGATCGGTCCCGAGACCAATAAAACACCGGGGGCGAATAAATTGGGCCACACTCCGAGTCCGTTAATTCGGCACCGGTTTGTGTGTTTGTGTTTTTCGCACTATTGTAATGTGCGGATGGCGACTTTACAGACAAATACTATTATCCGAGCTTATTCGAAGGTAAAAGCAACTCAAAGAATTATTCAATGACGATTCGTGGGCTACCTAATTTCCGTCGACTGCTGAGTCATTCGGCAATAGGTAGGTACACGTCAGATCAATCAGTCTGCCAGCAGCCGCGTGGCCTCTAATTAATTGTCTACTGGACTCTGAGATCAAGTTTAACATTAACAAGATTTTGCTTGAGGACTCTGTCAGGCGCGCTGTGTGAGAGATAGTCTTCCTTGAAAGGATGGGTGATCCTGAGATTCAGTCTCAACATACTCTACTCAGAGAGTGTTGTCTGGAAACCTTTTCTCTCTCTTTCTTTTTTTTCGTAATTTTTATTTATTTATAAATCTAGAAGACATCCAAATTTGTAGGTATCTTCCAAATGCTCTTGTTCTTTTGTTCTGCGTCCATTCCGAGATCTCGACAGATTCGTACTTTTGGCCACAGCTCCTCGAGTTTGCCCACTTACACGGCTGGTCTACGTCACCTGCACCGTCAACCATTTCGCACGCGTGGAAACACACGACTACCAGTGTTGATTCGACATTTCAATATGCTTGTCTGACTCACTGAAACCAAACAATAACAAATAGTCTATTGATTGACGTTGCCCAAGGCCTTCACCAGCCAGCAGCCACTTTAGACCCTCGACGGCATCCCGCTCACGCTTCTGCGATATCTCAAGTTCTGGAAATATAGCCCAGAACGCATGAGGAAGACCCGGATAGATGTCAATCTTTGTGGGCACTCCCTCGTCCTTGTAGATTTGTTCAAGCACAATGCTGCAGTCTCTGACAGGGTCCATCCCACAGGCCTGAAAGTAGGTCTTGGGAAGGCCTGCATGACTGGGGAATGCAACCGGAAAAGCAAGAGGGCTCTTTGGTTCAGGTCTATACTTCGCTGTGAAACCTGTCAGTACAAGCTAGGTAGGCATGGGAGAGTTGCAGGCATACAGTGAATGAATTTCATCGACTCTGCGCTAAACACGGGAACCTTGGCATTTTGCTCATAGCTGATGAAGTACTCCTTGTACTTTTCAGGGACAGTCTGATCATTGACACCAGAGGTGATTGGAGCATAAACACCCGTCAGAGGGTGCAAGGTCCCGGCGTCTCTATACAGATGGGAGATGGTCAGAGAGATATCGGCGCCTGAGCTTGTACCACCAATAATGAAGCCTTTGGACGGGTTGATTCCAAGCTTGTCCACATTTTGAGATACCTGCCTGGTTTCAGCATTCCCGCATTAATCTCCTGAATCAAGGTTCACTCACCCAAATCGTAGCATCAAAGGCGTCATTGATAGCTTGGGGGAACACATGTTCGGGAGCATGGCGGTAATCGATATTCACAGCAATGCCTCCCAGCTTTGTGAACTCGACACATAGTCCTGCTTCAGTGTCAAGATCACCTGTGACAAAGCCTCCACCGTGAAAGACAACAAGTCCAGGACGTCCGTCAGATGGCACATCACCATTGGGTATGTATGATCTGGCGTCAACTTCAAAGCCATCTCTCAGAGTAATCTTGAAGTCTTTGGTGTGGTATGAAAGTGTGGCCGGGTCAGGTTTAGGTCGATACTGTTTCACCTGAGCCATCATCTGGCGAAAGGATTCCAGCTCAGTGTTCATATCCCATCCGTTAAGCATTGGATTATGGGCTCTGATGATCTGAAGGTTGTGAATAACTTGTGATGTCTGAGAGTATTGGACAACTTACAGGCTCAAATTCTGGATGAACATCTCCAAGGGCACGGATTTCCTCAATGTTAAGCATGGTTAATTTGTTGAATAGATAGAACGAAGACCGTCTTTTTATGCCTGGCGAGTTTGCCCTGGGTCCGGGAGCCTTTGGCTTTATAGCTAGGACTCCAGCCGATGATCTGTTGAGATGAAGGCTCGGTATTTCTCAACATTCACAAGACAAAGCGATTTACAGCTCAGATTCAATGGGACTTGCGGTGACTCACGCAATTAGGGGCTCGAGTAAAGCACAGGATGGATTTACGAGCCCGTAGTAAGCCAACAGAGGAAAGGGTCAGTAAAATGATTGGATACGACGGCACCTTCATCACTCAAGTTGCAGGATATGTCACCAAGCGGGTGAGAATCTGCCCTTGTCGCCGGCGTAAATCCGTGAGGCCCGGCGAGCGGGTGGGCCCGCGATGTCAGTCCCCGGGAGACGCCGGCTCCAAATTACAGGGACCATTTTCCCAGATCGGTAATTTCGTAAACATCAAGACCGATGAGCGAGAACCTCGATATCGAGCTGGATAGGTTTATACCCAAGTCCAAATCCGGAACACTCATAACAATGGATCTCTCTACCTCATTGCATTAATTGCGTGACAGTAAAGAAATGACGTCAGAAGGGAAGCGCGAAGGCCTCGCGACTCCACGTGAGCCGCGAGAAATGATTGGTCAGCGGCCTTAGTAGACAGAGCTTAGAAATCTGACTCCCTGGCGCCTTTCGCCATTGGAAACGAATGATCGGATTCAGGTCAACTTAGCCGACGATCTGTTTTCTTGACTTGTTAATTCACAACCACGAATTAAAATCAGACACGATGGACGCAGCTCAGACAACAATCTGTATGTTAAAGCCTCCAAAGCACTCAATTGCTCTTAAATTCACACTGACATGGCCCTATAGCTTCACCCGTGGGCGCCGCCGCAAATGTTGCGTCCCCTTCCACGACAGCTGCTAGCAAGCCCAAGGTGAGCTTCTCCTTGATCAAAACGGCTCTCAATTACTATGCTAACACCCCTACAAGCCCTGCTGTGTGTGCAAGGATGAGAAGGCTAAGCGTGATGAGTGTATGCTCTTCTCCAACGCAAAAGATCCTGCCGCCGACTGCAAATCCCTAATCGACCAGTACCGATCATGCATGTCGGGATTTGGATACCAGGTGTAAAAGGTTCACAACTTCATACGATGGAATGACTTCGGCCATAGAATATGACCGTGTACAACAGATGCAATAAATGTAGAATAAAGGGCAATCCATGCATGTTCCCCTCCGGAGAATATCGTAAACATTGATGGTCCGCAGTGGCGTGATATGTCCTGTTTAACTTGTAAGTGATGCGCATTCCTGAAGATTTATCCTTGTTCGCCGCCGGGTCAATGTGAGTAACAGGAAGAACTCATAAATGTTCGAGAGTTTGATTGATTGTGAGTGTCCGTCACAGGCTCATGCGCAGGTTCATTTCCACTAGCCTGCCTTAACCTCAAGAATGAAATGTCCCGACAAGAAAACATGGCCGTGATTTCCAGTCATTTAGTCTTCTTTATATCGTCTTCCCTTCCCCGAAGGCCTATTTTCATCATGGACTCAACTTCCTGGGTCTTGTTGACTAGCCGAGAAACGAGTGTTTCCATCTGCTGCTCAATGCCTTTCCTGCGCTCTACTGCTTCCATAATCCTGGTCACAGAAATGGCAACCGCGCGCACTCTGCCAATCGTCAGTTGTATCCCTGAGATCAAGCTCTTTTGGATTGTATACTCTTTTGTTCGTCGATCTTGTTGAAACCTGGCGATGCTGCTGCGTAACTTGTCCATCTCTGTAGCCGACTCCTGAACAATAGCATTCATGCGCTCATCTCGCCCCTTCTTCAACTGCCATCGAAAGAGTCAGCGAAATTCCGGTTGTGGATCAGAATGTCGCAAATCTTACCTGCAAAAGGCGACCATGAGCTTTTGCAGCAAAATCGGGTTTGCCGTCCTCATTGCTGGAATAATTCGACTCGTCACTTGCAGCCATGGTTGAGACGGATCGCAGCGAGTAAATGCACAAACTAATATCGTAAAGCTGAAATGCTTGGGTTAGACCGAAAGGAGTTGTTGAAATATTGTATGAACAAAACTTTTTTGGCACCTCAGGTACCTTGAGACGACATGTATCGCAAGTAAGGTAGGTAAGGTTGCAGATGGAAGGAGCGGACTTGCCTTCCACCACCGGTTTCCAACATTAATCACTAGGTAGCGAGTACACATCCAACACAGTAGAAGAACTCAATCAATCACCACGCATAAATTATAGGATTCACCATACTCTATAAAATGCAATGCTTTTGGCAGATCCAGAACCCATTTTGGTATTTTCATACAACCCAAGGCAGATGCTGCAGGGGGGGATATCTCACTCTAGCGGGTTAAAGCAATGTCGTCTATCCTCAGAATCATCTTGACTGTCTCGGCCGCCAGCTCGATCGCGCTTGTGCTAACAAGAAGAGGCTGCAACACGTTCTCCTTGGAAATATTGGTGTTGACTCCTCCGGACTTGATACTGACTCCTGCATTCTTCTCGCCCATCTCGTGTCGGTGTCGTAGCTCCGTCACTACCTTGATACTGTTGAGACCGGCGTTCTCGGCCAGTGTGGTGGGAATCACCTCGAGAGCATCCGCAAAAGCCTTCCAGCAGATTGCCTCGGTACCTGTCAAGCTCCGCGCTTGCTTGGATAGCTGTGCAGCAATTTCAATCTCAGGGGCACCACCACCAGCGATGAGAGCCTTCTTCTTCACCAAGCATCGTACCACACAAAGAGCGTCGTGCAGACTTCGCTCGGCCTCCTCAAGGATCAGAGAGTTGGCACCTCGTACAACCACGGAAACGGTCTTGCCGACAGACTTGGTGCCTGTCACCTTGACCATGCGCGATCCAGAAGATTGAACCTCCTCAACCAGGTCCGCATAGCCCAGCTTATCCTCAGTGAAAGAATCAATATCAGCGATGGGCTTACAGCCAGTTGACTTGCAGATGAATTCGACCTCGTCGCGCTCGATGTCCTTGACAGCAAGGATACCAAGCTTAGCCAGAAAGTGTAGTGATAGATCGTTGACAGCATCTCGCAAGATAGATTTCTGGATGAACAGAACGTTGCACTTCGCCTTCTTGATCTTCTTGGCCATGTTCAGGAGGTATAATCGTTCCTCCTTGACGATCTTGTCCATTTGTCGGTAGTCGTTGACCTGAATAGTATTCTCCATCTATAATTTGTAAGTAAGAGGTACTCCTCATGCAACAGAAATGGACATACATCAGGCTTGGGGGGACTCAGCTGGAATTGGATGAGACCAATTCGAGCCTTCTCCATTCGGGCCGGACCACCAGCGTTCTTGAGCACAGGCTGGGTAAGGACGAGACCATCAACAAGTTCGCTATCTTCAATTGTTCCACCAACTCGCTTGACGATTCGAATGTTCTTAAGATCGACGTTATCGGCGGTCTTCAGGTCGATGGTCTTAGTCACTGAGTTCACCGCCATGGGCCCAAGCAAATTCGAATATTGGGAGACAATCTTGGACGACAGAGAGGTGTTGGCAGCTTGCAGTAACGAGGAAGTATCGCTCAGAGTGATTGGGAGGGACATGTCGTGTAGGACCTCGACGGCGGCGGCGGCAGCTCGTTGGAAGGACTCGGAGATGACGGAAGGGTGGATGCCCTTGGAGAGAAGTCGGTCGGCAGCACCAAGAAGACTTCCGCAGATAACGACAACAGATGTCGTGCCATCACCAGCTTCAACATCCTGGGCACCAGAAAGGTTGACAAGCATCTTTGCTGTGGGATGCATGACAGACATGCTCTTGAGCATGGTATTTCCATCGTTTGTGATAATGGTCTCGCCCTTTCCACCTCGAATCATCTTGTCCATTCCTCGGGGACCGAGAGAGGTTCTGAT
This sequence comes from Fusarium fujikuroi IMI 58289, assembly GCF_900079805.1. Lineage (NCBI taxonomy): Eukaryota > Fungi > Ascomycota > Sordariomycetes > Hypocreales > Nectriaceae > Fusarium > Fusarium fujikuroi. Next base: position 3,346,721 of record NC_036622.1, on the reverse strand, counting down.
GGCGTCCGCGACAGCTGTTCAACTGTTAATATTTGTGAAGCTTGTTGTTGCACCAAAGGCGCCATACCTCTAGCGGCGACAATGTTCGAGGAGCGCACCGCCATGGGCTTCTCCTTATCCTGTCTAAAGTTAGCGGGGTGAAGCTCAAAAACCTGTCTGGAGCTCTTCATACTCGGAAAGTAGCATTGCTAGAGCCTCCCGCTGTAGGGGCTGGAGCTGCGACTGGGGCAGACATATTTTGGTAATAATTTGGCGGTCCCTAGATCCTCAAAGCAAAGAAGTGATGTTGATGGCGGGGCTTTGTAGGAACACGACTGGACTTCTTGGAGATGTCCCACCTCCCCTAGGCTGCCCTACTCCGCCGTGGAATTGTCAACCTAGAAATTTTGGATCGGGGATAGAGATCATCCAGCTCCGAGAGGTTCCTTGAGCTAACTCTGAGCGTCCTAGTCTGCTTTTGGCTCCAGCGGCACTATTACGTGGGTCCGTGCTCCAAGCTCGCTCAAGGCAACTCACAGATTACGGAAGGCATTCGGTGACACCTCCAACACCAAACATTCACGACCACAGCAGCAACAATTCGACCCTCTTTGATCATAGTTTATCCACAAGTGCCCTCGTAAATACAGAACCCTCATATCAGACCCTTGAAGCACTATTATACGATTGGAGAGCCGCGGTCCTCATCATGGTCAGTCTCATTACAGGCATACAAGCTTAGTTGTGTCCTATCCCATACTGACAGCCAGCAACAGCCTTCCGCAACCGGCTCCAACTGGGAAAAGTACCAGAAGAACTTTGCCGACGATGAGGTAGAAGAGAAGAAGATTACCCCTCTAACAGACGAGTACGAATGCCTTCCTGGAAATGAGAGTGCCATTGGTCTGCTAACACCAGCGCCAGGGATATTCAGGTTCTCAAGACCTACGGCGCCGCGCCTTACGGTACATCTATCAAGAAGCTCGAGAAGCAGATCAAGGAGAAGCAACAAAGTGTCGATGAGAAGATCGGCGTCAAGGTTGGGCGGGAATTCTGCGAATGAGGGACAGACTTCTAACATCAATAGGAATCCGACACAGGACTCGCGCCTCCCCATCTATGGGATGTGGCCGCCGACCGTCAGCGAATGTCTGAAGAGCAACCTTTCCAGGTGGCACGTTGCACGAAAATCATAGCTGACGAGAAGGGCGACGAGGCCAAGAGCAAATATGTGATCAACGTCAAGCAAATCGCAAAATTCGTTGTCCAGCTTGGAGAGCGCGTCAGTCCTACCGACATCGAAGAAGGGATGCGCGTGGGTGTCGATAGGAACAAGTACCAAATTATGCTTCCCCTACCGCCCAAAATCGATGCGAGCGTTACGATGATGACGGTGGAGGAGAAGCCCGATGTCACTTACGGCGATGTTGGTGGTTGTAAGGAGCAGGTTGAGAAGCTACGGGAAGTTGTCGAAATGCCTCTACTGTCTCCTGAGCGCTTTGTCAACCTCGGTATTGATCCTCCCAAGGGAGCCCTGCTCTATGGTCCTCCTGGAACCGGAAAGACCCTCTGTGCCCGAGCTGTTGCCAACCGAACAGACGCCACCTTTATCCGAGTTATTGGTAGTGAGCTGGTTCAGAAATATGTCGGCGAGGGCGCAAGGATGGTTCGAGAGCTCTTCGAGATGGCCCGTACAAAGAAGGCATGCATCATTTTCTTCGACGAGATCGACGCCATTGGTGGTGCTCGATTTGACGATGGTGCTGGTGGAGACAACGAGGTTCAGCGAACTATGCTTGAGCTTATTACGCAGCTTGACGGTTTCGATGCTCGTGGAAACATCAAGGTCATGTTTGCCACCAACAGACCCTCTACATTGGATCCTGCACTCATGCGACCGGGCCGTATCGATCGAAAGATCGAGTTCTCGCTGCCCGACCTTGAGGGCCGTGCTAACATTTTGCGCATCCACGCTAAATCCATGTCGGTTGAGCGGGACATCCGGTGGGAGCTCATCTCTCGTCTCTGCCCCAACGCAACGGGTGCTGAGCTGCGTAGTGTTTGCACTGAGGCCGGCATGTATGCCATTCGCGCAAGGAGAAAGGTTGCATCCGAGAAGGACTTCCTCAGTGCAGTTGACAAGGTCATCAAGGGTAACCTTAAGTTCAACTCGACGGCGACGTATATGCAGTACAACTAGACATACTCACCATAAGGCAAGGTGTATTTTAATGCGGTGTATGAATACAGGGCAATTGGATGGCGGGAATATAGACGTCACAATGAACAAATTGCTTCTACAAGCATGCCCGAAAGTGAATTAATTGCATTAATGACTTGGTTTATGGTGCTCCAGATGCCATATTGATATCTGCAGAATCTATCTACTGTGAAATTACGCTGTGCTTCATTTACAATCCGAATGCCATAAAACAAGACCATCAAGGTCCTGGAAAACCGAAACACCGTTCCCATGATATGCCCATGAACGCTAACGTGCTATATGAGTCCAATCGTACCATCCAAAGAGCAGATCCGTCGCTCAAAATACCCTGCAGAACTACCTTACCTAAGGCAGATGTGTGCGCCCAGCTTAAGCCCGAGAAAACCATCATTATTCGTCCACAAAGCCCCATAATGCCATGCATTTTCCGACTCATGAGCCTTCCATCCGGGAGAAGCAGCCCAAGCATGCGACGTCTCCTTCTGCTCCGCACTCAATACTGCACCGACTGCACACAACAGCCCGGTGTCCAACAGCTTTCCATCCCTTGTCCGTTTGCCGGGTTCCGTTCTTCGTATCGTTCTGTTCTTGTTGCTGTCTATCATCAACATCATCCATGTGGAACGACCTTGAAAGTACTTCTTGCTCCGAGACACCAAAGCCACCATCCAGATTCCAACCATGGCATTCTCTAATACAAATGAAGCAAGTGCGCTCGCCGCATCCATCGCAATTGGCAAAGGAGTCGAGATCAGATTTCTTGGTTGGTTTGCGGTGGCAGATGTTACAGGGAACAAGCAGAGAGCCTGTCACTCGAGATATGGCAAAGGCGGGCTGCACCGGCAGCATCTTAAGTTGTGATGAGCGCCGTCGGCGGTGGGGCGTGTTGAAAGAGAAATTGGAAGGGTTGAGGCCGTCGGTAACGTGAATATCGTCGCCGGTAATACGGGTTCGCTTCGAAACTGGAAGGACCTTTCGTAAGGCTGAGTCCGGCCGTTGATCGAGGATATAATAGTCCTTGGTCTCCTCTGAAGGGTATAGAGACAATCTGGACTGCTCGTTGTCGACGCTCCATCGTCGCTTACGTCCTACGTGGGCGTCTTCTCCAACGAAGGGCATTGTGGTGTGGTCCTTGCCCGGACTTATCAAGTATGTGCAGCGAGGCAAATTTGAGTATGGCAGCGAAACAAGTGTTGGTCAGATTTGACACGGAACAAAACACTATTGAGGTATCCCAGCGGCACTAAAAGAAAGGCGAACAAGACGACAATCGAGTATGAGGGCGTGGAGGTGAGAGGAGGAGGTTGAGAACCAAATAGGATTGAAGGGGAGTGGTTAAGAGGAGCAACAGTGACTGGTCAACTTAGTAGGGTACCTAAAGAAGGCACCTGCTGTAACCTAGTGAAAAGTGGTTCCTGTTTGGTTAATGGGTGGAGGTTGAATGTTACTAGCTGATTATCGTCCAATGACAAGGGAGGAGGCCTGTATCAACCTTGGACGTTGAGTGAACAAACCACTGGAACCATTCACGCATTCAACGGTTTGATATGAATGGCAGCATGTTTTAACGGCTTTTCGTAAATGCTTGCCAAGTTGAAGCATAGAATCTAGTGAGGCTACGAATCAGGGATGGCATAGATACGTAGATACTTATGTAATGTTTATATTTCAAGCCAATAACACAAACTTAGAGTCCCTCGCTGAAAGACATTTCAAGGTATCTTGATGAGCCCGAGACAAGACCTCCTAGATATCACTCGTTATCTTTTGTGTATTGATAATGACACATGAGTCGGTTGTCTTGCTGAAGTCCGTTCTACATAAAAAAGTATGAGATATAAGTCTGGGGCGGGGTTGAACAGTGCCAAAGTAAACTTAACCAAGGCTTGTGCTGAGAACGCAATGAACTCGGGTTGTTCAGATCAGAACTTTGAATCATATATAACAAGTATTGGAGGCAGGGAAAGTGGCGGCCACGAGTACAGAGAGCTTTCACATTTTTACCACCCGTCACCCCTTCATATTTCCCAGTGTAGTTTGTCGAATAAGGTATTGAAAACGATTCATCTGATTTACACTCTAACATCCACCTTTCCTTCCACGACCAGGCTTCTTTTCTACCCGCCACCGCCGACAAAGGAGCTGCTCTAGGGGCGACTAGTATACAAATGAGACTTTGAGATGTTGCCCCTTTAGCGGCGGACCTTGACCTCCTTGGGGGGATCGTAGGCGATCTTTCGGGACTTCAGCCAAGCCCACTTGTATCGCTTCACCCAGACACTGACAGCCCACAGAGAGGCAGAGACGACAAGGACCTTCATACCCATTCGCTTTCGGTCATCCATCTCGGGCTCGGCAGCCCAGTTGAGGAACTCGACAACATCCTTGGCCATCTGAGAGGTGGTGGCGGGGGTACCATCCTCGTACTCAACGAGACCGTCGTAAAGAACACGGGCCATGGCGATACCGGTACCGGGAAAGTAAGGGTTGAAGTTCATGCCGGGAGCGACCTGAACACCAGCAGGGGGCTCTTCAGGGTAGCCGGTGAGCAAGCTGAAGATGTAGTCACAGCCACCGTGACGGGCCTTGATGATAAGAGACAGATCCGGGGGGAGAGCACCATTGTTGGCAAATCGAGCAGCCTCCTCGTTCTTGTAAGGAGGCAGCATGTAATCGGCCAGCTTTCCGGGGCGCATCTGGATCTCACCCTGCTCATCGGGCTCACCGGGGTACTCGTTCTCCTCGGCAAGGGCCTTGGCCTCGTCAACGGTCAAGACGGAGCCGACGAGCGTTCGGTAGGGGATTCGGCTGAGGGAGTGGCAGGACTGGCAGACCTCCTGGTAAACCTGGAAACCACGGCGGAGACTATGAGGGGGTCAGTAATTCGACACGGCGTGTTCTACAGGATCGGCGGCAGCTTACGCCTGGTGGTCGAAGGTCTTGAACCACTTGTTGTGAACCCAAGGGTACTTGGTAGCGTGAAGTCTATATGGGCACTGTTAGCAATTGGTGATGCAATAACAGTGCGGATCATCGATAGCCAGCATTTATGCCTCATCACCTAAATTGAGATGATGCAGAAACACCACAATCAAGAACCGAAGGCATCACGTACCCCTCTTCAGCAGGAGTCATAGCAAAGGCAACAGGTCCGTAAAGGTGATAGTACCAAGCCATGGAGCCGAGGGCGAGGGTAGTCGAGGCGGCGGCAGCCAGGTTCAATCGGGTGGCAGAGGCATCGCTGGCGGCGCTGGAGCTCGAGGAAGCGGCACGCTGGGAAGAAAATGGGGTCAGCAATCGTGTACATGCAATTGAGGCGCATTCAGTTGCGATTGGCGTGGCTGCGGCGTGTCGAGGTTCGTGGTTGTCATCTCTCGGCAAACGGGAAGCTCGCTGGCAGAGGTGGTAGGATCGTGCCATACCTTGGTGACAGCAGAAGGGCCGTTCCGGAGGCCATTGAAGGTGCGCGTCGAGCGCAAACACGACCTGGCAAGCATTGTGGGCGAGCTATACCGTCGCTGGTGCGATCGAATATGAGACGGCGAGATGGGGAGGTCGTTCTCGGAGTCGGAGGACAAAAGGGCTCAAGCAGAGATCATTAGCAGCATCAGACAAAATCCTATCGAGCGTTCCAATAAGCCGGCTCTGATTGGATGCGGGTCGGATCAATGTCACGTGCTCGACCACTCTCGCCTTGCTCGGCTGAGCGGCCAGGTGACTTCCGATAAGTGAGTGTTCCAAATTTTTCCGACTCCCGGGTTGAAGTCGGGTTCGGTTTGGTTTGGTCCATGGATACTAACAGCATACTACCTAGGACAGTAGAAACAATAGTATATAATAAGGTGGTTCTTACAGGTATGACAGCTGTAACTATGAGATCTTACGGAAGCAGGCTATGGCCATTTGTATCATGTTTCAATTCATTGCATTCTTAAATGATGATCGCATGAGATGAGTGATACCTACTACATATTCCTGTCTGTTCATTAGACTCCCTCATCGACAAGCGGCTTCGAGATCTGCTGCCCATGGCAATGGGAAATTACATAAAAAAGTTAGGAAATGCTCTAAACCTGATCAAGAAGCCTAACTACTGCCTAATTCTGTCTGCTACCCCACCCCCACCTTGACTCGATTCATCTTCACACCAAACACCGGCGACATTCTTTTGTTTTTATTAACCCGACTTTTCCTTTCAGACTTGGTCGTCACCATCTTTGCTGTTCGATTCTGCGCGAATTCCTCTTTTCTCAATTTTCTATAGAATGGCTTCTTCCGATAAGATTTTTTCCCTCGAGGGAAAGGGCCTCAAGCTCGACACTGCTGAGGATCTCGAGCCTCATATTGCCCCTCTTCGATCTGCAGACGTCGAAGAAGTTCGTATTTTGGGCAACACTCTGGGTGTTGGCGCCTGTAAGCTTCTTGGTGAGGTTCTTGCGACCAAGAAGAACCTGAGAGTGCGTCAAACATCACCTCTCCCTGGCTGCTATAACTTACCAATACACTTCTCTCCAGGTCGCAAACTTCGCCGATATCTTCACTGGCCGACTCCTGAGCGAGATCCCTGACGCTATCTCTTCGCTACTCACCTCCGTTCTCAACCTCCCCAAGCTCAACACTGTCAACTTGAATGACAATGCCTTTGGTTTGAACGTCCAAGCGCCTCTCGTGGCCTTCCTAGCCGCCCATGTGCCACTGCAGCACCTTTACCTGAACAACAACGGCATGGGCCCTCACGCTGGTATCCTCATCGCTGATGCGCTCTCCGAGCTTCACGCCAAGAAGGAGGCTGCCCGAAAGGAAGGAAAGGAAGTTCCCGATCTCGAGACTGTTATCTGCGGCCGAAACCGATTGGAGAATGGAAGTATGACGGCGTGGGCAAAGGCCTACAAGCTGCACAACAAGATCAAAGTGATCAAGATGGTTCAGAACGGTATTCGACAAGAAGGTATCTCCCACCTTCTCGCCGAAGGTCTCAGTCACGCTTCCAAACTCGAGGTCCTCGACCTGCAGGACAACACCTTCACCGTCACTGGGGCCCGAGCTCTGTCAAAGGTTGTTGCCAACTGGACTTCACTCCAGGAGTTGGGAGTTGGGGACTCCCTACTTGGTGCCAAGGGTGGTGTCCTCGTAGCAGATGCTCTGGCCAAGGGCAAGAATGCTAAACTTGAGACCTTGCGTCTGCAATACAATGAAATCACCTCCAAGGGTATCAAGGCCTTCGCCATTGCCGCCAAGGATGGTCTTCCTGCTTTGAAGCGAATTGAAATCAACGGCAACATTCTCACAGAGGACGACGAGTCGATTCCCGTCCTTCAGGAGCTTCTTGAGGAGCGCAAGGAGAAGTTTGGTGGCGATATTGTCAACGAGGATGAATGGGGTGTTGACGAGCTGGAGGACCTTGAGGAGCCAGACAGTGACGCGGAGGAAGAGGAAGAGGAGGAAGAGGAGATTGAGCCTGAGGACCGAGCCGAGAAGTTGATCAAGGAGGCCGAGGAGGCCCAAGAGGAACCTGTTATTCCTGTCAAGGACAAGGAGGTGGACGAGTTGGCAAAGAAGCTCGAGAAGACTGGAATTTAAACATGGATATAGATGAACTGCATGATGATGACCATTCACTTCACAAGGCGTGAATGGAATTTGATACCCCTTTACAATAACTTGGACAGCCAGAATAAATACATGGACGTGACTTGTTATTCATAAACCAGCAGTTTTAGGAGTTCGAAAACATGCAGTGTTTATCAAAAAGCTTTTTATTGATTCTTGTTGGATACACGGTGCTTGAGTGCCTGGTCTAGATATACTGCTAGGAAGTATATATGAAATATCACGGTCAGGGAGCACATTGAGTGAGTTGCAGCCCCTGAAAGCAGGTGTTGAAAGGGACAACGTACCTGTGGCGAACAAAGCTGCCACCATTGCATATACTCTCTCTAGGTAGAACTAATTGTTAGCATACACTACAAGTACTTGACGAGGGCGATACTGGGAGAGGGAGCAAAATGATTTGCAAAAAGAAAAATGAAAGTTCCACCAACGCCGCCCTATCCACTCCCCTTTGGAAGCCAGTCTCTCACGATAAACTCATCCAGCAACCTGATAACCATACTAAGCAACAAAACCTAAACAGTGACCAACAGCCCATGGCTCTACCAACAAATCCCTTTCCTGTACGCACATTGGCGTATAAGTTGTCCACTTTATATGATGTCCCATCGCCATCCCGAGCTTCTATGTAGATTAACCGTTGAACGTCTGGTCATACTATTCTGCTGCTCGGCTTGGATAGACGATATTTATTTACATAACATCCATAGTGTCCACCTCCGGTGCTCGGAATCCTTGGTAAGCACCGTACTGAGTTGCCATCTCCAGCAACTGCTGTTCACGAGCGTAGTCCGGACCCATGTAGACAGGGTCTGTGGCGTGTGAGTAGAGACCGTAGGTGCTCCTCGGCTGGCTGTCGCGGGCCTCTCGTTCACGCTCTCTTCGCATCAACTCCTCGTAGCCAGAAGTCATGTATGGTTCGACCTCAGGCTCTGAGTTACGAACCCACCTACCATCGACTGCTTGAACTTGGGTACCATCCAGACTCATGACTTGTTGCTGCTGGTTCAGTCGTTCGTAACGCAAGCGGGCAAGTTGCTCCTCATGTTCCACAGTGGTGCTGCTCCAGGCGAGAGCTGGGATGTCGCCACCGTTTCCGGGAGGGCAAATGTTCCAAAGTTCAATAAGTCTCTCTTGCTGAGAAGGCTCGGCAACTTTGAATAGCTGAAGTTGTGAAGGTGTCAGAGTAGCTGGATCAACGCCGTGGTGCCGCAATATAGCTTCAACACTGGGCCCTTGCGTCTGGGGTGGCTCTGAAGCACGGCGAGGGACGTCTTGGTGTTGAGCTGCTTGAGCTATGTGTGCAGAGTGGGTGTAGTGAACTGAAGTATAGACTATGGGCTCAGCATGATCGGCCTTGGGCTCTTGTTGTGGTGCAGGGGCAGGCTCGGGAATTGGGTTGAAGCTGAGGTTACGGGCCAGGAGAGCAGCAAGCTCATCCTGTTGCATGGCGGACGGAGAAAATGACATGGTTGGTTCTATTGTTCCTGAGAGTTGTTAGCAGTTGATGCATAATATTGAGTTCAAGGGTAGTTGCTGTATACCAACTATGGTGCGGGTTTATGTATCAGCTGGAAGAGCACGAGAAGCTATAGCTTTATGGTTTGATATCAGAATAAAGAGGCGAAGACTGTAGCTTTTGGGTTCGTCTGCCTATTTCAGTTCGATGCCTTTTGAGGAAGCCTGGTTGAGATAGAAACGGATTCGAAATGAAGCGATATACGGAGTTGTTTCGGGGTCATGCGTAATGCAGATGAAGAAAGGAACAGGAGGATACCCTTGTTCTTTGTTATATTTGGAAGCTAAGCTAAGCTTTTTGACAAGTAGTCAAAGGAAAGCAGATAAGGTCAATAGAGAAAGAATGAGATATATGTATAAACACAAGGTTGAGTCAAGAAAGAGAGGTTTGTCTCTTGTTCTTTGGCTCAACAGACCCTTGATTAGGCCTTGACTTGGAGGGGCTTGTCTAAGAGCGGTGGACCGTTGGGTCGAGTTGCAGGGACCGCACGGGGAAGGGAAGTGAGTTGTGAGTGGGGAGACACGAACGCCTGAGAGGATCTTTTGGGAGTTCTTTATGCAGTTTTCAAGTGATATGATGGTATCTTTGAAGCGCAGGGGCGCTCTATGATGCTTATTCTGGTCAAAATAAAGGCGAGCGTTGTTAATGTGAAGAATCAGGAGTGTTCTCAAGAGTGATGGAAGCGCGGGGGATAAAAATACATGGAGGGGTAGGCACTTCCATACCTTGAGGTACCTATGAAACGTGGGACAGCTCAGTGGGACACACACCTGCCAATTCATTTGCTCAGGCACCCTTCTCAGGCCATGACGCACTAAAGACACAACTAACAGAGGCACATGATGGGCTCTATGACAACATCCACTTCCATTCACCACCAAGCACTAAACTTAACGCTCTTGGTGCATCACTTGTTCTGCTGATCTTCGCTCCCAGGTAATATTGCTGTCAGATGTCTATACTCTGTCGAGGTATCAACACTTCACTCACTGGCCTCATTCACGCATTCACAGGAGGATTTGCACTCCTTCCAACTCCAAGAGCTTCAAACCCTGGTCTTATTGACCTTGTGCCACCCAATAAGCCTGTGCCACAAGGCGACCGTAACACACTAATTACTGTCCTATATGCTCTAGCTTAACGCCGACATGGTCGTCTGTTACAACTGCATTCCGTTTCCGAATCATCTCCTTTGACGTGGTTCACTCAGTTTCGCCACGTTCTCAATCATTCTGGGCCGTGCATATCATTCTGTGAATCAAAATATACCTGGGCAGCATGAGATGGAAATCTCCGGATCTTCCCACTACCCTAATCAGCTCTCTAGGCTCCAACAAACATGAGACTCACCGCCAGCTACAAATCATATACCCCTAAGGTTTTAGAGTGGTATTTTTTTGGTCCTCAACTGTTGACGCTATGAGCTCTTACCTGTCTTGGTAACAGACGTGCAAACTTGACGGCGTGCTTAACTTGAGTCTCGATGCTAGCCTGGTCTCACATTCTCCCTTGGTCTTTCAAAGCGTCAAAGTTGTGGGGGACAGAAACTATTTGAGGTATTAAAAGTATCCACGAGTGATATGTATTACTGGTATCAGAGGAATGTCGTGGAAGAAACATCGTGCTATAATCAAGGATCATGCTACCAGTATGTCGATTCAGTCCCAAGACCTGGTCTAGGGGAGGAAAGAAAACTCAAGAACTTGATCCTAGATAACAGAAAGACTTAGGTAACTTAGTCTAAGCTTAGGGGACTCTTTACTAAGTTTATTTTATCATTTTAGTACACTCTTCTAAAGTCTTGTGTTTTCTTGCTCCCCGAGGGCCAGTCCACCACTGCTTGCAATCCGTGGATGTCTGATGTGCAATTTGCCAGTTCTAGACCCCAAATCCATGAAAGGTCTCCTCCTGCAGGGGAGATCGATGCACACGGGAGGAGCTAGAGGGATCCGCCACTCCCGCTTTCACAGCCACGTGTGTGCCAGCTCTCAAGGCTGAGCTGAAATGTGGCGTACGAAATGTGGCGCTCAGTTGCGGCGCACATCTTTTACACCTCAGGCATCAGTTCTCCAGCCTTGCAGGTAGGTACCATACCTCAACTGCAACACGCAGCTCCAGGCTGCCTGGGTGAAGGAAGCTCCAAGTCAACACCGTCGCAAATATCTCGACAACACAGCTCCCCTCCACGCCACCAATTCTCAGCCCATCTTTTCTTGCCTTTCGGATCACGCTATTTCTCTTGATCAGAACATTCAGACATCATGGTAAGCTAATCCTTACAATCGCTCAAGCCTGGTTGTCGTCATTGGAAGACAGCTTCAAGTGCTGACCTAGCTTGTCCTTCACATTGTAGACATCGATAGGCACGGGTTATGATTTGCTCAACTCCATCTTCTCTCCTGATGGACGCAACTTCCAGGTCGAATACGCAGTCAAGGCAGTAGAGAATGGCGGTACCTCGATCGGTATTCGAGCTAAGGATGGTGTTGTCCTAGCTATCGAGAAGGTCGTTTCATCCAAGCTCCTAAAACCCGGTGCCAACAAGCGTATTGCAACCATCGATAGCCATGTCGGAGCTGTATGTAGAACCACTTGCTATGGCTAGGATGAGCTTGTACTAATCTCACCAGGTATCTTCTGGTATGGTCCCTGATGGACGTCACTTCGTTGATCGCGCTCGTGACGAGGCCCAGAGCTGGCGACAGAACTTCAAAACCCCCATCCCCACATCCGATCTTGCCAGCCGCATGGGTGGCTACCTTCAGGCCTACACCATGTACGGATCAGTTCGACCATTTGGCATCACCGCTATCGTGGGCGGCTACGATACTCCCGAGGAGACCCCTGTCGATGGAGAGGTTGGCTCAGGACCCAAGGTTGGCGCCGGTGGCAAGGTTGAGGGCAAGCACGGCGGTCCTTTCCTTTACATGATCGAGCCCAGTGGTATGTACTGGGGTTACTACGGAGCGGCTACAGGCAAGGGTCGACAGGCTGCCAAGGCCGAGTTGGAGAAGCTTGACCTACCCGCTGGTAACATTACCCTAGAGGAAGCTGTGAAGCAGGCTGCACGCATCATCTACATTGCGCAGAAGGACAACAAGGATAAGGATTTTGAGTTGGAGATGACCTGGATCAGTGGGCCTGACGGCCCTACCAAGGGACGACATGTTGAGGTGCCAAAGGAGCTACGGGAAGAGGCCGAACGATTAGCAAAGGCCGAGGACGAGGATGATGATGACGACGACGAGGATGAGGATGCAGAGGATGACAAGATGGAGGATTAGGCGAGTTATGCTAAGAAAAATCAAAGCACCTGTACTATCACGATGACGATGACGAGCTCATTGAATTTTATTCATCTGCAGGCATCCGAATCACTCTGAGGGTGACTGGTTTCGATTCATGCCATCTGTCTAAGAGGGAATTATGTCTATTAGGGTATCAGTTCCGAGCTTGCTGCAATGCATTTCGGTACCAGTCTTGCCAGTCATCGAGGAAAGACGACTGCAACTTTGTGTTCTGAGAGTAGCAGCTGGCTTGTGTCTTGGCATAAATAACAACGACATCCTCCATCTTGGTCTTGTCGGCAGTGATAAGGGCCGACACCACGATGAGGCTCGCCGTACTGGCCGCTTTTGCGTAAGCATGCGAGTCATTCTGACCGGCAGCCTTATGAATCTCGCGTAATAAGTCTAGCATGTCATCAGGTTCGAGAATCTGGACCTCTTGGGAGTCATTGGTGGCCTGTCTTTGGCTCTTTCGGAAGTTAGAAATGGCCTTTTTCTGGTACTTTCGATAGTTAGAGATGACCTTGCTCGCACGGTCAGCTAGGGATTTGGTGCTGGTTGCTCGCATACAATCGAGCAGGGGCAAGAGGAGAGAAAATGATAGAGCGTTGCAGCGCTCATTGCGAACGTAGATGTCGAGCAAATCAAGAATTCGGTTCTTGAAATTGAGAACCGATTGCTTGGCCTTCTTCTTTAGCTTCTTGGAGCTGTTCGAGGGGTCTTGAATGCGTGGCTTGATAGTTGCTGCGAGCTGCTCGTCGATGGCGAACATTTCAGAGTCAGACATATTACCCTCAGATTCTGATGACGCGGCATCAACGTCCTTGTCGAGTCGATGGCTGTTGAGGATCTTCTCGAGTTCGTTGTCCAAGTCCTCAGGTCTGTCGAATTCGCCTTTGCTTTTTGGTCCATCTTCGTCCTCGTCCTCGTCCTCGTCCTCGTCTTCTTCTTCTTTCCCACTTTCATCGTTCGCCTCCTTGATATCAATGAACTCGACATCAGAATCAATCTCGATATCCGAGTCATACTCCTCATCAGCATCTGTTCCTTCTTCGTCCTCATCCTCATCGACCTCCATCTCATCGTCCCCATTGCTAAACAGTTCCTTTTCGCCCTTGGTATTCTCGCCAGATGTGAGGGGACCGGTCAAAAGCTCCAAACCTGCAGCAGAGATATGTGGTGTGAATGCCCCAAATACTTGCTGCGTAACTTGTCTCATGAGAGATGAAGGCTGCACGACCATTGACAACAACATTTCGATGAGAGCCACGGATGTGTCACCATCGTCATTCGCGAACTTGCCCTCCTTCCAATCACCAGAGTGTTGGCTAAGTAACTCGAGGTCTTCCATAGCATCAGGCTCGGCATTATAGACCCGCAAGACAGCTACGGCATGCAACAAGGCGATACTTCCAAAAAGGCCTTTGTTCGTGTCGTCTGACTTGCTGTGCTTGCGCAGCTTCTCCATCCTTGATAGCGCCTGTTGGACAGCCGTTTTAAGCTCTTCGGACAAAACCATCGAGCCAATGTCCAAGGAAGATACAACATGACATACAGAATCGCAGCTCTCTATTCTTCCGCTGGCCTTGGCCAACACTGATGCAAGAGAAGTCCGGTACATCTCGCGGACAGTCTCTGTGAGGATATCCGCGGGGATGCCTGTGGTTTGGTAGTATGCCAGCCGGGAGAGCTCTAGCGAGACACTAGAGAAGGTTTTCTCTGGAAACGGCACGTTCTCAGGTGAGCTGCACATACTGCCAACTTCTGACAGATAACGAACATGGGCTCGTAGCAAGGCTGAAGCCTCACCCTTGCCTACCTGAGCAATCGTGTTGATGGGTTTTCGGATGATTTTGCTTATGGTCTTGCCAGTGGATTCAGATGTGTTCTTCAAAAGTTTGTGTACAGTCTTGGTATTTGTTCTTTCGTCAAAGTTATAGACTCCATTCTTGCCTAGGAGGCACTTGAGAATGGGAATAAGTGTCTGTTTGTGATTTGAGGTCGTCGACTCGATCACTGTTAGAGTCTTGGTCGCTGCTCTGTACAGATATCTCTCCCTCCGTGAAACTTGGTTCATGAGGCAGGACATGAAGTTTTTGCTGAAGAGCACTTCAATGTGATCACTTAGATCAACAAAGCCTTGCAGCATCTTTTGGAACACCAGAAACCCTCTGAATTTCTGGCCATCCGTGGCACGTTGCGAGAAAAGGGAGTCTAGTAATGTCAGCAGCCACTATGCAAAGAATTTCATGTGACTCACCATCTACGACACGAGTCCAGAAGTGCTTAAACACTTCGAGTCCACTTTGTCCCGCATTGACGAAGTAGTCCAGGATGACGTTCCACGCGGGGTGCAGGATAGGATTCCAGCCAGCAAGCTTGATCTGCTGGCTGGGTTCCATGTCGTCCAGGCCAGAATCCTTTAGGCTTTCTCGCAGAATCGCAACGAGATCGCCAATCGTGGTCTTGTCAAAGGGTATCTTCCAATACTTGACCTTGAGACCGGGGAATCTAGTCTGCGCAAAGACCCAGACTGCGACTCCCTCCGGTGTCTTTGCTACATTCGCTTCATCGAGTTTGCTCAATGTGTCCAGTGCTTGCTGCGAATTCATCTGTTTCAATGCGGCAAGGATGTGATGCCCGCACAACGGTTGCATCCATGGCTTCTTGCCAGACAGGTCCAGAATGAGCCGAAGGACCAGATGCCATCTCGTGATATTGGCGAACAAAATCCCGGATTCGATGAAAGCGAAAAGTCCGAACAGGCGGCCAAACAAGATGTCCCTCTCTTCCTGCCCAGAAATGCTGCCGCCGCCGCTAGCTTTGGTGTTCTTGGTAAGTAACTGAAGGATTTCACCAAAGCCGAGGTTGGGGAATCTAGTCTGAGCAAGATTTGCTTCTCCAAAGAGGGCTTTGAGGATATTTGTGAGTACTAAACTGAATCCGAGGCGCGAGGCATGACGGCCACTAGCGAGAGCGCGCAGGATTCGTCGATCCAACTGCTGCTGAAGAACGGTCTCAGAGACACCAGGCGCGAGCAAAGCAAGCACAATCCGAGCTGCTGCTGGGTTGCTTTCGGCCGGATCTTCACTCCCTAGTAAATCAAACTCGCGAGCTTGGTTTTTTCGTTGCTCGCGGGTCGGGACATCGGAAAATATTAAATCATGCGACATGATGAAATAAACGTCGTCGTACCTTACTCTTCAAAACCCGACCTTCCGACCAAAAAAAAAAAAAAGGGCATGTTGTTGATTGAAATGTGGGGCCTTGAGGTCGGTGACTAAGCGAGAACTGGTCTAAACTTTCCTTATAGATCCTAAATGACAAAAAAAACTTGGGTAAATTAGCATAAGTTTATTAGGATACCTTTACTAAGTTTTGTGTACTTTTGCTAAGTTTAATCTAATATCTGATATCATATTCTGATATTTTCTTGCTTCCTGAGGACTGCTCGAGTTTAGCTGTACAACTACTATTGCTGGGTTGCTTTCGGTCGGATCTTCGCTCCCCAGCAAACCATACTCACAAGCTTGATGTGTCACAAAGACTGCCGAGTCTATACGTATGGTGTCTGGGACACACTCTTCCTCTCACGAAATCACCTCTTCAAACACCTTCAAAAAGCCCTGTCTTGGCCAGTAGATTCGCCGTCAAATGGAGCTAGTCCTACGAGACTTCCGCCAGGAACAAAGGGGAGGTAATTATTTCCCCAATATTCTGACGTCACATTTGGGTCATTGTCTAATTATTGCCGGGCTTGCTCTAGGCTGTCGCTTTCAGCCTTAAAGGGAGGGTTGCCCAGCCCATGCGATCCACCACCAAGACAACGAGACTACGATAATGCCACAATGTTAGGCAGGTGAAACGCTCACATTTAAACTCTGCGGGTCAGTCAGTCTATCGGGAGAGGCTGCAGGGGTCAAAAGTATACTATTACAGTGTTTTATTAGTGGTTAGTTTCTGAGATATTAAGAAGAAGTTATATCTATATAATAGAATATCTTTGTCTTAAGATCTTTGATAGTAAATAAAGATCTCTTGACGTATTATATTTATTGCTCAATTATGTATCCCTCTCATCAGAAGTATTAGTTCGATATTGGATATTTCTTACCACCGTAACCTATACCCTCACCTTGTCTTAAGTACCTACTAGAGGTATGCATCTACGGAATCAAGGGTAAATAAAGCGGAATTAACTGCGATACAACTGGTAGGATCCGCCCCGTAGCAATCAGCCATATGCAATGCATCGACTGTAATCTACCTATGATCTCCAACATTTGTCAGGCCCTGACAGGCTCATGCATGCACAGCACCGGGGAGGCTGTGTTCTGTAGCGACTTTTTAGTCTCAGCCTTGAGAGAAAGTGGAAAAACCAACCTTGTACAAGAAGAACTGAAGCATGCCAGCTCAAGTTTTCGAAATGGATGCCTGGAATGTAGGAGGGTCGGGCAACAAGCAAGGCTGTTTTTACGGAAACTTGTGTCTTGTCACTGAGACAAGTCTCAGATCGGCAGTGACATCGAGGAAACCCTACAGGGCTGGTGAGAGTCGCTGGTGTGACACGACACGTAGAGACTGTTCGACCGTTTATAATCAAGTTAATCGTTGTGCGTCTTCCAAGTCGAATAACGACCGGCAGCTCCGTAGTTCCCATCAGTATCACATACATTAGTACTCGAACTGCAAACTCAGAAATAGGAAAATGCCTTGAGACTTGTCTTCAAGTTCCTGAATGGCCAAGCGATGGACGAGCTGGAACCAGGGTTCATGAAGGGCCGTGGGGCTTGGTGAATGCGCCTTGGCAACAGAGCCCCCCCCCCTCCCCCCATTGAGATTCGAGAATGCCTTGTCAAGATGGTTGGGATATATAGCACGATAGAGGAATACCAGTATCCTGTAGTGCATGTCAGTGCTTGGCTCAAGTATCGCAGCATCAGACAATACCAAAATCCATAAACGTGAAATAACCGTTTCCCCGTCGGCCCGCCTATTGGCGAACGAGTCTCCATCCGCAACCCTGCAGCTGGGCGCTCCTCCTCCAACACAAGCGCCAGATTAAAGAAACTGGCTAGACTGGGGACTAGGAACCAGGTCCAGGCTGTACTGTATGTCACGCCTGCGCATAAAACGCCCCTCGTTCTGTTCTGGACCCTAGACTACATGTATCTGTTGTACCAACTACCGTACGATCTTACCGCCTTCGTCTGGATCTCCCTTAACCAAGACGCTGGCTTTGACTGATCAAACCTCACTTCTGTTGGGTTCTGCCACAATCTGTACTTGTCTGCCCTCCGGTCTGCCTTTGGTTGCACTTTGACCTGCCCCTGGACGGCCGCCAACTTGCCTGTACCATTTTGTCTCCATTTCAATTGCGAACCCCTCCCGCTATCATATCACAGCCAACAGCTTACAGTAGCACACCTTGCTTGCATCTAGTTAATCAGCAAAGCGCGAAGCTGCCCCGTTTTGGACAGTTGACCACTTCAGTCCTGCTTCGATCCGCACACCACAATCCCACGTCGATCTTACTACTACATCTTTCGCATTCGATACCTGAACTCTGGAGCTGTTGCTTGTCGCATTCGATACCCTGGGCTAACTATAGGTAGCATCTGGCATACTGAGTAGTTAGGTGCTGTGCTTTTTTAGCTGCGGTACTAAGCAGGCACCCCTAAGCGCTCTTTGATCCGCTTTCGCGCGCGACGCCGCGTTCCAACTTCAGCCCTCTCCCCCTCCTCTCTCTTCTCTTACACAATTCTTGATCAAGGGATACTACACTGCAACTCTTCGCTTCCTGTTCTCAAATCTCCCGATCGACTCTGTTTTCCACTGCTCATGAGGCGTAACGACCCCTGGGATCTCACCGGCATTTCTTCTGTAGCTCCGATTGTTCCTCTGCACTTGAGCCGATCCACTTCACTCCATTGCTGTATCACCTCGAAGGCTATGTTCGCTAGCCTGTGATCTGACTCCGGGAGCTCACCCAGTCAAGCAAGGTCCACCTGTTGCATATATACTTCAGCTCCTCCCTGCACTTGATCGCAACCATGGCTTCGACATTTGATGTACCACCTTCCAGTCTTCATGACAAGGATACTCAACCCTTCCCTACCTCGAACCAGCAAGCACCAACCTCAGCCTTCAACTCGGATCAACTTCCTGCCACACTGTCGCGTGTGGATAGCGACTCACTCTCCCCTATCAACTACCTCGAGACACCCGATTCCACCTCAAGCTTGGGTCACTACCAAGCAAGTGACTTCAGCGATTTAGACGACGACCCTTTCTTTGGTGCCGACTTCAACGCTGATGGAGGTGCTCCCAACTTCCTAGAACAGGACTTGAATGGACTGGACCAGTCCTTTACTCCAGGCCTTATGCCAGATAAAGACGTGGACTCTGGCACATATCCATTGACGCCCGAGCAGACGGCATCTGTTCATGCTACACCACCTCAGGGTGATCTCTCATACGCTATCAAAGGATCTGCACCATCAGCACTCCCCAACTGTATCTCGCCCCAAGAGATTCAAAAACGATTCAACCCTCACCCAATTAACACACAAACGTCTGAGTTGACGCCAAGTCACAGTAGCAGCTGCCGATCTAGTGAGGACGGCCTTGCACCAGGTATCGCTACCATGACGAGCCCTCGTGTTACTGTCTCCATGTGGGGCAACCATGATGAGACTCCCGTTCATACCTCTGTTGAGCGCAGTTTTGAAGACAGCCCCACCACAGTCCGCGGAGGTTTTGAATATGCCGGAGATTTGATATCTCCCGGAGACAACTCATCTGTCCGTGACTCTGCTGGCAGATGGCAGCAGAACCCATCAACAGGCCAATCTGGTCTTGACCCCAACAACCGCCCCTCCAATGAAGTGCCAAGCATCAATGAGCTCGCAACTCGTCGAGATGACGACGAACGTAAAGAAATGGTGGGTGATTGGCTGGCCGACAAGATGAACGACCTCTCAGTGAAGCCAGACGACAACTCACGAGACCAAATCAACGAACTGGACAGCCAACGAGACGATCCACATGACCATGTGATTCCCTTTGGCCGGGAGACTGAGAATAAGTTCGTTCCCGGCCAGACCTACTACCGTGCCCAGGGCGAAATGAACCAACAAGACCGCGACATCATTGCTGCTAACCGTAACTGGGCGGACGCACCTATGTTCCCTTGTATCAGCCGTGGAGAGCCGGGAAGAAACCAACCTGAGTCGTCAGCTGCTGCCATGGAGAGATTCGAGAGGATGTGTCGTGATACTGATTCTATTCTTTCGAGAGCAGCAACGTGGGGAACCCGTCGGCGAAGTCTCCCTAGTGTCTTCGATCTTGATATGACCGACGGCACTAGTGGTGGCATTCTGAAGAAGCTCTCAAGCAGTCGAGAGAGCAGGTCAAGCAAACCGGGAAGCCTCCTAAGGGATCTTCGAGGACTGGTGCGGCGACCCAGCGCGTCTCGTCTCAAGCGTACTCTCAGCAGTGGTAACGACGAGGAGAGCTTACCAAGCAGTGAAGGTAGAGGGAGCCAAGACTCGAAGCGTGATAGTATTTCCAAGCGAGGAGACAGCGTCTCTCACCTTGCACCACCAAACCGCATAGGTAGCTGGGGTAAGAAGCCCATGCCTTCTATCAACACAGCGATTGCTTCCATGGGGAGCAATATTGCATCCATTGGAACTACGCATGCTCGAAGCGGCTCTGTTAGTGGCAGCGGTACCCCTGGAGGCTCTATCACATCACCCAAGAGCCCCTTTAGTGGCCTTTCCGTGAAAAAGTCGATACGTCGCCCCCGAAGCAAGTCCGAGCTTCCTAAAGCCACCCCGGTTGGAATGCAGACAGAAAGCCATCCCACTCTCGTATCGATGTGGAAGCGTGAGACGGGAGGCCCGCCTGTAGCAGCCCTAGCCAAAACAAAACATGCCGACTTGGATGATGATGATGACGACGACGACGATTTCAGCGATGAAGCTGATATGAGGACGAACCCCAACATCATTGACAACATCACCCCCAATCTCGAAGGGTTCCAGCAACACATCATTGACCTGAACCCTGGCCTGGCGACTTCCAACACTTTTCTGGTTGACCGCATCGCATACCACCAGGTTCAGCGATACAAATACTTACTGAAGAACAAGGTTGCTCATATCGGCCTTGGTGCTGCATGCAACTCTGGAATAATGTGCGTTTCTAGAGGCGGCTCTGCTACCTTGTTGGACCAGAACAAGAACGTACGAGAGCTAGATCCTCTTTCATCACCAAACGATGATGAGGATGGTTCTCCAGTTGAAGGTGCTATCAATACCGAGAGCTTCCCCCAAGATATTCCAATGCCCCCAACTTCTCACCTTCCAGCTGAGTTTGAGTGCCGACTTTGCTTCGCTGCCAAGAAGTTCATGAAACCATCTGACTGGACTAAACACGTCCATGAAGATGTTCAGCCTTTTACTTGCACTTGGGACAAATGTCCCGGACCAAAGATGTTCAAACGCAAAGCTGATTGGGTACGACACGAAAACGAAGGACACAGGCAGCTTGAGTGGTGGACTTGCGATGTTGAAGCCTGTCATCACCAGTGTTATCGTCGTGATAATTTCCTTCAGCATCTTGTTCGAGAGCACAAGTACCCTGAGCCAAAGGTCAAGAGCAAAGCTGCCGTCAAGAAGGCGGGCGGCTCTGAGCCGACATGGCAAAAGGTTGAACAGTGTCACCACGAGACTACGAAGAAGCCACACGATGAGCCGTGCCGTTTCTGTGGAAAGACATTCCCGACATGGAAGAAATTGACGGTCCATCTGGCCAAACATATGGAGCAAATATCATTGCCCGTACTCCGACTGGTAGATGCAAAAGCCAGTGAACTGAGTGCAGACACTGTTATTAGCCCAGTACAGGACCCTCCGCCACGCAACATATTGACCACGCCTATTCAGACTAATATGCCGACGCAATATCCCGTGGGAGGACAACACCAACAGATTCCGCAGGCAACTCCACAGATCTATGAGAACCACAGCCAGAACCAAATGGCATATCCTGTGATGCCAACGGAGGCCTACCACCACCAACAGCAGCAGCAAGGATTCTACACTGACCAGTATACCAATGCCAGCAACGCCCCCCATAACTTTCCCTCGACACACGCAGAGATGGGAATGCATCCGATGAACAACCAGAGCTTTAATACTGCACCCATGCAGGAAATGGTTGCGAGCAGTGCTGGCTACCAGCAAAATGCCTTTATGATGCCAAATAGTGGGCTGGAGACATATAATCAAATGAACCCCCTAGGGCTTCAAAGCCATGCAATGCCCATGGGACAAATGGGACCGATGGTGTATGATGGGATTACAGACCCTTCGAGTGGAAATGGGAGTCCTTTCAGTGGACAAGGATCCATGTCGCCTTACTCTCACTCTCCAAATCTGAATGCCAACACTGGTAACGGTATGTGGGGTGATAGACGCATGGCTGGATACCAGTAAGAACCGCCACTGTGCCGGCAGTTTGGATACCTATTCCTATTTATGAAGGCGCTTTGTGTTCTCGAAGCCACACACACACTACATGCTGTCTTGTTCAATTATGACTGAAAAAGGGGAGGATGAGAAAATGTGTTTTTGGATACCATGATGATTCTCACGGCAACGAATTTGTTTTGCAGGCGATAGCCTTGTTTCTTTTTTTTTTGTTCTTCCTGAATGAATAGACTAGGTAGGGCTTGCTGTTTGGCCCACGGTGTTGTGTTGAAGGATGGATGTCCTGGAGTGGAGTGATCGATATTGCGGTATTATGAAATAAGAAGAGAAGGGAGGGAGGGAGGGGTTGGAACAGGACGCGGCGTCTGGATACAGCACTTATGAATGCAAATAGTCTCTCTAAACTCTCTGATCTGCACCTTGGCATTTCTAAATATACCACATATATGCATCTTTCTTGGTCAAGATGGAAGCTCAGCGGAGGCCGCCCTTCGCGTGAGCAAAGTGCTTACGAGTCCCTGGGTCTGATAGTCCGCATCCAGCAGGGTAAAAGATGGAGCGAGTGCAAAGCTAAGCTTTTGGATTCAAAAAGGAGTGCAGGGTGCCGAGGAACGTGGCTTGGGGGATCAAGGGCCAACACATGATGTGGAGAATCTTGAATAATAGTCGAGCACCATAGAAGGATGTCGGTACATATTATAATGCACTAAGTGTTTGAGATTGATGGCGTCAAGATGCTTCTCATTTCCACGGCAATAGGACAAGGAGGATTTGAGAATCCAATTTACCGCTCTTTCACTCCGTAGTGTTCCTTCATGAGCTTGATTCCCTTATCTTTTGTTTCTCTCTTAATTTAATTTATTGCGCCGCTTCATGGGAAGCAATTGCCATCGTCAGGGTTTCAATGCTAGTAGCTGGGATACTCGGATTACCGAGATTTGCAATGGCCTGGTCGCGTGAATGATCCAGGCTCGGCAGGAAAACGATGGATTAGACTTGTTAGATTATGGGAAGCTGTTTCTATCTATGGTATAGATATGTAATAACCTGGCGGTGATTGCGCTGGGGAGGCTATATTGGCGGTTCATCAAAGACGGTGACCTCTAGCAAGAAGCATTGACCTCAATCTGCTACTCCATAGATCTTTGAACTTGTGAATTAGTGACGACGATCATGAATTCAAGATTGTGTAAACTTTCTGCTTTGTGTGACCTGAGGTAGTGATGACATTTTACGAGACGATTGAGTTTTGGGTCGTGTGTTAGTCGATACATAAAACGTAGTGTCCCTTAGCCACGGGACACTCTGAGACGTGATTTGTGTGGAAAGTCACACCTGCAGAGTTGAGCGGATGAAGGGTGAAGAGAAGGATTGTTAACGTTCGTAGAACGCAGGCTATACCTTGTGCTTTGTACGTACGCACTTGTGCATAGGTAGTGAGGATATGAAGCTTGAACAGTCATGGTATGAGATGGTTTATAACAAATCCTGGCCAGAAGAATCAAAGGGTGTCCACTGTGATTGTTGGTTATGCAAATATTGGCTCGAGACTAGTAAATGATCGATCTTTGTCTGCTGGGTCGCGAGATAGTAGGAGGTGTTTATGGATCAGCAGTGGTAATTGTGTTATGTTGTGGTCTGTTTGTGTATGTATGTGTATGTATGTGTATGTATTGGAGGCTGACGACGGTGGAGATATTTAACTAGTACCTCTATTATTAGTTCTCAGCTCATCATCCTCAGTAATTCAGTCCAAGAACTGCCCCAAGAGCTGTGAAAACTCTTCATTACACGGTTTTGCTTCTAGACACACGATGGATGCATATTCATACGCATTTTCGTACATACACAAACCAGTTCTCATCTACCAAGTTTTTCGACCTCAACTGGCTGGTTTCAGAAGAAGCTGGGGTTGACGTTAGCTTGGCCCGAGACTGGTCAGCCACCCGCGAGGGAAACCCCTGGAGCAACAAGCTTGGCCCCCGTTACTTGTCCGTGATTGGTCAAGCTGTCGACGAACCACCAAAATACCCCCTGGCCCCTGGGCATGGCGGTCTCAGGGGTTCAACTTCTTTTCGGTGTATGGGTCGATGGAAGAGGAAGTGGATGGGATCCGTCTCATGGATGATTCAAATTGCCCACTGAGGATTGTGATTTGGGGACTTTGGAGGGGACCCTGGACGCTAAAGAGTTGGAGAGACTCCTGGCGTGAGGCTCTGTACAGCACTTTCTCCCCCAATAGGTACCATCTGGAAGCCGTGGTCCAGGGCGTCGCTTCAACCTCGTCACCCCCTTCTTTTCCACTCCAAACCTTGCATCTCCTTGGCTTCCTTGCTCGTCTCGTTCATCCTTTCTCCTCTTGGGGCTTTCTCCTCTTTTTTTTTGGCTCGCATCTTTGCCTTTTACTGTACTCGTCTCCCTGTTGGCTTTTGAATCTAGTCCTTCCCTCTTCTCCCTCTTCCTACTCTCATCGTCTCATATCTCTCTGTTTGTTGCGTTATAACCTCGAATAAACAAGAAGCGTCTCTGTTTTTCTTTCCAACTCTCTCACACTCTCTATTGTATTGTTTTGTCAACTATCTGATTTTGCCGTCCGTACAAGGACATGCTGCTTCCTTTGCGGCATTGTCGACTACTAGCCTCTCATTTCAGCGTCACATAGACAGGAAAACACCAAGCCAACTACACACAACCACCAAAATTAGACTCGACGACGACCTCATCACGTCTCCAAAACAGGCTCTGGTCTCACGACACGAAACACCCTCGAACGACTTTAACGCCGGCACGTTGGACATTCACGGGTTTTCAGGCAATTCGTTGCCCCTTATCTTCTCTTCTTTCCAGGTTGATCCTCGGCCTACTTCTGTGCGCGTGCTTGCACTGCTTTGCCGACACCTTTGAGATATCTTTTTCATCTCGGACATTCATTGTTCTCTTTTTCCATATTGCTTTTCTATCCTCATATTTCATTCGTCGTCTCTTGATACCATTCCTTAAAGTCTTGTTCCGTCAAACGAATTCCAACTATTCCTCGATCTTTCCTACTCTATATCCCATCCTTCTTTGGATATATCGACATACCTATTCACGAAAGAAACTTCCTCAAGCTGATTCCTCGATCAATCCCGAACGAGCCACGAATTTCCCGTATTTCTGTAGTATCATCTTGCACGACATACACTCAATATGACCCGCCTTCACTCTAACTGGAGTGTCTGGAAGGTGGCCGTAACGGCCGCGACCCTCGTCACCGGGGTTCTTGGTGACAACATTCTCAAGACATCTGGTGTTGCTGACTGCGGTTCAGAGCCCGGTATCAGCATTGACAAGTTGGATATTAGTTACGACAACGACAAACAAACTGTCACTTTCGATGTTGCGGGTACCAGCGACAAGCAGCGAAATGTCTCGGCCATCCTCGAAGTCAACGCATATGGCCGCAAGGTCTACGAGAATTCTATCAACCCCTGCAGCAAAGACACTCCCATCCCACAGCTCTGCCCTCTCCCCGACAAGCATTTTGCTGCCGCTGGAAGTCAGAAGATAGACTCGGAGTGGGCCAACAAAGTTCCTTCCATTGCTTTCCAGGTCCCGGATATCTCAGCTCAAGCAACTCTCCGACTCGTGTCAGTCGACAATCCCGAAGAACAGGTTGCGTGTTTCCAGGCTCAGGTCGGCAATGGAAAGACGGCCTCGGTTCCCGCAGTCACTTATCTTTCTGTCGGTGTTGTTGGCGCCGCCCTTCTCGTCTCGGGTGCATCCGCAGCTTCGTCCGCTCTTAGTGGTACTGCAGGCGCTGGACATGGCGGTGCTCCTAGTCCAAGCTTTGCCGAGACTCTCGGATGGTTTCAAGGTATGGCCATGAATGGCATGCTTTCAGTGGACTACCCCCCTGTCTACCGCAGCTTTGTCAAGAATTTTGGCTTCTCAGCCGGTATCATCCCATGGGAGTCACTGCAGAAGTCTATCGATAACTTCCGTAACATGACCGGAGGTGATCTCACCAACGACAGCTTCGACGTACTCAGAAATGCTACACTGGTCTTCTCCGATAACTCTACCAGCCCTCCCGAGGATCACTCGTATAAAGTTAAGCGCGCTTTCAACACCTTTGAGTCCTTGGCCAACCTGGCCATCCGCGGCGTCGAGACTTCAGTGGGAGATGCGTCGGAGAGTGAAGGTGGGCAAAGCCTCAAGAACCAGACCCTCTCGGTTGCTGGAATCTCAGCCTACGTTCAGCAGTATAGTGTTCCCAAGTCCAACACTTTTATGACGGTTCTGCTCGTTGTCGCCATCATCATCGCGACCATCATTGTCAGTATTCTTCTCGTCAAGGCCATCCTCGAATTCTGGGCTCTGTTTGGCAGCTTTCCGCAATCTTTATCTGGATTCCGTGAGCATTACTGGGGTTCCATTGCCCGAACCATCACTCACCTAATTCTCGTCCTCTACGGTATCTGGGTATTGTATTGTGTGTTTCAGTTCACAGTGGGTGACTCATGGGTCGCACAGCTATTAGCTGGTGTCACGCTTGCAATCTTTACAGCTATCCTTGGTTGGTTTACTTGGAAAATCTTCAGTACAGTCAAGAAACTGAAGAGCACTGAGGGCAACGCTGATGCCTTGTACAACGACAAGGAGATTTGGGTCAAGTACTCTCTTTTCTATGAGTCCTACAAGAAAGACTACTGGTGGATCTTCATTCCCACAATAGTCTATCTCTTTGCAAAGGGCTGCACTCTCGCTGTTGGCGATGGCAATGGCATGGCTCAGACCATTGCCCAGCTTGTCGTTGAGTCCATTTTCTTGTGTCTTCTCGTCTGGACTCGACCCTTCGAGCGAAAGTCTAGCAACATCATTGGCATCGCCATTCAGTCGGTTCGCGTCCTGTCTGTTGCTCTCATTCTTGTCTTTGTTCATGAGCTCAAGATTCCCCAGGACAGCAAGACAATCGCTGGTGTAGTCCTCATCGCAGTCCAGTCTGCTCTGACTGGTCTCTTGGTCATCCTCATCATTTGGAACGCGATCAATGTTCTCGTCAAGGAGAACCCACACCGCAAGCGAAGAAAGGAGATGGGTAAGTCAATTTGAAAAGCATAAGCCATTGAGGCATACACTGACAGATCTTGCAGAGAAAGCCAAGCGTGATATGGACACTCTCACACCTCTGGATGCCCGGAATTCTCTGCTCCTTGACCGCAAGGACAACAACAGCATCTCCATGTTCGCCATGCCTGCTCCTCAAGAAAAGGTCTCGGGCCGATCCATGTCCCCTGACCAATACAGGGACGCTGAGTCAGGATATCAACAACCACCACCGAACTACCTGTCTTCGAGCCCCCCTATGCAACGAAACCTCACCAACATGGAGCACAACAACGACTCTCAGTATCTGATGGACAACGCAGCACCTGTAGCGTGGACCAACCGAGACCCAAGTCCAGTGGGCATGGGAAGATACGACTCTGGAGATACCGGCTACAGCCCTCTCAACAAGCAACAAACATATGGGTATGGAAATGGAGGCGGTTATAGAGGGTTTTGAGGAACAGCTGGCAACGGTTGAGTCTCACTGTCCATAATGCAATTTACCTAGCATACCCGGATATGCTTGTACAGCTAACGCCATCTGGCCCTTATCTATTCGATATGATCTTTGGCTAGTTGTACAAAAACAAAAAAAAAAAAAAACTATCAAAGCTTGGGTATCTCACGCCTACATTTTGGAGACGGAGTACAAAAGTACTCGAGGTTTACAGCGAAAGACTTTGTTTACTACGGAAGCGCATCAAATCATTCATTTTTGTCAATAGAACCTTTTAACTATACAAACAGCACTCTCAATTGTATCATTCGTAAATTCGATGCAACATAACAACGCTCCCCCTTCGTCTTTCACTACTCTCCATGTGTGAGCAGGTAAGAGTTGGATATCGCCTTGAAGCTGAACTGCCCATCCTCGCGCTTGAACACAATCCCCTCCCTCTTCCGCCCATTTATTCCCCTCCCTTCCGCTCGATCAACTAGATCTGTGATCTGCGAACCCATCTCGTTCAGCGGCCGGTATCCATGGACAGGCACGTGCTCAACGCCCAGTAGTGGTGCCCACCTCTCATACACCTCCCTTGGTGGTAGGTATCGCTGCTCATCAATATCATACACTGCGAAGAGAAAAAAGCAATGTGTTCCCTTGGGAAATCCTTCAAAATTACTCTGTATGCTCGATCCGCAAAGTTCACCCTGTAGAGCTATGTTACGCCCGATCTTGGGCAGTTTCTCGTGGAGGTTGAGTGCCCGCGCGGTGGCGTAAAAGAGAGGCGGGCTTCGCGGATGGTTCTCCATCAGAATACGATTCCGCGAGCAAACTGCCACGCCGTTATGTCTCGTCTCGCTAGGGACTGTCTTGGCGAGAGGGTTGCCGTCGTTGAGGTAAAAGACTGTCGTGGATGAGCCGTCCATCTTGGTCGACTCCTCAAATATCTCAGTACCATGCTCACTGAATACATCTGTGAGGTTCTGCACGCGCTCCTGATTTGGTCGTGGTATAAAGTCAGGATATTCAGGCAAAGGTGCGTCTGACGTCGAAGTCTGGTGAAGTGGTATGGCAGGCTTCTCGAATTTCCTCACGTTGAGAATGTCCTCAAATGAGATGTCCCGTAGCTTGTCTGATGGAATTCCATCCAGTTTAGCAACTATTTCCGGAAAGTCGGCCAAAGGCTATAGAAGCCCCTGCGACAACACGCCCCGAATCTGAATAGTCTGGACCCGGATATCCGGTGCGGAAGTGGGGCCGCCCGGCCCGATGATCTTCGGCGCCAGAGGAGCAAATCGCGGGTCCGTGGCCGGAAGAAGCGAGTCTATTTCGAAGAATACAGCGCAATCCCCGGCTTTAAAGATGTTGGTGGGAACGACGCACGTCCAGCCGTCGACAGTGGCAGCCGCAATACGGTCTGCCCGCGGGATGGCCGTTATAGCCGAGACATGGCGGACTGTCACTAGCTTTCGAGGCATAGTTAGTGGAGTGTGTCCTAGAGAGCCGATTCCCAAAGAAGAGCTTGAGAGGCTTTGAGGAGGATTCTCTTCTTATAAGCGTTGGAGGGGCCAGTGAATCGATGATGTGACTCAAATGCAAGGATCACATAAGTTGTACGTGAAAAAGTTGAAACGGCCTGAGTCAATGTCGTTAATATTAGGCCGTGCTTTCTGCCCTACGGGGATGAAGGATCGTGCGAGCTGCAAAAAGGCAGGCATTTGAGCCTTTAAGATAATGAGCTGCACATACAAGCAATTGATTCATAGAATGCAACCAACGAGCTGAAAAATAAGTCATCGGTGAGGCCTTTTCGAAATGTAAACGAGCTAAAAGCCTGATTAGGTGGTTTAGCTCTGGTACAGGAACTATTGATGCAGATCTTACAGGTACATAAATTCTGCCAGGAATATTGAGTTTGCCGGATGCTTGGAAATGTGATCGACGAGATCTGAGATAAGCTGTCACTACGGCTGCAACGTGGTATGCATAACGCTTGGTGCTGATCCTTTTAAGCTCAGCGAGATTATCAACAACTATAACAGGACGCGGTGGGACACCGAACCTCATTGGGGGAAAAAAGATGATGGTATTTCTGTTCTATCCTGCTGCCAGTGGAAACCATGGCGGTTGTCATAACCTGAAATCGCACCGCGATGCTTTAAGGCCAATTAAAAGGAGCAGAGGCCGCTTCTTAGCTCCAATGATTATTTATCTTCTCCCCAGATGCATTATGTTGAAAGGGCGAGACACGCATCAACAGCTAGGCCGACCCTATAGAAACACGTCAGCTTCAGCCCAAAGAGATCGATTTGAGGATCACTTGCCTGCCCTCCTTCTCGTAAACCACATCACTTATGACATCCTTGTCCAGGTCAGGGAACATGCCTGCTAATGTTTCGACAACATTTGCATGCTCTGCACGGGAAAGTCGCTGCGCCTCGGCCGCTTCAGCGCTCGCCTGTCGTGCGGCAGCCTCTTCTGCAGATAATGCATGTTTCGAAGGTACTTGTTGATGTTCGCGAGGCTCCTCACGGCTGAGACGCTCCGGTGGCGCCGGGGTCCGAGGCGCACTGCTAGGCCCGGGATCCATGGAAGGGCCAGGGTCATCAGAGAACATTCTCCCAATGCTGGAAAGAGGTTTCTGTATAGTCTTGAGAAGACCAGTGATGGCAGCTTTCTCTTCGCCCGAATACTCGTCATTCGAGGTTGAAGTGCGTGGTCCGTCAAGAGAAGGACGCGCAGAAGTTTCTCCGGGAAGAGGTCCAGACTTCTCGTTGAATACTGGCTGTTGGGTGACTGGCGGTGATTGAGCATGCTTTTCAGCAATTGCTGACACGGCCTCTTCCACATGCTTCTCAAACTCCTCGTCAGTAATCGTTAGAGTAGTTCTATCCATGTTTTCAATGAACTGAACAGCACCCATCTATAATATGTTAGATTGTGACTACTTCAAGAGCAAACTAACATACCAACGAGGACAAGTAGTAGCCTGCTTCACCCCCGAGCTTTTCCTGGTTCCTGAAGCGCAAGATGTATTGCACATTAGACACTAGGTGCTCTGGATTTGATTGCAGTACAACATAAATAAGGAGGGGCATGAAGGAGTCAGCTGAGGAATCAGACTTGTTATGTTTTAATAAACCTGTCAGTCGTCAGTATAGCCATGCAACTGTAACCTTTCAGCTGTCTTACCAAAGATCACCTTGCAACAGTTCAACACACAAATGATCTTGTCTCGCGGTGCTCTGTAGGATTTTATTTTTAGCAGCTCTGGATCATGTTAGTAAATACCGACAGTCTGTAATGTTGAACTGACCTTGCTGGGCTAATTTCAAAAACCGACGTCCACTGTCGCCGACTGGCGGAATGTCCAAATGTTCTTCCTTCACCCAGCCATAAATGCTCATCTTCTGTCTAACAATGTCATCTCTCTCGACATCCTCTTGGTGTTGGCCTCGCCTACCGGGGCCAAGAGGTATATCGCCGCCCTTGCGCTTCGGCTTCGCCCCAGGGATCGGTTTGGGCGCTTGGATTGCAGGCGAAAATGTCTGAGTATACAGTCTGTTCATGACCAGCTTTTCCATTCCCTCACGAGCATTATCGAACTCCGCGTCAGATACATCCCTCCAGACCTCGCATTGCGCCATCTTGTTGGCAATAAAGGCCAGAAAATCCCCTATAATCTTGACTTGCTCATGCACCATCCATTGCCGTTTGCCAAACTCAGAGAGGAAAGACTTGAGGTACCTTGCCACAGGATCTGCCTTCTTGTTTCGTAATTGCTCGAGAAACCGATGGAAATCAAAGGGTTGAGTAGGCTCTGGCTCAGGCTCAGGAGGGGGCGGCCGGTGCGACTGCACTGGCGAGCTTGGAGAAGCAACGCTCATGTTCCGCTCTATTTTAGGACGTGGAGGTGTTCCGTGAACACCATCCTTGGGTGGGACAGGTGGCCCCAGATCCTCGACCCCAGTGTTGTTTGGGGTCTCGGCTGGAGGGGAACTCGTGGAGATGTGTAGGCCCTGCATCTGACCAGAGAGCGTAGGGACAAGAGGTTCCAGACTAGACTTTCGAGGAGGATGCTGAACGGGATGGCCTAGCATCGGCGAGGCAATCTCCAGTCTGGGACTCATGACTTCTTCTTCACCAGGGCCACCACCAAACTCGCTAAACTGCTCCATGATGCTCTGAATTTCGGACTGTGAACCGCCTTCGTGCTCATCTTCACTGACATATCGTCTCTCATCAAACTCTGCGTCTGATTTAGGAGGGGTAGAATCTCCAGAGACATGGGAACGCGCAGCATTTGAAGGGGTCCGCGAAGGCGGCTGAGAGGTTATTGGGGTCGCAGGCGTGGGGTCAACATAAGTGGATGGTTCGGCGGTGAGGTATTGTGTAGTAGCATCATTCGACGAGGGTAATGCAATAGGTTTGATTTTGCCCGCTGTTGAGGCGTGAGTGTTCAAGTAACCGCTAGGAGCTCGAGAATCATTGGCAGCTTGCTTTTCTTTGAGCATTTCTGAATGACCTTGCTCAGCGGCGTCAGCCTTATGTTCGTGTGATGGAACGTCAGCTGCCTGATCACCAAAATCGATCAAACTGTCCTCTTTTCCGGTCTTGTCCTTGGAGCTCGATCCGTGGCTATGATTATCAGAGGTTCCAGGCGTCCCTGCCGTAGGGTCCTGAGCAGACATCAACTCGACATTGGGTTTGTTAGACAGCGTTTCGTCTAAGACCGGCTGGCTAGATGAAGCTGTGGACTGCTCCGGCGGAGACATGCAAAGCTTCTGAAGGTTCGACGGCGAGGTAGCTGTTTTGGAGAATCGGGCCCAAGGCGAAATGTTGACTTGTGTAAGACGAGATGGTGCCCATTCGCTGTTCTACGACCGAAGGTTAAGCTGTATCGTGGGTCTTGGGAGAGCGGTGGTCATCGACGTCGATAAGGTCAATAAAGTTTAGGGTTGATAACAAATCGCTTCGCAGGTGATCAACTACCACAAAAAGATTGTCGTTGGCGATGTTGTCGGGTCACCGTCTTCGGATTCTTGGAGTTCAACAATGGATGCTTCTAGGTAAGGTAGTTAGAGCCGAAGCGTAACTACAGCAAGCTGGATGGAGCACATGGCAGGACCCCTCATTCTCCATCTTCCAAGCTACAGTAGGCCAGCAAAAGTTCCGATATATTCCCGGTCTAACCCCACTTTCAATAAAATATTAATATTAACACTATAACTTTATTATATTATTTAAATAGATTAAAATGCCCTAATAAAGGCAAAAAGTATATTATTCTCTTTATAAAAAAATAAGGTTTATAATAATATATAAATTAGGAGTTTAGGTTAAAGATATTATAGATAGTATAAGGTTAAATTATTATATAATATATAGGATTATTTAATATAATTAAGCCTAAAAGTTATATAAAGATAAATTATATTTTAGTAGGCCTTTAATACTATTAAATTAAGATAAAAGTTATATTAAAATACTTATTAAGAATAACCCTTTTATTTTATATAGAGATATTATAAATTAAGTATAGCTAAAGGTATTACTAAAGATAATTTATTATTAATTTATTAATAAGAAAATATAATATAGACTTATACTTTAATGCCTATTTCTTACTAAAGAAACTGTTTAATTAAGGAAATCTTTTATAGATAAATATTATTATAAAGATAAGTTATTTTAATATAGTTAATAGTTTTTTAATAAGATTATAATTAATTATATAAATAGTAATTATATTAAGTAGTTATTTTATTAAGCTATAAGTCTAAAGACTTCTTTTTTAAAAGCTTCTTTTAATAATACTATAAGGTAAAAGACTTTATAAAAATAAAGTTTAAGCCTATAGATAGCCTATAAGACATTTATAGATATTTTATAGTATAATTAACTATAATAAACTGTCTATAGTTATCCCTCTTTTAGGGAATCCTAAATTTAAAAGAGGGGAAATAATAGGCTAGTATATTCTATCCTATCTACAGTCTTATCTTCCTAACCTTATTAAGAAAGGAGAGACTTTTTAATATAATAATACCTATATATTTATTTATTAAAAAGTTTAAAACTGGCTCTATCTCTAGGCAAAAAGAAGAGAAGTCTTTTTTACTAACTGGCCTCTATATAGTCCTAACCTTAATCCTATTAAAAACCTCTAGAAAGTCTTTAAGGAGAGGATATATAAAATATATCCTAAAATTACTACTTATTTAAAATCTATTAAGGCAATTAGCTAGCTAATTATAGCTATAAAGGAGTTATAAACTAAAATTAAAGATAATATAGTTAAAAATATAATAAAATTAATACCTAACTAATTAAATAAGTATTATTATATAAATAACTACTATATTAAGTATTAAGCTATATAGTTAAAATCTCCTTTTAATTCTCTATAGATTTATATATATATTATTATAATTAAATAAATATTACCTAGTTAATTATAGAGTAAAATGGCAGGGTATAATTAAGGTGGTTAGGGTATAATTAGGATATATTGGAACTTTTATCTATGCACTGTAGGCTTCCTTCTAGCAACCAGTGCCTTAGCCTTTGGTCAGGCGCACACTTGTTTGGAGCTGTTCCATGAAGTGGGGCGCTTAGGCACTTCTTTGGGGAGCTTGGTTATGGTTACAGTGTGTTTACAGGGGGGCGTACCTGTGACGTCGCGATAGTTACAGGGGATATGATTCAGTGTAAGTTACAAGTCTTTCGGACAAGCTGTGATCCGACATTCCTCCAGAACTTCCTAAGACTGCAGTCTCAACAACGATGAAAAAATACAAGGACAAAATTAGAGGCACAAGGGTAAGATTTACTCCTGAGAGTAAAAATGGGCAAAAGTGAAGTGTGCTGGAAGGGAGGTTTGAACTCCCGCCTCTTTCGAGAGTGGTGTTAAATAGATTAACTTAAAACCACCGCCTTAGACCACTCGGCCATTCCAGCTCTGAAGAATGTAATAGAAAGTCCAGCCACTACAGTCAGCTATACTGGTTGGACTTGGTTTATGTCAATCAGCTGAGAGCTGAGCCACCACCATCAATCCTCTCACCGAAGGAGTCACCAGACTCAAGGCGTCGGCGTAGGCAGTATGTTAGAGATATAAAGCCAGTGTTTTTGATGCTTCGCTTGGCCACTATAGAATGCCTTATCATCCTCGAACAAACATTATCCACCTAAATCGCCTTCCATAATGTCAACAGCAATTTCAGTCGCTCCCCATCGCCAAGTTCGTGCCTATTACAATGACACCACTGTAACAGTGTACCAAGCCTACAAAGAATCCATTGCTAAAGCTGCTGTAGATACGCAGAAGCTCAATGCATCCCCAGATTTCAAATCAGGTCGAATGACATGGATCAAGCCCAGTTGGGCATGGATGATGTACCGCTCCGGATACTCTTACAAAGACCCTGGCCAATCCCGCATCTTGGCTTTGCGAATGAAACACGAGCACTTCATCACCCTCCTTGAGCGAGGTGTGCTATCAAGCCACGCTCATAAGCTCAGCCCTGGTGAGAAGCGTGAAAAGACGGTTGATGTGAGGATTCAGTGGGATCCTGAGAGGACAGCGAAGCTAGAGGTACTGCCATATAGGAGTATTCAAATTGGCATTCCAGGAGCCTTAAGTGAGCAGTGGGCGAATGAATGGATTGTTGAGATTGAGGATGTCACGGATAAGGCACGTGAGCTGAAGAGGGCGATCGATGAGCGGCCAGGCATCACTGACGAAGAACTGCTGGGTATGGATCTGATATTTAAGGAGAGGCCGTTCGAGGTGCCAGAAGCAGTTCATAACAAGCTGGAAATGACAGATGTTCCTGTATAGTATTAACAAGCGAAATACCGAAAGAAGTTGGTGTGTATCCTCAAAACCAGGTATTGACTTTCCGGCTGTTCTCAATCTCCAAAGTCAAACTATAGAATAGACTAGAATACCTGCTCTCAATTCCAATTTTCGCCGTCACGATATCTGGAACTCTCCACTCCAGCCTTCTCTGTGTTTTGTCCAAAACTCTTGAAAAGTCCTGCTTTGCAATCCAAGCCTGTTCTTCAAACGCGTACCACGGTGAGAAGTAAAGAGGCATCGTTTGAAACGGGTTTGGGGGCAAGGGCTCTAATCCCATGACCAAGCACTGCCTGGCATCTGAACTTCCTAGGTCAAGCTCCAACACCCCCAGAACGATGGATGCTTGTAATGACCCAAGTGAGGGACCAGGTGCTAAGTCAAAGTTAATCTCATATGACTCTTCCGTAGTGGAGAGACCGCTTCGAGCATCGACAAAATATTGCCATGTTGGTGATCGTGAGCGCACTCTGACAACCATCTTACTCTCCTTTGCAAGGCCCTTCACCTCCGGGCGAAATATCACACCCTTCAAATATCGTAGGTCCGGAGTGCTGTGTGGTACGAAGATCTGTCGCGGAATGGCCTCCTGCAGAACATCTTTTTGGCCATTTCGTATCATGTTCAAGAGTTCATCGGGAAGAATGATGCTGTTCATCATGGACAACGCTAATATATCTGGTCGAATCCGCACAAAATGTGAGTTTCTGTCCCACGCTGCTCTCTGAAGGAGGATGGCCGGGTTGATTGATGTCTGGCCTCTTCGAAACTCGCAGTTCAAGAAGGCCAAGAAAATGGTCCCAGACGTGTCGATTGGGAACGGCGTTAATGGAAGCTCTAAATCCAGTCCACGGTTTGTCATAGACATTGAACTTCCTGACCTGAGAGATAGGTATTTGGACCTCTGAGGCACCATGCCATTAAGATCTTTTGAGGTCTGGCCGAGATCGAAAGCTGAAGGGCTGTTTGCAAGAAGGCTCCAATACGTTTTTCCTTCGACCCGATATCGAGGCTGCCGCCACGCAAAAATTGACTCATCATCGGTAGATTTAAGAATCTCTTCTTGTAGCCGCTTGAAAGCTTTGACTTTACCTTCCCCATAGAGCAAAGGCATGTTAATATCGAATATACCCAGTAGGCAATAAGCAACGTCTTCTGGCCTCGTTGTCTCGCGTCCAGCAGCCCAGAACATCTTCTGAGCGACAGAAAACTCACTAAGCTGACGTTGCCTGATCTCCGCCATATGATGTGTTGCGTCGAGAAGCTCATAATTAATCCCAGTGGCACTCTTTATGTCTTCTTTGAGCTCAGCTCTGCTACCCAGCCGCTGCCAGTCTCGTCCATAGAAAATGACCTTTCCCGGTGCGATGAGCTCTTGAAGTGTCCAGCCTCTGGTAAACCAACGACTGTTTACGAATGTCTTTCTCCGTTCCTCTTCAGACTCTGAGGGGAGAACATCCTCAAGAAAGGCGATACAGATGGTCGATTCAGCATACCAACGGAACATCGAGTTAATAGCTTCAGAAAGCTCGGCACTGCTACTTTTATCGATACAGCAAGTATCTATCCATAAATATTCCAACTTAAAAGAGCGTGCCATTCTGCAGCTCTCGCGTAGCTTGCTATAACGTTCAAGATGAAGGGCTTCCTCGGGACCGTCTGAAGCAACGTCCTTGAGAGTGACTTCATCATCACCCCAGACGTGGGATAGGATGGCATATCGACGTGATCCACCAGGATAAAACTCAAGCTGAAGGGTATGTGTGTTTATGAACCTCATGCCGAGCTGTATCTTCGAAATAAACTGGTGGTTGTCTTGAGTTGCTCATCTCATGTCAGCTCTTGAGCTTGAAGGCTGCCAGGCTGTTGAGAGTGGTGAGGACAAGCGGAAGTAACCTTGAGCAAAAAATTCTCTGAAATGAGATATGAGAGTGTAAGAGGGGAACTACGAAGCTGAAATTTGAACCATATTCATTGTTAAAGGGTCATTCACAAGGTGGAATTGGTACTGATGAGGGAAGTCGTCGCAAAAGGGACTAGATACAGTGTAACTTATTGAAGTTCTGCACTGTACACTTAAATACATTTCAGGGCAATGGAACTAAAGGTGCAATATTTATTCTTAGATTAATATTTCGTTAATATCATTACTCGATAGTTCTATGTTCTCCCCATTTTAACCATTCACAACGGTACCGCCATTGCAGTGGATGGTCTGTCCACTAACACACGAGCTGTCACTCGACGCCAGGAAGACTACGCACGTAGCAATCTCTGATGGCTGAGCAGGTCGTCCCATGGGGCTTGTGAACTGCTTCTGCGCTTCGTCATCCATCGTGGCGGGAATGAGAGGTGTCCAAACTATGCATTGTTAGTCGTATTACACGTTGGTGAGATTAGCTTAACATACCTGGTCCAGGAGCGACAGCATTAACACGAATGCCCTTGCTGACATATTGATTGCTGAGACCGCGTGTGAATGAAACAATCGCACCCTTTGTGGATGTGTAATCGAGGAGATCAGGGCGACCGATGTAGGCGTTGATGGAAGCATTGTTGATAATAGTTGCTCCGGCCTTCATGTGAGGGAGGGCATATTTGGAGATATAGAAGAAGGAGTGGATGTTGATGTTGAAGGTATGGATCCATTGCTCCTCGGGGAGGTCTTTGATATCCTGGACCATCATCTGGTCTAGCTCGATTGTCAGATATGCTCGATATGCTCGATACTGCCAGAAACACTTACAAGCTGCATTGTTGAATAGAATGTCAATTCCGTTCATTTTCTCCACGGCAAAGTCAACAAGTTTCCTGCAGTTCTCTTGCTTCGAGAGGTCAAGAGAGATAAGATGGACCTTGGCACCCTCGTTCTCAACCTGCTTTTTGGTGTCCTGAGCATCCTTCTCTTCCTCTGGTAAATAGGCGATGACAATATCCGAAACGCCCTCCCGACCGAACAGAAGAGCAGAAGCAGCACCAATGCCACTGTCGCCTCCAGTGATCAGTGCCTTTTTGCCTTTGAGCTTTCCAGAGCCTTGGTATGTCCTCGAATTGCCGCCGGCCTCAGGTACTTCGTCACGAGTGGCTTTGGGGTCGGGCATCTCCCTCTCAGTACCAGGGAAGTCCTGGTGAGAGACGGGGATATCCTTCTCTAGTTCTTGGTCAGTTGCTCTATCGTTGAATTGTTGAAAGTGGGGAGGGAGAACTCACCATTCTTGAAGTTTTGAGTCGTCATTTTAGCGGCTGGATTATAGTCAATTGTGCAATGAACTTCTCGAGCTGGAGGGGATTGAAAATTCTTTCTATATCACTCGGAAGAGCCTCCTCTTTTTAATACTCGTCGTACAAGAACACACGGAGCATTCGATCCG
Organism: Fusarium fujikuroi IMI 58289; assembly: GCF_900079805.1. NCBI lineage: Eukaryota > Fungi > Ascomycota > Sordariomycetes > Hypocreales > Nectriaceae > Fusarium > Fusarium fujikuroi. The sequence goes on along the minus strand of NC_036622.1, from coordinate 3,307,837 downwards.
AATCATGATGAAGATCGATCGATGACGACACTACAGTCAGGGTTGAACATTTCTTCGTCACAATAACGGGGCCAGCCAAGCAAGAATGCGCATCCATGCTGACAGCTCTTTTTTTAATCTGGCGTTTGGCTTTTCATCATGTGGGAGCTCCTCTATCGATTGATAGAAGATCGAGCTATCGACCAATGGTCATGGGCGTACGCTGGCTTATGCCGGCGGAAACTGGCACGATGGTTATGATCCTTTCGCTATCTTGTCGCGAATATGACGATCTTGTTGCTAAAAAGAGGGGCACATATGTGTGGTACCTTGTTCAAAACCCCAATGTCGATGAGATTGCTGTGACGTATAAAGTTAACAATGGGACTTTCGGACGGCCGCCGACGCCTTTCATCCGTTCGGCACTGTCCGGAGCGGCCCCACTGTGCCGGACCGTCGCCTAATCGTGGTGTCCCGGCGACGCTCCTCACCAGGGAATCCCGTTGTTGCACGAAGTACGGATGCATCGTGGAGCATCTATTTCCCCTCCCATCTGTGCACTTACGGATTGAGACTTTCAGTTGAGATACCGAAAAGGTGGTCAACCGAACATAGCTACAACAAACCAAGCTTTAACATGCGCAGCGCCGGCCGGGTCATTCAACATAGTAATATGATTTGAGCCACAAGACAGCAGGCAACATTGCAAGATGAATAGTAGGAAGCAAAACTGAATAAACCGTCTAAGCCAAAGAATATCCCGTACATAGCGTGCCTATGAACTGTATACGCGTAGTCTTGATCATCATCTCGTGCTGATCTTCTCTTTTTCCCATGCAACTATAATGTTCGTCTTTCAAACACAATGCCATTCCAAACTCAAATCGATAAAAATTCCCAGGACGCCAGGTTTCGTGTCGTGCTCTGCTCGCCGATCGGTAGTATTGTTACAGAGCAATCGCGCCTCGACGGCTTTCTCGGGTATGGAGGAATCCTTGGAAGCCACAAAAGACGAAGAAAGCCTATTACTGTCAGTAAGATGCAAGATTGGGTTCGGGTTACGGATAGCCAATCTGTTTGATCGAGGAAGGACGTACAACATAGACGAGGACGGCGATGAAGATGGTGTCTGAAACTGCCTTGCCATCTTCGGGATCATCTACGCCGCCCGTGAATTCTTCATGGTTGCTTCGGTAGAGGCCCGCGAGAGCGCTGAGGATAACAATGGCGAAAACAGAGAGAACGGTGCTGGAAGTTTCATGTTAGCTTCATCATGGCAGTTCAAAGGGATTGGCGAACCATGACCACGCGTTAAAGGCGCTGACGACGGGCTTCATGATGTGGGTATATAGAAAGGGCTCAAGTATGGTTGGCCAATCGATGTATCGCTATGGGTGTGGTGGTGATGGATTGTTGTGACGACGTTGATACTGGGTCGCAGCTATAGCTCCGTTGCTGTTGGTGGTAATGCGTCAATGTCGCCGTTTAGCTCCTTTCCTGCCTCAGCAACAAGGCTGAAGAATGAGCCACTACCAAGCACCGCCACATGTTGAATGCGCCACTATATCCAGCCAGATCTTGACAGGCGCGGACGGGCTAGGCAGGCCCTAAAATTTCCGGTGCGGACCTTTTATTATTATCAGGTATAGAGGTTCGTCTCAAAAGTCTTTACTGGCACTAAAATTACATTAAGTAAGGCAAAAGACTAGATACCTATAAATCTTGAATTTTATACCTATTTACCCCTACCTTCTTTATACTTATTCCTACCTTTTAAAGCTATAATTTTTTAAATATATATAGGAATTCTTTCTATTTATGCCTAGATTTACTTCTATAGAAGGTTATTTTATATAGCCTTTTACTTATAAATAGCTTCCTTTTTATTCTTTAAGGCGCCTTTTTTTATTATTATTCTCTTTATTTATAGCTAGGTAGGCTTAATAGCATTTAAATCTAGTAAATTTAAATACTAAAAAAGTCTCTAAACTCCTTTAATATTATATAGAAGCTGCTATATATAGTATTTATAAGTAGAAATTTAATCTTTTTATATAAAGGTATTTAATCTTTCCTTTTTATATTTCTTTATAAAAGGAAATAATCTTAAAATTAGGATCTTTATATAATATTATTACTAATTAATACTGCCTTTTCTTTCTCTTATTAGCTTACTATTAGCCTTATTTTAAAACTATATAGGCTTTTTATTAAGTAAATTATAAAGCCCTAGCCTTTTTATTTTATTTTTAAGCTTTTATTTTTCTTTTATAACTAGCTTAAGCTTTTTATTTATTGCCTATATTGCTTTTTTAATAGCCTTTTTCTCTTTTAAGGTCTTTAAAGATTAATAATAATAAAAACCCTTTTTATTATATAAAAAGCAGGCCTAAAATATAAACTTATTAAAGCCTTTCTATTTCTTATAAATATAGCTATAAAGAAATTACTTTTTAGGCTGCCTTTAAATATAATAGCTATTATAGCAATAAAGAAGCACTATAAAAGTCTTATTTAATTAAATTATAGCTTTTTAATCTTTAAGGGTCTAATTTTTATAAATAATATACTATTTTAGGCACTCTTTTTTTATTATTATAGTTAGTTTAGGCTTCTTTATTAGCTTTATTTTTTTATACCCTATTAATTTAAGGATTTTAATAATAATTATAGCTAAAATCTTAATGCCTTAACTATTAAGCTTATTAGAGATATTAATAAGTATTTTTTCCCTATTAAATTAATTTATATTAACTTTAATAATAATTAGGCCTTAATTTTCTTTAATTTACTTTAAAGGCTGCCTAAATTAAGCTCTATCTTTAAGTTAAGTATTAATAAGCTTAAAGGGATATTTATTAGGCTTAAAGCCTCTTTTAATTATATAAAAATATATCTTATTAATTATATATTTAAAGATATTAATTAAAAAGTAAATTTAAGGTATAATTTTTACTTTTTTATAAGGTGCTTTTAATATTATTACTAAAGCCTAAATTATAATATCTATTTTTATATATAGTATTTTCTTTATAAGGTTAAAAGGAAAAAAATAATATAGAAATTACTTATAGAAGATAGCTAATAAAATTAATAGAGATACCCTATTTAAGTTTATAAGGGTAGTTATTAATCCCTGCTTGCCGGCAAAGACTTTTGAGACGAACCTCCATACCTAAAGTAGGTATTATTAGTGTAAGATGTATGTCTCTGTGTTTATTCTATGTTAGTTTTTCTCTAACTTGTTCTGGTGCTGGCTAGGTACGCAGCATAGCAAACAGTGCTAACAACATACCTAAAGATGCTTACTTACACGAACGGTCTAGGTTCTGAACCTTGCGAAATCTAGTTGACGATCTTCCTCAAGCCGAAATTCGTGCTCAGAAGTGTAACATTGAAATTGTGCTACTATCTTGGCTGGCGAGAGGCAACCACAATCATGGCGCGCAGTTTAAATACTTCTGAAACCTAAGATACAACCAACAAGGTGTGTGGTCTAGCCATGACCACTTAGATTGCGTAACTATTTCTCTGATGCTTAATCATGGAGGTTAACTGAACTGTCTCGTCGTAATGTAGGTTGTAAGCAATATGGCTGGGCGGCTACTAACATTGGAGCCCACCAAAAAGGTTAAGCCTCTGACTAGTACTCTTTATAGCAGAAATGTATTGGTATTTTGGGCGATCTTGGCATTTAAGCTCTGTGCTTCACGCTCCAATAGCTTCATGCACACCTCTGCCCAGAGCTCAACACGAAACGAAAGGAAACGAAACGAAACATGCAAGCGCCATGTTGATGATCGCCAAACTACTGATCAAGAGAGCTACCGCGGAGGGTTCTATTCCGTCAGATCACGGCCTTGTCAGAGACTTTAGCTAAGTGGCCCTAATGAGGCAATACCAAGGCTCGGAAGTTGAGAGCATCTCTGAAAAGGAAATTTGTGATGCCATCATTACGCACACGTTTTGCTTGTTGTGCAACAGCGACACAAGCAGCAAGATCCCAAGCCAGGACTTAATAAGATGGATGTTGCTTTTAGACGCCGTGTGAGGTTACGCAACCCTCCCTCTCTTGTTGCTTGTTGGCTGTCTGTCGCCTGTCAGCGATGCACCGTCCCCAGCACCCCTCCTGGCAAACACGGGGTTCCGTGTGCCGAAGAGCTTTCAAAGGGCTTGACCTGTCCGCTGATGCCCCATGCTGTGCTTGGCCGTCATAGCCGTTGAATCAAAAGGTGAACAAACGCATGGCGCCGTGTCCGTTGAAACAAGCAAAGCCTAAGCCACGTCGCTCGTGAATACGGGCTGTCCCCTGTGGCCACCAATCGTTGGACAGATATCTCGGCACAGGGAGACTATTGCTTGCTACGGGGCCTAGAATGGATCGTATCTTTCCCCCGCGTTATTTGCTAGGCAATTCATTCGTTTGGAGTGGAGCTAAAGAGCCTCTTTTTGGTTGCTGCTTGCTGCACAAATTCAGGCCAGGCTTTGCCCAACACGGATTGGGGACTTTAGCATTTCCTCGTTTATGCGGCTTGTACTGAGAGCTTTTGACATTTTGACCAATCTAGGTTCAATTATCCTCTAGGATTATCGCGTAGTGACGACGCTCTTGGCAAGCTTCAGCGCCCACGCTATATATAGCTTCGGCTGCCACTGCCACTGTCATTGTCACTGCCGTTCATCATCTCATCTCAACCTAAGACTGGATCCGTTGAATCACTTTTGAGCAAGCCTCAGCACCTAAATAATTCTGTCGGGCCCTAGCGGTCATTTCACTCGCTCGTATTCTTTTAATATCGAGATCCTACTCTTACTTCGCCTCGAAGATCTTTAGTCATAGTCGCACCTGCTTGCCTTACACACAGCATTGCCTACACAGATTGCACAGCTTTACGATCTTACTCGAAATGCGCACTCAAGCTATGGTGGCCGTCCTGTTCTCGGCGCTTGCCGGGCAGGTTTTTGGCCAGGATGACTCTCACGATGCTCCCAGAGTCAACGACAACCCTATTGGTGTCAAATACAAGGCCACCCTTCCCAAGGAGCCTTTCTTCAAAGATGCCGCAATCGACGGCAATGTCAAGGGCTTTATCCAGGCTGAAGCTCCGAGCGATGGACACGGCGTCCAGTTCAAGGTCCAGTTCAGCAACCTTCCCAAGGAGGGAGGTCCCTTCAGTAATTGTTCGACTATCGCTCAGCCAGACTGTAGCTGACTCTGCCATAGCATACCATATCCACGTTGAACCTGTTCCCGAGAATGGCAACTGTACCGCCACTCTCGCCCATCTCGACCCTTTCGCTCGTGGCGAGGAGCCTCCCTGTGACCCTGAGAAGCCTGCCTCTTGTCAGGTTGGAGACAACAGTGGGAAGCATGGAAAGATCACCAGCGACCCCTTCACAGCCGACTACATCGACTACTACGCCTCCACCAAAGAAGGCATCGGGGCCTACTTTGGCAACCGGTCGTTTGTTCTTCATTATGCCAACAAGACCCGTCTAACATGCGCCAACTTTGTGAACCTGAACCCGGGTGTTATCGACTCGAACTACACTGCCCCAGCTTACCTCCCAACACCGACTGAGACAGTCAACCCTGAGACGAACACTCCTACTCCATCAAGCACAGGCAGTGGCACTGGCGGCAAGCCTATTTCTACTGAGACTAGCGTTGTTAGTCCCAACGGTGCCTCGTCTGCTACGCTCCCGATCAACTTTGCCCTGGCTGGCGTCTTGGCTCTCATTCTTGCAATGTGAGGGAGTTGATAATGAAACTGTATTTGATGCGAGGGGCGATTTCAGTTCAGTTCGTTGAGAAAACCGAAAGTTTCTGACTTGTCTGGAAGCAGATTGCTGTTTCCTTGAACAAAGCTTGATTGATAGGAGCTGCAGGGTGTTCTAGTTTGTCAACAAGCAGACATAATACAAAGAAATCCTATTTGAAACTTGTCTTTACGACTACGGCGCATGTCCAAGTGAAAATTAATGCAAATCGGTGGTTAGGGATATTACCATGTAGGTTGGTGACCAGTAGTGTACGGCACAGATGTGCCAGTTATCACTAGCCAATTGAATCAGGCATTGGATCTTATGGATGTCAGTTGATAAGTATCAAGGTAAAGAAATGCTGATCCATTTCTTAAATGGAAGTCTCGGAGGCTCTCATTCCATTCCATTACCCCTAAGTTTGATAGGGACCTTTGTAAAAGCCCCTTGACCTTTCCCTAGCTGTAATTACCTTATATTTATTGTGAGGAGCTTAGGGTAGCTGTACTATTCCATCGAGGTTATCAATTTATGCGTCCAGGGCTTTCAAGAATTAACTACGAACCATGACTCATAGGAGCAATGCGATAAGTGAGGCATTAAGATAAATTTCAAGCACTATTTCTTGTTTCTTCGTTGAGCAGTGTTATCAGTCGATTGCTGTAGAAGATTCCGGACTCTCTTATACCCCTGCTCGCATCGAGCTCGACTGGGATTGCGCGCATCCTTTGAGTGGATGCCGGGCAACCATGGATCTCTTGCACTTGCATCTATTTTAGTGCACTTCTGCCCCCAAATCATCGTTCTCGAGGCCCGGCCCTAGCGCACGTAAGAATCACTAGAGCTGACCAGCCAAGCCTAAGGATTTTAGCTGCATCCATCTCTTCTTTCAGCTGGAGCCCAGGCTGGTCAGCTCATCAACATGAAAAGCATCTGTCAACATTCAAGCAAGGTTCAAGGTTCTCAACTTCTGAGAAGTCAAGCAGCTCTTGGCCGAAATCTCTTCAAACCCTTGCTACTGTCTGTAATCAGCATTGCTTCCTTGATTTGGCCTTGGGTAGCAGACTAGTATTCAATTCGGGAATGTTCTATCACATGGAAAGGGTCAAAACGAGAAACTGCCCTAGCTTGGACGTGCAGATACAGATGCAGGCCAAGCCGAGGAATCGGGCTGATCTGATCAGAGTTGTGTCATATATTGATTCTGGTTGGTGAGCGGCTGTGAGCCAGGTGGTGACCTATCCCCAGGTATCCCTTGATCATGGTTCCTGGCCTGCAAAGTCAATTAAAGTACTTGTTGACCGATCTCGATGGTTCTTTATCGTTGAACCTTTGTTTATCTCCCGAGACTGTCTCATATTCCGTTAATACTCGTGGAAGTCTTTCTCCCTTCCCAAACACAGCTGCTAGTCAATCAAGTGCCTCTATGGCCCCCTCAGTCATGGTACGTCAGCTTTGTAATCCAGAGCCACCTATCGGTCTATCTTGGAAGGAGACTGACTACGTGCTCAGGCAGACACAAATACAGCGCTCAAACATCGTTCAGAGCGAGATATACGTTCTCCAGACATGGAATATAACTCGTCGGTCGAGGATTTCCGAGAATACGAGTATCCCAACATGGCACAAGGTGTGCCAGTCTGACTCCTTGGTTCTTCATCCCCAGATCCGCTGACGTTTGCTTACAGGGGCTTATCTTGATCATGGAGGAGCTACCATATATGCGCGATCCCTTATAACCGGCTTCTCCCAAGCAATGATTGGTAACCTCTGGGGCAATCCGCACTCAGAGAATCTCCCGGCAAAGTTGTCGGGTGATATGGTTGATAATATCCGGGCAAAAGCTCTTGATTTCGTTGGCGCTGATCCAAAGTATTTCGACCTGGTCTTCGTCGCCAATGCTACGGCTGCTATCAAGCTCGTTGCTGACGCGTTTCGGGACATCGGAGAGAAGACCCCTACCAAGGGCTTTTGGTATGGATGTCACAAGGAAGCCCACACGAGTATTATCGGGGTTCGCGCACTTACATCAGGGGACTATCATTGTTTCGAAGATGATGAGAGTGTTGAAGAATGGATCTCGCGGCCTTTCAGCTGCCAATCCCGAAGAGGAAAATCGACCAGTCTGGGCTTGTTCGCATATCCAGGCCAGTCCAATCTTAGTGGGCGACGATTACCACAGGACTGGTCGAAAAGAATACGGCAACACCCTCAACTTCGAAATGTCTATACCCTTTTCGATGCTGCGGCTCTCGCCATGACTAGCTCCCTCAGCTCCCTGTTCCACGATCCGATGGATGCACCCGACTTCACTTGCCTTTCGTTTTACAAGATATTTGGCTTCCCTGATTTGGGAGCATTGGTTGTTAGGCGGGCATCTGGACATATACTGAACCTGAGGAGATACTTTGGCGGGGGAACAATTTCTCAGTTATCCCCCTCAAAAGACTCCCGGGTCATGAAGAAAGTTCCCGGGCTGGGGGATCTGCACAAAATATGGGATATACATGAGGGTGTCGAGGATGGCACACTGCCATTTCACAGTATCTTGGCACTTGGAGTCGCCATTGACACACACCTAAGGCTTTATGGCTCAATGGTGAGTTGCTATGTCACTTTAGTACTGAGATTAACTGACGGTTGGTCGCAGGATACGATATCTCGTCATTGCTGTTATCTCGCTCGCTACTTGTATGAACGTCTCGTGGACCTGAAGCACCAAAACGGATCTCCATTGATCGAGCTATATGTTGATAGCCCATTCATGTATGGCGATCCTTCACTACAAGGGCCAACTTTTGCCTTCAACATTATGAAAGAAGATGGTTCATATATCCCCTGGACACAGGTAGAGAGGCTTGCCAATAGCGCTGGAGTATACATACGAGCAGGAGGTAAGGCCATCATCTAGATTCATGTTAGCACTGCTGACGATTATGCTTCAGGCGTTTGCTGCCCTGGTGGTGTCGCCAAAGCTCTGGACTATGAGGACTGGGAATGGGACAGGATCTTCTCAAGCGGACACGCCTGTGGCTCAAGTGAGATGGCAGTCATACATAATAAGCCAACGGGGTATGTTTCACCGTAATCATCAAATTCATCAACTGACAGGAGCAGAATCGTTCGCGCGAGTCTCGGCCCCATGACGACGAAGCGAGATATACAGGCCTTTATATCATTTCTTTCCAACGAGTTCAGCACAAAAAGCGCACCAATACCACGATTGCTCGGAACAGCAAAGGATTTACCGCTACGGGAGAAGTTCCCCTACCTGACATCCGAAAAGGAGTTTCGTGAGCGCGACCTTGTTTATGAGCATTGACATATATGCTGGAATAGCTTGATGCCTATTTGAATTTTATTGAGGAGCCAGCTAAAGAGTTTGGTGTGTATTAAGGAAGCTCTGTGTGAATTGAGGCGGTTTTTGTGTGTTTGTCTACAAAAGTCGCCCGGGATGGGTCTCAAAAGGGACGATCTACATTCATCTACACCTTAACCACTTCCTAATCTACCTAAGTTAATGACTTCATGTTTCCGTGAGATAATTAAAAACATATCTTGACCATGCTCAGTCAATTATCCAACAGTCACAGAATTGTAGTGACGTTTCGTCTAGTGCATGCTTTCTTTCATCTTCTCCCTGGGGACATCACATTCGTGGAACTAGAGCTTTCAGAGGAAAGACGATCAGATAAGACCTAACTCCAAGGCCTCGAGCATGGCCTTTGGCGGCAAAGACAGTCCAATTATGTCATTTAAGTACTGGCACACTCGCTTATGAGCGATATCAGATCTATAGATATTTCCGACTTGACAAGGAAAGACAGCTTGCATTCCAGGTCGCTTCTCGTTGAAGTACCTTCCTCAGCATCTTCGCAGCACTATGCTGCCTTCACGTGATTTGCATCATATCCAAACCACCTTTGACTTTACTACAGAAAACCATCACGATTACCTGCGTTCAAGCACAATAGCGTTCCGACGATTTTATTGTTTTGGGCCACAAAATTTTTATCCAAGAGCTTTCTCCCAGCCAACATCAATATAGTCGAAATTTCTTAGCCTTTTCCTTTCGTCCCCCATGCAGTCGTCGCAACTAGATTCTTTACACTTACCCCACGTCTTCGATACCAGAATACAGCCTTGATCGATCTACACATTGCGGTCTGCGATCAAGCCGGTTCGAGGGCCTCCAGATTTTGTACCAGCGCACAAGGCATCTGCTGGCGCTTTTCGCCTACGCCGCTGTTTCAGTGCAAAAAAAATGGCAAAGAAAAAAGGCAGCCAAGCTCCTGGTGGTGAGGGGCAGAACGCGACCCTGGACAACACTTCGCAAACGCATCCACAAACCTCAAATACTATGGATACAAACGGAGGGAGTCAAAAGAAGAAACCAAAGACGTGCAAGGATGGTTCTTCTTCCTCGTCTTCGTCTTTACAGACCCTTAATATTTGCCGGAACAAGTAGGTTTGGTTATGCGCCGCTGATTTTCCTGCAAAGTGGCCATTTGCGATCCGTTCGATTACGGAGTTGACGCTTTACCTTAGGCATTGGCGATACATATCCGCTTTCCACGGTCCGTGGCTTCAGATGCCTATCGAGATCCTCGAAACAATTGCCAACATCAACTACAATACCCCCCGGCCGTGTCCTATTGACCCTGCCGTCCTCTATGACCTACTGAAGATCCGCCGTCTCGTCGACGAAGCCACCAATCTCGCTGTGAGAGCTGCTAGTGATATTGCCTCACCCGTGTTGACTAACGTCCATGGTGGGCTACCCGGCGCATCTCCTATGTCTGTGTTGGGAATGACGGGGCCAGGACATGGGACAAAATTGAGCCGCGAGCGCAAGTTTCGGATGAGGGAGCAGGCAAGCCAGAAACTTAGCCGTGCATACCATCTAGATGAGATTGCTTGCAGTGTTGCAACAATGCAGGGAGCGTCACCGATCGATGAGATTGGGGCGCTGGTGCTGTTTCGTAACCCACAGGATCCAGATGCCAAATATGTACATTTCTTTCATGAGAAAATACCCTCGCGTCAGTTGGCAGAGTCCACTAGTCTTCAGCCTTTGGCAGACATCATATCCGAGAGGCCCAACGAGGGCGAAGCTCTTCGAACACGTGCAATTGTCAAAACTTTCAAGGAGGATTTTGAAGGTGCGGCTCATGACTTGACGGCCGCTCTCACAGTGTGTCGAATACATCAACAGCCCCATCGACCCAGTGGCGACGAACTGGACTCCCAGTATTCACATCGGGGTAGACGATGGCGTCAGGACATTATCCCATCTGAAAAAGAGCAACCGAGTAGTTTGGAAACTCAGCTGCTGTTCCTTCGTGGCGCAGCGTATCTATCAGTGGCATGTCAGCATATCGAAGATGGCATCCCGACAAGTCAGAGCCAGAGTGGGCATGCCGATTCGCACAGCCCAGACGAAGCTTTTGATCCAGAAGTCAGTGGCCGCAAGCCGCCAGAGATTGAAGAAAAGCCTCTCCGTGAACAGACCGAAGCGCAGAAGCTTGTCAAGAAGTACGCAAAACTGGCGATCCGAGACCTCCTCGCCTTTATGTCACATCTTGAGTACGCGCCCAATTTACCATCCTCCATCGCTAAGGACTTTAATGATCGAGTTAATTCCTCCGCAAAAGGCACCCGCCATCCTCGCCCTTCTGAGGCCACATACTCTCTCGAGCCACATACCACTTACGCCATTTCGGAACTCTTCGCCGCCGTCCCCCCTTCAGACCTCCCTCCATACCCTAGCCAAGAGTTGACAAAATCGAATGGCAAAACACCTCTTTTCGATATGCCCCAGACGTGTGAATGGTCGACCTACCACCCCCTTATGGCCGACGCCCTTCACTCCCTCCTCCTTTGTCACTGCCTAGCCCAAACTTCGACCAAGGAGCTTGAACGCCACACCTACATGGCGGCAAGGCTGATCCGTATCGCCGATGGCTATCCGGTCTTTCAACCTAGTCGCTCTGCTGCTCGGTCTGACTGGGTCGAAATTCTCCGCCGCGCCGACGATAACTGGCTACAACTCAGCGCCTCTTGGGAGACCTTATGCATACCTGTGCCCCTCCCGTTCTTATACGATACCCTCCCCCAGAATATCTCAAAGATGCACATCGGTACTACTCGCAAGGAAGCTGCCGCCGCCGCCGCATCTCTGATCAATGGTGGACCTGACAACGCTAGACCAGCCGTACCAAGTGCGGCAGACAAGGATCGACAGCTCAAACGGGAACACAACCAGCGAGTCTACGAAGCTCTTAGTGATGAACGAGTCTGTGATGATGCTACTTTCCGTGCATCCCTTATGGCCAGAGAGAAGCGCGATGAGAGAGAACGTGCAGCAGCTACCGCTGCTGCCAACGGCTCTTCATCCAATGCCATATCTACTAACAATTCGGGTCCCAAGGGATGGTCTGACGAAGATAGCAACGACTACCCCCTTTGCAGTGTGAGGGCTAGCCTTATCGCACAGTGGGTGCAGAAAGTACCCCCCGTCACTGGCACCACGCGACGCAAGAAGCGTACCAAGAAGCCTGTCAGTAGGGCAGCCTCACTGGCTGGTCCTCCAGAGAAGAGGAACCTTGAAGATGGAAAATAAACTATGCTGTTATAACGACCCTTTGCTAACCCCCGACTTATTTGGTTGCCGTTTCTTGCCATTTAGCTGGTATGTTTCCTGCCCCTATTTGCGGGAACCTTGTATGACGAAGAGTAAGCCTGATGTCTGGAAAATAATATTTCGTGTACTTCACTAAGCGGTCTCGAGGCGGGACTTTTTCATGACCAATGCATTTCATACAGTACAAATCAAGACTTGAAACAGGAGCAGGTCTATAATTCAAGCGTCCATCTGCAGACAATGTCTAATGCTTTATACCCAAGAAACGCCGTCCATGCTTACATATCCTGTGAAACCAATCCGTTGCCTAGATTCATTCTATCCTATCTTATATTTAGCAATGATCTTAATACCACCTGTTAGATATGTTCCCTCCGTTGAGGAACGCATCAATGTCTCCCATCCCCTCGGTCTCAAGCACATTCATCAACTCAAGCTGCTGAGACTGTGTAAGGCTACCCTGCCTAGCAAAACCATAGTCAAACTGGGGAGGGACATTCCCGCCTTGGATATTCTGTAACCCAAGACCAGAGCCCGACATATCGCCATAGTTCCCAGGATTCGCCATGGAATCGTTGAAAAAACTGTTGCTCATGTTGTTGAAAGCGTACGGGGAAATGAATGGAGCAGGAGGCGAGAACCAATCGCCAATACCGCTTGGGGTTGGTAGAGGCCTTTGGGTGGGTGCAGCCTGTGGGTTTTGAGGTACAACAAACGTGGGCCCACGTTGAGATTGTTCAATCTTGATAGGAGGAGACACGTTCGCCTGCACGGGCACCAGAGAAACTCCAGCTGGCGAGGCATGCTGCATAATAGGTGTAGGATGGGCTGTCAGGGTGTTTGAGGGCGATAAAGTATTGCTAGGGGTTGGTGTTGTCAGGTTGCCGGTCGGAATGCTGTCAGGAGGAGTTGGCAATTGCTCTGACATGTGATCCGGAGGCGATGTCATATGTTGCTCAGGGGTCGTGGTGGCTGGCGGTGTTGGGTCGTCCATCATGGTCTCGCCGGGCTGCATAAAGTCGGGTGGGAAGTATGAGAATCTTCGCCCTGTAGGTTCATTGCTCGCAGGGTTGAAGAAGATGGAGTTAGACCTGAAGCTCGGCTGAGGTGGAGGGAAGTTGGGATCGAAGGCGTAAGCATTCATGGCCTCAGGTGGGGAGTTGAATACATGGTTGAACTGAGGTGGGTTCTGATAAGGGGCCTGGACTTGTTGAAGGTTCTGGAAGGCTTCGGGCGAGTTGGGGTCCGCGAAGGAAGGGGGCGTGGTGAAGAAGCCGGCCGCTTGTCCCGTCATTGGGCGTTCATCGTAGCCTTGTAAACAAGCTTTCGAGAAAATGGAGTAAAGTTGAGAGGCGGACGCAGTCCCAGGCCATCTTTCTGTACAACGATCCAAAACCTCCATAGAAGTCTGAACGAGGTTTTCAACCTCATGGCGGGGATGCGCTCGACGCACCTCTGGATACGAAACAGTCCATAAAAGTGTGTTGAGGGACATGTTCACGGTCAGAAGGAAAACCCATGTGAGATCTGCGCCACTCCCCATCTGCTTAGCATTGAGCTGGATGATGTACGCTGCGCTCTCGTAACAAATCGCCGCGGCGCGAGGTGATGGCTTTGGGATCTGCGGAGAGGGTCTATACATGAATATCCTCATCTGATGATACCTGCCAGTGAACCTATCGAATCGCATTAGACATAGAGAAGAATAAAACGGAAGGGGGACATACCAGGGCTTGCACCAATCGGGGCTTGTGGGTGATGCATCTAGCCATTCTTTGTTCATCTTCTCAACCCTTGCAAACCAAGGGTGCGAGTCGTTCTTTGGTTCTTCCTTCTTCTTCTCATACAACGCCCTTCGGATCTCGGCCTGACACATTCTCATTCTGTAGAAGTGAATAGCAACAAGCTTGCGCTCGCTGGGAGGGCCTGGCTGGATGCCCTGGTCAGTGATGTTGTCGTCGTCGACTGCTGCGAAGAATTCGACGTCTAGTCGGTCGTCGCCTGTGGCAAAATTGTTGGGCCTGCCCATACTGTGCGCCAAGCCATACTCCATCGCGGCCACAGTCCAGATAATCCGCCTCCTCATATCGATTGTTTTGGCATCCAAGTTGTACCCTGTAGAAATAGTCTTCTCGCTGGCTAGTCCTTCCTGCTGGCATATTCTAGCTGCCAGGCCGATAACATAGTAGATCGGCGTCCTTGTAGGGGTGAGAAGCGAATATTCTCCAAGAAGCACAAGACATTGCAATGTCTTGAGATCCTTTGGGCGGACGACGTCTTCGAACAATTGCATTGCTGCCAAGTAGTAGCTGTCTGCTAAACCAGCATATTGCGTGTCAAGCTTTTGTAAGCTGATGGCTACAAGCATTCTGACAATAAAAAGCCGATATGGATCAGTGTCACCATTGTAGACCGCATCCAGATCCTGTAGAAGATCCTTTTCGTGAAGAACAGGCCAGAAGAGTTGGGCTGTCATAGGTTAGCATTTCCCATGGAGTAGTTCACAACAGGATTGAGTTTTACCTTTTTGGTTAAAGATCTCCAGTAACTTATCTGCAACGGCTCTTGTAGGCAAACTCTCGGCTGGATGCTGGCTAATCATGGGGTAACTCTTTCTCCTTGCCGAAGGCCCCGTCATTTGTATGGACTGCATACGAGCTTGTCTGGCGCGGACACTGGGGATGAGATCTGAGATGCGTTTTGAATCAGTGTATCTTTTCGCTTGCTCCATAAGAAGACGAGTCATTGCGATACCGCTACTGGGTCCTAGGTATCGAGGGGTCTCATCGCCACCATTCAGACGAACCATTCCGCCAGGCCGAACCATATCTTCATTACTCGTAGGGTACTCATTTTCGTCGTCGGTATATTGGCTAAGCTCCGCCTCGAGTTGCCTGACTTTGTCTTGTAGCCTAATAACATAATGCCTGTTGATCTTGCGACCTTTGGCTGCATCAAGGTATTCGCAAGTCGATCCGGATCTTTCACACGGCAAACAGCGGGGCAAAGTCGGATCGCATCGAGTTTTCCTCTACATAGGAATACATTAGCATGTAGCTTAGATCATCTAGTTGCACTAAGAGGATAGGCACCTGTCGGCAACGGCAGCAAGCAGTTAGAGTGTGGGCAATGCGGTGACTCGAGCCGTCGCCATCCGAGGTTTCTTCGGTCTGCTGTACAGGTTTCCTGAAAGCTGGCGGAGGTGGCGGCTGCTGCTGGAACTGGACCATATGGTGTTGAGGGTGACCCATGAAGACGGGATTCTGGCGGGGAGCGACTTGGCCGAAGCCTTGTCGGAAGATGTCTGCTGGGTCCATTGGATATATCGGCGCAATCGCCTATGAGGTAGGTTGAACTTGGTCGCGCGCAGGCATCCGATGCCGAGGTTATCGGTATCGAGAGGCCGATGCGCTGAGAAGCACGGTTACGCACGCACAGGAGGAATAGAAACAAAGCAAACAAGGCACAGGAACGGGCCGGGGTCTCGAACCAAAACGATGACGATAGATTCTAGCTCCAGGACCTGAACAGGCGTTTATGGATAATCCGTGATGTTAAGGGAGGTGTACGCCGCTGGCAACATCACCGCTGGTTGACTGAATAATATTGGTCAGGCGCTTGTGTTGTGGGAGGTATTTGGTAGAGGACAAAGCAAAGTGATTGTGTACCTACCCAGGTGAGGTATGGATCCGGATGTACGCCAAAGCAGGTCAGTTCTTCGACGACGCGGAAACGAGGGGCAAGGCAACAGGTCGATGGGCAAGTTAGTTGTTGCTGATTGGCTGCTCGACTCTTACGGCGCCCAAGCGTCCAGGGCAAAAGAGGCTGCAATAGCGGGGAAACTGTTCCAAGTCGATGCTCGCTAACAAGACCCTGAGAAATTTGAAGCCTCCACTGGGGTTGAAAGCGGCACAGAAGGCTGGGCGGGTCAGGTATGTCAACGCATCACCAATGCCTTAGTAAGTTGACCTGGAGAATTAGGGCCTCTAGTGAAAATCAAGAGAAAATAGCTTAGTAGCTAGAATAGACATGAACACCAATATTTTGCTGGTCTAGACCACAAGACCATGATTTATATGCTTGGATCGGCTGGAAGGATAAGGTTTGCAGGTTTCTTGATGAGCAACAGAAGTGACAACCAGCTGTTTGACAGCTCGGCGGCAACATTAGTAACTTATTGGCTGATGAGTGATGAATGTTTCAGTATTCAGGAAACCTGCCGCCCCAGATAAGGTGGACGAAAATTGACTTTACCTCGACAGGACTAGTCTTGGCTTCTATTAGTGCAGATCCTTGAATGACAGGTGCTGAATTGTGGTGAATTTTATTGTTCGGTCAGCCCGCTCTGGGAACTTGGACATTGATTCCAGGACATGCATTTCGCGTGGATCATGTGGCCGAGAAGCTGTATGCGATATTAGATGGCGAGCGTACAAAGAACGATGCATATGTGATACTCGTGTCAGCAATAACATGTCGCGCAAATCTGTTCAGGAAGTCCCTCACAACACAACCACGTACCTTAAAGGACCCATATACATAGGCACGATTCGCTGTTGTAGATTCAGGCTTGCATCTGCCGTAATCTGATAGAGCCCACTCCAGCTTTGGCCAAACATGGTGTCACATCGTGTTATTTTATGGGTCGCGGAACTTGAGCTTGATATTCAAGTACCGTGCGGAATTGATTCTTCTCCAGCTGGACGTGCCACCAGGCGAATACCTAGTAGTTATGCATGCATTGAATGATTTCGTCTGTTTTCATCGGCCATGGACTGGATGCTTTGCTCACGAGACCCGCTAATACAGGCATCCTACGGAGTACTGTAGTAGCCTCGAAGTCTGTTCGCGCCTCTAGGTATTGGTTGATAAATAAGCTACAAAACCTTGCCATGCTGCCACCCCACGTTTAATATCTGAAGCTTTGTTTTGAGTCGACACAAAATTCAATCTTACCCGCTACTCAGTCGCCTTTGCAGACTGTAACTCGGTCTTTATTGTTGAGTATCATTTGCTTGTCGCCAGTCCAAGCATGAGAGTTTCAGTCAAGCAGAGAAACATATAGCTGTAGAACCGACAGACGTTAGCCTGTCACGAGGAGGTGGAAGGGAGTTATGATTGCACAGTAAGGTATTCTACAGGTCAAGTACGTACACAGACACATTGGCTAAGGTACTCGGCATTACTTAAAGTAATAGTATTAAACTGACGTGCATCGGGGAAATGAATCCGGCCCGTCCGTCTAAGATTCGTCGTATCCTAAGTTCGCCCTGGTTCTGCAACTCTGCAATTCGGTGGCTTAATACGGCATGATAAAGACAGCATATGATAGAGTTCGGGACCTTTGTACGTAGGAAAGCTTGTTAGCGGGTATTGGTATAATAGGATTATTCAGTCTTCGGGCAGTCATTGATCACTGATACTAAATTTTGTTCTGGGGTTGATGAATAGAGTTTACAATCATGAACCGAGGTAGTTGTTTTACTGACGCCCGCCTGGGATGAGCTTACTTGCCAATAACAAACAAGTATACTGTCCGTACTGTCATGGAGCCTCGCGCTTATCTTTTTTTCTTCCTTACACTTATATCGCTGACATTCTTGATACACAATAACAACAACTATTATCATCGTCAGAAATAGCAACGCTCTTCAATACTAAAACTGCCCATCACGGATCATATAATAATAGACCCTGTACCTCTTGCTAATCGTCATTTGTGCCGCTGTATAACCGCACTACGCCATCTATTCTCTACTTATCCACCCACATTTGTTGCCCCGCCCCGCTCGACAACTCGAGGGACACGAGTCGACTCGATGAGACAATAGCACTTTATTACCTTTGTTGTCGACAGAACTACATAGCCATGTTTTGCGGTTGAGATGCCACTTCCCTCCCGTCATCATCTGAGACTGTCCTTTCCAGAAACTTAGAGAGAGGTCTGAAACCGCAATACAACGCGTTATCGACGCATCGAGTTCTTTTAAGCCCATTCCTGGGATGATTGTCCCGCAACCGTCCACTCAGAAGAACTAGCCAACGACGCCACGGAACAGTGGATTGACTGCTGCACAAGACCGCGTCCATTTCCCACGCCCCTTTCTGATTGCGCTTCACGTTGTGGTCAGGCCCCTTTGAGACTCTTCAAAGGCCAACTACAATCTCTTTGTATTCCCGGAGTCAACGGCTTAGATTACAGGCCTATCCACTGACTTCTGGGACCAACATTGTCCTCGTGGTCTTGATTGTCCCGCTCCCGAGTGGAGAAATTTGACGACAATCGAACGAACTGTTACCCCAGACCTCACCCATCAACTACTATCTCCAGTCAAGCTTGCTCTGTTCGTTACGCTTATTGTAGTTGGTTGCACGGTCACCCCGCTATATCAGTCCTTCAGGACATTTGCCGTCGATACCTTGTGCTAAGTCGGCATCTACAGGCTTGAAAAAATGCCACGTCCGAGTTTCTCTCACAACCCGCTTTTGAGGGTGTCAAGGCCAGTGTCCGCTTGTTCTCGGTGTAAGTAGTGAACCTGTTATTCGAGGGGCCATGTTTGTTGACTGAATTCGTGTATCAGGCCGCGCTGCCAAGGTCAAGGTAAATATAACTTAGCTTGCCGCTCATACGTTGAGGACAGTGGCTAACATCATATAGTGTGATGGCAAACTACCGGCTTGCACAGCCTGCGAAAAGGCTGGCCGTTCAAATGAGTGTTCAGCGGCAAACGATCAGTTCGCTCGAGGCAAAGAGAGAAGGTTGGTTGATAACTTGGTCGTTGAGAGTGAGAGCCAATCTAATCTTTGTGCTCAGTTACGTGGCAGCCTTGGAATTACGCATAGAGAAGCTTGAAAAACGGCTTCAGTTTGCAAAATCACGCAAGGCATCCGTTGCACTCCATGATACGGATGCATCGGCCTTCAACGTGCAACAGATGGATCGTAGAGACTCTCTTGCACTCATTCGCGCCGCTATACATCGCAAAGCGGCGCAAAAGCGGGAGACTTCTGATGTCAACTCTCTTGTATCCGACTTTGGCTTTCTGTAAGTACTAGACAGCAACTCAAGTCCTTGATTTTGGTGCTAACATGCCTCGATAGTTCTGTCAATGCGACAACGCGAGACTTTGAGCCTATATCAACAAATATGACTTTTGCTCGACTTGTCTTGGCGGCGACAACAAACGATGCCCTTCCAGAGTCTGACCAAGCCCGCTTACCTCCAAGGCAAACTGCCCATGTGCTGGTCCAGCATTACATGGACAACGTCTATTCGTTGTTCCCCTGCTTTCTGGAAACCTCACTCTTAACCGCTCTTGACGACATATATCAAGAAGATACCCGAACTATCAAAGACTCGGACTACTGGATGGTGTACATGGTCCTTGCCATTGGCTCTATAGCCCAAAGCAAACGTAGCCAAGATACACACTATCTCACTGGCCTCGAGTATGCGTCAAGAGCTATGAACCATGCTGATGGTGCTCTCACCCCTGGATACGTGACGCAAATCCAGTCGCTTCTTCTTTTGACGCAGTATGCCATGTTGGACCCTGCCCACTTCGATAGCTGGCATTTGATAGGTTTCACAGCTCGTGCGATAGTTGACCTAGGTTTTCACCAGGACCCTCCTTCGTCTGCTGTCCCCGACAAAGCTTCTCTGGACATGCGACGCAAAATCTTTTACTGCGTCTACGCTCTTGATCGGTAAGTCTCCAAGACCCTTTCTTTGGGACCAAGCCCCCAGCTGCTAACCTACACATTAGTGCCATCAGTATGGTCCATGCGCGGACATTCTCATTTACCGACGATACTGTTAATGTCGCCTTCCCTCAGGCATCTAATAACGGGAGAAAGAGTTCTGTGTCAGGTCCCATCGCCGGTCCTCAACCCGCAGACCCTGCTCTGCTGCTCTTCCAACTCCGGCGCGCGCAATCCCATTGGTACCAGGAGTTGTATCAATCAGGTTCGGTCCCTCTGCAGGATCCAATCTCCTATATTTGGAAAATGTGTCTTGATATGCGCGAATGGCAAGACACTCTGCCCACAAATCTGGCCCCTGAGATCAGACAATTGTTCGACCAAGAGCTGAGGTATAGCTACGTCTACTGTATTGCACCCTCGGCCAGGGCACCCAGCATCACCGACTACAACCGCATCCTGATTTTTGAGCACTCGATGGCCTATCTGGACACTGTCCATGAGATAGCACATGGCGCACAAAATTCTGGGTTCTACACATACCATGACGTGTTGAGGGTCTATTTCATGGCGAACCAGTTCCTCGCGGTTCTAAGAGATGCGGAAGATATGCTTCTTTCGGGAATGCCGGTTCCAATTCCAATTTCTCGCCCGGGCGCTGCACCTGCCCCTCCTCTCCCAAGACGATTGCAGCCCCAAGGAATGAATGGAGAGGATAACCTTGATCGCAGCTTGAGATGTCTCGATAAAGTCTCCCAGACATTAGATACCTATGGAGACCGTTGGGCAGATGCCTCGACCTGGAGAGAAAGTTTTGGTATGATATCCCAGGAAATGGTGGACCGACTTTCGAGGCGAAAGCAAGCGCGTGATACTGCTAGAGAACAGTATCAGTTACAGTATCAGAGCAGAGGTATACCACCTCAAACTCAGGCTGGGTTTTAAATACAAAGCTCACCGCAAATCAAGGAGATGTCACGGGGAGGAGTTGATATTACACAAATGCTCCACGGTGGCTACTCCGGATAATACATCCCAGAATCGGGATTTGGAAGATGATGGCAGAAACATTCGTCATGCTTAACTCCAAAGCGCGCTCTAGGGCCAAGGCTCTTAGGTTGTATTTTGGGTAGAGTTAAAGCCTAACTTCCTGGTGTTCCGAGGTGCGGTGTATTATACCTGGTTCAATGTGGTGATTAGGAGCTGGAGCCTGCACTTTCATTGATGTAGGCCATAAATTCGAAGTTCTAAGCAAGGAAATTAGGTATAGAAACACTCATGAACCTTTGCGGCTCGAACAATCCCACAGTGACGCATGAAACCAACACTTATTTGTATCTTTGTAAGGCTATGCGATATGTTGGATAGAAGCTTCCGACTTTGTAATATTCTCGATGTCCGTTGAGCAGCCGTGTACAGGGTGAAACCTATTGCTGCATGAATCCAGGCTCAATTGCCATGATAATGGTTTCAAATCAGGAGGCTTCATGGTGTGTAAGTTTCATTGACAGGATTGAATAAGCAGGCTACCTAAGGTAAGGTATTTTAGAATGGCAATGCCTTCTGTGGCTCTACGACTTGGACCTAATAACCAGACCCTCGACTAGAACCCCGTAGGAGAACCTATTGGCTAAAGTTAGGGAAGTATGATGAACACCACTGCATTGATTCGATTTTAGCCGAAAGCAATTGTGCATTGTTTAGTGTATAAACGATGGGGATGGACGCAAAGTTTGGGGGTGACAATGCTGTCATTCGGAGTTGGAATGATGGAGTCAAGGCAGAAATATAGTAGTCGCTATCATTTATCTAGCAATCAGCCGACCCCGCCCGGACATAGGAGTCGCGAGATTTGGTTTTATGTTGAACGTACTCCTGCTAGAGAGTCGGTTACCGTCAACTGTGCTGCTATCAAGGAAGGGGAAACTGTGAAGAATAGCTGCTAGGTATTATGCAAAGACTCAACATTTGCAAGGTAGAATACAGCGTCGTCGTTGCACAAAGGAAGCATCGGTCTGTAGTCAGTGGCGCTTGAGACCCTGGGTTGATCGTACTTGGCATTGAGATTTATGGTGTGGTGTGTTGCTGTTGTCGTCTAAGCGGTATGGCCAACATGCAATATGACAACTTGTAAGAGGGTGTAAGATCGGGCTGAATAAGGGGTCGATGTCTTGGCAAGCACTGGAGCTGGAGCTGGAGCTATGTGGTTCAATTTTGGAGTCAACCAAGCCATGCTGCGCCTTGACCAAGTCTACTACCAACATCCATCATCCATGAGGCCGTTGTCAAGTGGAGGACCCTTGAGTCTTACGTTTTGGAGTGACCTGGCTCTCTGTGCTGTTTAGATAGACTCAGCTGTCAAAGGTATAGATGATCCATCAGACTTAGCTACTAATCGCAGCATGTCGCAGCATACCTAGATAGAATGCCAAAGATCACGGAGTAATCACTTCCCAATAACCGCTTATCTTTATTTGCTTTCTCCCCGAGATTCTTCTCCATATCCAAGGCAAATCCAATGCGGGGAAGAGATCCAGGAAAACGAGAAGCGGCCTACTCCGCACGGGTGAATCGTGGAGGCGGAGACATGGAGCTTGGCACAGAACGGGTCTAGCACGGGCAGAGTTAAATTTTGACTATTTTTTGACGGAAAATTTATTTCCCTAGATATTCCACCAATCGTAGCTTTTGATGCCCTGCCATCTGGCCACGCGGTACGGCCATCATCAGCCGCAACAAGATATTCCCCCCATTCTCCACTCCCCCAAGGAAGCCAATTCCAGAGAGAGTCGAGGTCTAAGAGAAAGCCAGGAAGAAATTGCTCCAACAGGCGTTAAGCATGCCACCCAAAACTGACAGAGGCGCCGAGCCGGTGGAGGGCATGGCAGGGGTTAGCGACCTGGGCAGACGGAACTCGGCACGGCACAGTAGCATCACAAGTCTAATTAAGGGAGTCTTTCTTTGATACATTGGACTGAATTCTATTATTCTTTAGACTCATGGTAAATGAATCGTGGGGGAATAGGATGCAACTTTGGGGGTTCCAACCTTGAGCTAAGTCGTTCAATAGTTGCGGGGGGTTTGAACTGTGAAGGCTCTCAACCATGGATGGGATGATGGGATCGGACTCAGTGCTAGAAAAGTGGAAACAACGATAATTAAGCGAATTCTCAACGTTCGATAAGAGGGATACATGAGTACATACATGAAACCGATAGACATGCTTAAGGTAACTGCCTTATCGTCGAGTACCAGGGGTCGAGTGACAAGCGTGAGCCTCTACTGCCGAACAGTTGGTCAAGTTAAGATTTCAGGAGACAGCAACAACAGAAAGCAAGTTCGGCCATTCGAATTGAGACATCAGATTTAACACACAACTAGACTTGCGGAATGGTGGGGAAGGTGCGTCCGTCCGTAAACCATCCATACCTAGGTAGCCGCAACGCAAACCGCAACCGCATCCTGGGGTTGGGTCTGGGGTTAACCTAGGAAAGACATAGTCTGGGGTCTGGGGGCAAGAAAAACGGCTCTAGCCTCTGGGGGTTCCTTCCTCCTCTCGAAGATAAAAAGATAGCAAGGGAAGCTCCATCTTCACTCCTTCTCTCCTCTGTTCCTCGTCCCACTATCCTCATTCTCTTCTCTGCCTCTTCTTGAGACCAACCTTTCTCATTCTTGAGTCATATAATCGGCAACGCCAGACAAAAGATACCCGAAAAAAAGAAAGGCACAGGGCCAAACACCGCCGCCAACATGCCCAGCAAGACCAGAGTCTACAACTGGTTCATTGCCATGGTAGCTGCGTCTTGTATGACGCTCTACGGCTTTGACTCCAGTGTTTTCAACGCTCTCCAGGCCTCGGAGAACTGGCTGAACTGGTTCAATCTTGACCTCAAGAATGACAGTTACACTGTCGGTCTCATCAACACATGCTACACTATCGGTGCTATCGTCAGTGGTTTCTTCATCGGTGGCCCCCTGGCTGACTGGCTCGGTCGACGTGCCGGTATGGGTATTGGTTGCTTCATCACCATCATCGCCGCTATCATCCAGGCTTTTGCCCCCAAGGGAAAGCTTGGTGTCTTCATTCTCGGCCGTGTCCTCATCGGTATTGGCCAGGGCACCGCTCTCAGTAAGTTATATTATATACTTTCACCAGCTCCTGTGACTGGTCACTGACTCCCTCCAGCTGCTGGCCCTGTTTACATCGGTGAAGTCTCCCCCCCTGAGATTCGAGGTCAGGTCATGACCTTCTGGCAACTCTTCTACTCGGTCGGTGCCTTTATTGCTTACTGGATCAACTACGCCTGTGGCAAGAACCGAGAGAAGCTCGGCGAGTGGGATTGGCGCATGGTTGTTATCTTCCAGGTCCTTGTTCCCATCCTGGTCATCATCCTGCTCCCATTCCAGCCAGAGTCTCCCCGTTACCTTATCAAGAAGGGCAAGATCGACGATGCCCGTGCCGCCCTTCGAAGCATCCGTGACACTGAGGAGGAGGTTGAGGATGAGGTCCTGGCCATCCAGGCTGCTATCGAGTACGAGAAGGAGGCCATCAGCCCTGGATACCGTGCCCTTTTCAAGGACCCCTCTGTCAGGAAGCGCTTCGGTATTGCAGTCGTCCTCAACGTCGGCCAGCAGCTCACCGGCCAGGGTACCCTCAACACCTACTCCACTTCCATTTACAAGCAAGTCTGGACTTCGACTGAAAAGATCAACCTCATCAACGCTCTGTGGGCCACCATGGGTATTCTATTCACTTTGAACGCTGTGTGGACCGCCGATCGCTTTGGTCGCCGATGGCTCTTCATGGTTGGTGCTGCGGGTATGGCTGTCTGCATGTTGATTGTTCCCGTCATTGGCCTCGCTACTCCAACCCCCAAGACTGAACCCACTGCTATTGGCATTGTTGTCATGCTCTACCTCTTTATGTGAGTTTTCTTTCTTCTTCGCCTTTCTTGAACGCACACTAACATATTCCTGTAGCTTCTTCTACAAGCCTTCATGGGGTGCCGGTGTCTGGATGTGGACCAGTGAAGTCTTCTCCGCCAACGTCCGAACCCAGGCCGTGGGTATGGCCTCTCAATGCCAGAATGTGGCCAACACCATTTTCCAACAGTTCTTCCCAACATTCCTCGCCAAGACCGGCCTCAAGTGTCTCTTCTTCTTCTTTGCCGTCAACATCCTGCTCGTTGTTTTCGTGTTCTTCTTTGTCCCTGAAACCAAGGGTATCTCTCTTGAGCACATGGATACTGTTTTCGGTGGTGCTGATCACACTGAGAAGGGTGCCCAGATGCTCGGCGTTGACACTGCTCAGCATCAGACTCAGGAGTTCAAGGACGGGGCTGAGATTCAGCAGAGCGAGAAGAAGCGCGAGTCTGTTTAAATCTACTGTAATTGATGGAGGACTTTGAGCTAGGATAATTTTGCATCTAGGAATTCGAGATGCGGAAGGCAATCGATTTGACCGTGTATCTACCTAGACCTACATGTTGATATAAGGATATTTTGAAATATGGAGACATTCTTGTGATCCCCAGGAAAATTCCAGCACCTAGAGAGAGTGGCATGTCCAATCCAGATCGCGCATTAAGATGTTAGCTGGCAGACATGATATTTTGAAGTCGACACTTGGAAGCATTGTCTTCGCGTTGGGCTCGAGGCTTCTTTTAACTCAACAGACTTGTCCATATTCAAAAGTCAAAGTGCCTTTGTAGAAATACGTAAGGTACAACCCAAGGCTCTCAAATATAGAGATAACAAGACAAAATGTTGATTTTCAGCATAACACAATATAACACGTCATATACTTCGCCCAAGAGCACAATGGCCTTATCCATACATTAGAGTCGACGTTCGCAAATACCGATACTTTCTCCATCTTGGTCTCCTATGGTGTGTTCCCACATCATCTTGTCGACAGGATTGCATGCCTTTCTTGGCCACATCGTTCCCTGACAAGAGCTGGATGCAAAAGGGCGTTGCAGAAAGCCATAGATGATCTTAGGGAGATAATCGGTAGAGCAGCTGCTCATATAGAAATTTTCAAAGCAAGTCGAGTAAGAGATAGGTTGATAACGACAGTTGTAACTATTTTCTACCGATGTATATAACAATAGGGGCAAAGGTCGCTTTTTATTGCGCGAGACAAACGAAGGGCAAAAGAAGAGCACGAAGTACTCGGAAAACTGAAATCAACCCCTGTCTTTCCCACATCAAGTCCATCTCATCCACGCACTTCTCCTTGATCGTCCACTCATCACATCGTTTCTCAATCTCGTGCTAGATAGCTCGGCAGCCCCTTTACTGGCATTGAGAGTAGAAGTCGTTGAGCTTCTTGCAGGTGAAGGGAGACTTGCAGGTCGTGGGGCCGCTGTAGTTCTGGCCACCGCACTGTCCCCATTGGTCGACGCTGCCGGCAGGGGGGTTGGTGGGAGTGGAAGAACCAGTGGTGCTGCTGCTGGCAGGGGGGTTGGGAGTGGTGCCGTCGCTCTTGTAGGTGCTTCCGATGGGACCGAACTTGATGTTGGAGAAGGAAACCTTGGAGTTGGGAACATCTCGCTCAAGGTCGGAGGGGTTGCCAGAGGTGATAGCGCAAGAACCTCGCTGGGATCCAACCTTGGTAGAGTCGGTTGGGTAGGTAGAGTCGAGCCAGAGCATGTTGGAGTGGTGCTGTAGAGAAAAGTCAGTATGTGATGTTCCTATTCCAAATATGAATGGTTGGGGGGTCTGCGTTAGACTTACGTCGTGCCAAAGAGACATAACAAGGACCATGGGGGCAGACAGAGCATCGCTCATGCCGTTCCAGCCACCCTTCTTAGAGAAGTCATCGATATCGCCAAAGACGCTCTTCTGCTTGGAGCAGAAGTCAGAGGTGAGAGAGCTACCGGGGTTGCCTGCAATCTTGGACTCGGAGTTGGCAATGACCTTGCCGTTCTGGACGTACAGACGGGTGATCTCAGAAAGACGTCCGTTGCTGCCCGTTTTGAACTGAGTGACAACAGTCATCTTCTTGGTGGTATCGACGTTGAAGTTGGATCCAGGACCGTAGAAGGTCTTGTTGCCCTGGCGGTAGGCGTTGAAATCACAACCGTCGGCATCGCAAGTTCCGCCATATCGGTCATTAGAGTAGGTTCCACCACAAGAGTCACCAGTGCAAGAGTGCTGAGTGAGCTTGGTGCAAGGATGGGGAGTGAAGGCTGTGGAGATGGAGTTGGCCTCCCAGATATCCATCTCGGGGCAGCAGGTACCCAGGTTACCAACACCGGCGTTGGCATCACTGTCAGAGGGCTTCCAGCCGTCAGAGTTGGCCTTGAGTACTGGTTAGCTTCTATCCCAAACCCGCAATCGTGATCTAGGTTAATACTTACAATTCCGTTGATGAACTTGACGTCACGAGGGCACTGAGCATCACAGTAACCAGTTCCGTACTTGGCTCCGGCCTTGTTGCCGGAGTACTTGGCCTTGCCACCATCCTCGTCCATGCTGACGAAGTAGAGGGCACCGTTCAGACCGCAGCCGATACCAGAGACATCGACGTCAAAGGTGAACTCGTTGCCCAAAAGCTGGAACATCTGGTAGGTGTTCTCGTTCTCCATGAGATAGGTTCGGCTGCCGATGTTCTTGCTGTAGGGTCCCTGGGTGACGAATCCAAGACTGAGCTGGTTGCCGCTGGAAGTGATTCCGTAGGTGCCAGCATAGTCGGCGCCATCAAGACAGCACTTTTCGGCGCAGGTCTTTCCATCAGTGCAGATGGAAGTGTCCCACTTGTTTCCGGTGTAACAGTTGGTAGACCCAGAAGTCTGATGAGTCCATCGCCAGTTGGCATCAATACCAACGGAGCCCTTGACATCGCTGCAGCCACTGGATGTGCACTTAGACCAGGTCAAGGCAGGCTTGGTCTCGGTGGTCAAAGAGCAGACCTGTTGAGCCCGAGCAGTGGCAATAAGAGCCGAGGCGGTTGCGACGATGCGATACATTGTAAGTGAAGCTAGACCGTTGAATAGATGAGACTGGGTTGACTGAAGAAGTTGTGATGAGTGAGGAGTGGTGAGTTTGATTTGAATTGGGAATCCGAGCTTGTTATATACTCGTCAACAGGAAGATCTGGAACTTAGAAGATGGTCCCCTTCACCCATGCCCAGATTTGAAAGAAAGGAGTGATCAACATCAGGAGAAGCCGCCATACCGATGAGGCTCCATCTTCGTAGCTTCAGGAGATAATCGGGTCGCGGGCCGCATGCCCTTGGACAATACGAAGGTAAGGAGAACCTTGCTAAGCCAGTGATGTCTCACTTGGGGATAACAGGCAAAGCATGGCATGCTTCCAGAGCGGAGACTTGTCGAGGAGAGCCACAACGAGGGACGGTGACTGCAGGGGGCAGTTCCTGAGCCGATCTCCGTGATAGCCTCCAGTGGCGTACGGTAAGTGTCCGATGAATACCTACAGCAGCAAAGAGAACGAGTAGGCCGGTCCGCAGTTCCCGAAGGAGAGCAATATTTGGCCTCCGAAGAGGCTGCACTCACGATCTTCGCTCATTGGAGGGACCCTGTAACTTGGGCTAACGAGGCCGTGTAAGAATAAGAGCAAGTCTTCGAATTACTGTTCTCGCGGGCATCTAAAGGATAGGAACATCGTTCGTTTTTCGGGCCGTCGCTTCCACCATCATTTTGCCGTGGACTAATGAGACCCGTGATGTAATCCATAGAATGATCGTGAGGTAGTCAAGTTACCAGTCCTGGAAAGGCAACTAGGAGGGAACGGTCACCTTTCAGTCACCCTGCCATCTTAACCAGATGGATCTCCGCCCAGGGTTGATTGTACTTAGCCGTACTTCTAGTGAGGAGGCTGACCCCACAAACTGTTGGTTCTCTCAAGGACCCAAAGCTTTGGCCCATTTGCCACTATTCGAGCATGGTGTTTACCAATTATGCGTTGCTGTCACAACTTCATCTGGTATCAATATGGAGAAGCCTGTATTTGAGATCCACTGGTGCCTTACACCACGGGCACAATACTCCTCAGTAGACATCGCTTCCATGGGCCGTAGCTCCGGTAAAGATTATATATCCTTTTGGAGACAATTTATGCATATTGATATTGATCTGTTAATGGGGGTGAAGAGCACCTGTACATCACACTGTCTGTTGATCCGTCTTTGGTAGCGCTGATGTCACTTTTCCCATCTGTAAACCGGAACTCGTAAACATTGGCGATGTATATTATTCGAGTCCAAGTTTCATAGCTCATATGCTCTTGATGGTGGAACAATTACAGCCGTGGAACCTAAATGAGCTGTCCTGGTAAAGGGGATCTCGCGGTACTTCGGGATTCAGTCCGTCCGCTTAAAAGAAGTTTCAAGGCGGCAACTGCAGGTATCGTGGAAGAGAATTTCCGTCAAATTTAGTTTGTTCATGTGTTCGTTGTGCGCCCATGCCCATCTCGAAAAACAGCTGTTGTTGGTCAGCTGCCGGGCAATGCGGAGGTGGTAGAAGTTAAACCCCTGACATAGCGCATGGAGGTGAGGGTTTGGAGAGCTTTCTCGTCCAAATTCAGCAGTTTCGGATACATCATGACCGAGATAGTGGCTATAACCCCGGCATATTGTTGACTATAGGCCAGGATTCTCCTGCTGGCCATGTGTAAAGACCTTGCCGGGCGAGCAGGCAGGTAACCAGGTCTTGTCTGCGACTGGTAGTCTCATGTGATGGCTGGCGAATGTGCAGCGCACAATCGACATGAATGCTACGGTGATTCAATTGTTCCGCCGGGCCTTGACTGGCTGCAGTTGGTTTATGAGCCCTGTCCAGGCTGTTATTATTGTTTTCCGCCGCCTCGATCCTGAGCAGTGTTACCTTCTGTTCTTCAATATTCGAAGCACTTGCAAAGATAATACAGTTTCCTCAGACTGCCGAGGCTCTCGAACGGAATGCCTTTTCCAGACACGGAAGACGGCTAATGAGGGGGTGTCAAAGTCATCAACCCTGCATGAATCGGCAGCATCTTCTCGGCTCGAACCGCCTTGGGGGCATCTCAAAGTCGTCCAGTACCCCAGTGGAACGTGATACCCACTGTTTCGGAAGATACAGAATAGCCCATTTCAGAAGTGCGGGGTGTAAGTTAATCGTTCCTTAGGCTGTGATGTGGTGCATTAGAGTGGACGGATTGGATCGTGGAGGAGGTTCTTCCGGATTATCCCAAAGCGTGGTGCGGCTTTGTCTGGGTAGCTCGACAGCCAATGTAATGCTATGCAATAGCAAGGGTCCAGAGGTGACTTGCATATGCGGATAGTACGCATGATGCTCTGGTGCAGTCAAGTATTTTGCCTAACGGGGCCATGTCAAGGATAGAATGAGGTTGTTGTGGTCAGGTTTAGGAAATATGGAGGTCTGGTCAAGCTGGCACACGTGATGACCGCATATCACCTACAGTGTCTTTCTCTAGGTACCTAGGTAGGTAGGTAGGTATGAATAATCTGCACATGTCTACCTACCCAGGTAGACTAGGAGAAAATCATATCTATAGGTTAACCACCTCACGCTGCGTTGCTCTTCATACAAGCATAATTCTGAGTTAGGCTCAACCCATCTATAATTCAAAATGCTAGAGTGTCAATGGATGCATCACAAACACCCCTTGTAAACTACCGGGCATCAATATAATCTACAAGGATGCGTACTTCGCAACACTGCATCTCATGTCCTTCCCGCAATTACCAACGTTCCAAAGATAGGGGAGAAAGTATCATCCACATGAGGAACCGTAAATCCTCCCGAGACGCCGTATAATCATCCCTTGCAATTTCCACCTCCAAAAAGCTTTTGCTCGTAAAAAACAAACACCACCATCACTGGCTGTCAGGGTGACGTGCTGCCAGTACTATTCGCCACTACCCGTGAAAACAGGTGGATGCCGTCCAGTTGCCTCAATGATTAGAACCGAAGCATCGAATGATATTGCAATGCCCGGCTTTCACGCTTTCTTGTATGGTTTGCAGGAGAAACCGAGTGCAGCCAGATGTCTTCTCCTTGTCAAAACCAGAATAGTAGGATCTTTATCCACGGATATCTGATATATGGATGTTTTTGCTTTGACGGGGCAGTCTCTGGTCACGCTCGTAGAGATAACCACAGTTGGCACATAAAGTCTGAGTAATGTTAGCAATGAAAACGGAGCCGCCAAGCGTCGAACTTACTCTTGGACCTGCTGGCCCATCTCTCACAGCCCAGACATTTGTGCCCCATATCCTGCAGTGCATGCACCTCCATTGATATCTCTCTTGGTCTGTCAAAGCTCCGCCACCTCCGTATCCCCCAACGTCTGGTGTCCCTCGCCCTCCCGGTGTACCACCTCGGCCAAGCGGACTCAAGCTTCGGAAACGCCGCTTCTTTTTGGACCGTTCGCCTCGCCCCATTCTCTCCTCCTCGACTTCCATCGGCGCACCGAAGGGCGTACCTCCGAGCATGCCTGTTGTAGAGCTGAACCGCGCCGTCTCACGGCGTAATCGACGAACTTCTCGTTCTCGGTCGCCCTCTCGCTTCTCAATCTCTTCCTTGCTCAGGAATTCTACTTTCGGCTCCCAATCATCTCCAAGGTGCTCCGGGTCATACCTCCAGCCAGCCTCAGAGCCATGGGCAGCATCGTTTGGTAATTCCTGCTGCATCCCACCCCATCCAGCAACGAGGCCGCCAGCCTCGCAGGCTTCCTTTTTCAGCCGCAGAACCGCTTCGTAGATGGCATGCGTCATTGCCGGTATCCACTCTCCTGTCAGCCCAAGATCTGTACAAGTGACCTTGGCGAACGCTTCGGCGGTTCCAGGCGGATGCAATAGAGACCATTCAAACTTATCAGTGTAGAGCATTGATGCCAGATTAAGGTTCAGGTTGATGATGCATCGATAGGTATCGTCAGGGTTGTAGTCGTCAGACTCAGGAAGAATCGGCGTCGCCTCTGCGGTGACATCGGGAACTTGGGATTGCGAAGGAGTGGCCGCGCCTCCAGTCTGCGCCGGAGTGTCAGGCCGGGACGCCCCTCGTATGGCGGAGACGGGAGAGTCATCCCGGGACTTCAGCGTGAAGCTTGGCCGCGGCGTCAGTGCAGCAGTCGTGGGCTGTGGAACAGAGAGGGCCTGGGGGTCACTGTGAAATAGTGGGTGAAGAGCAACGCCCGAGTACTCTTCAAGCTGCGTCCGGATTTGCTTGCTGATATCAGCAATGACTGCCTGCCGGTTAGGCAGATCGAGGTCCTGCACTAGAGTTTGGGCGAACTGATCGGTAGAGATAAGAGTCTCGTGCAGATTCCAGCAAAAGATGTCCCGAAGTTTATACGGCACTGTCGCCTCCTGTTGACGATACTGAGGGAGTGAGGTGTCCACTGCACTCGGGTTATGTGGCATGGGATATGGAGCTGGTGGGATGAACGCGGGAACATCCACATCGATTCGAATCGGAATCAGGGTGAGAGGCAATGTTGCTTGAACGGCATTCTGCTGGTCGCTCCTCAGCAGCCTGTGTTTGGCGATCCAATCGCGCCAGACGCCCTGCACCTCGACAGGCTCTTTGGTGTCTTTGCCAATCTTGTCGGCGAGGTCTTGTCTGTTGACCGAGTCCTCCTTTCGCAAGCTCCTCAGTCCCGTCGGTCGTCGTCTAGGGTCGTCGCTATCATCTTCCAGGTCATCGTAGCCATCTTCAGCATAATTTATGATCGTCGTCCCTCGCTTTGTGGTTCTCGAAGCTGGTCCGGCGGGAGCGCTGCTTGGTAGAACGGGCGTGAGGAGGGAGTTGTTGTAGGCGCGCAGTCGCGGCGCGTAGCTCGTCAAGAAAGCCTGGGGCTTTGATCGTTCCATTGTGTGTGTGTGTGCTATGAGGTTTCAATGGTCATCTCATGCTGTGGGAAACGAGCTACGCCAGCACGCGAAGAGTCTCTCTTCTCACTATCGTCGGTTGCTGGAATTGATACAAGTGGTTTAGATGCCAGAATTTACCCGATGGTGATGACACTATCGATGTGAACTAAAGGTGTCGAGATATGTGGAGTTTTCTGTTCGTCGCGATGGCTTCAACGTTCAATGCTTGATGGAGTCGCGCGAACGGGGACCTTTTTCTCGATCGCGTCGCTCGTTGTTCCACCTGCAGGGCAGAGTGCACGGGCCAATCGACCGACCCTGATTATATAAGCTGGTTGCCTACCCTGTAGATATCGTTGCAATTGAAAGACGAGATGGATACCACGAAGGAAGGTTCTGGTTTATTACTACTAGCAAAGCAAACTCTTGATTTCACTGTCTATTCCATGATATAATACCGGATGCTACCGCTCCCTCTTTGTGATAGTTACCATAAGGGCAGGGGTCACCTCATGTACGCACACTAACTAGACAATCCATCAGTTCTTCTCTTAACTTGATCTCTGGGGACAGCATACCAATCTCCGTGGGAAGAGAGCATACAAACCGTGTGAAAAACGCATGGATTGTTATGATCATATGACCGACCACATCCGATTCGGTCTGCCTCAGGATCCATGATTACATCTTGGCCATTAGTTAGGATGTGAAAATTGTAACGGAGCGGAGATATTACTTACTGTAGCAGTCTTTGTCCTTTTGTTTACGGTCTGGCCTGTCTTTGGCAATGAGCCAGAAGTTCGCAGCAGACTCGAAAGTACGCCTTTGTGGTTGACCCTCGCATGTGGCCGAGGGCTCTGTGTATACAACAGTTCTCTCCAAATTATCAGGTGCCGAGGCTTCACAGCCCAATTGGATGGCATAGTCTTGCGCTCTGGAGGCAAGGCTAGAGTCCCAGGTCAAAGGGCGGTACCCATTGCCAGAACGTGCTGAATTAAGCCTGAATTGGCCATGCACGATGTCTTGCGCTTCCATAACCGAATCTCCATGACTGAAGCCCATACAACACAACGAGACAGCGAGAGCTGTGAGTCGCATGGCTGGAAGACTTGGGGGATATTTTCTAAGTAATGGAAGGACTTAGGTAGGTTTAGTATATCTTGGCAAGTTTTTAGACCAGTTTATTCCAATGCCTTAGAAGTGTGATGGACCACTAGAGCTCGATGATAGGGCAAGTCGCGAATGTGGAATGGGGGTTAAAAAGAAGGTGGCAATAAACGTGAGGCTTGAGATGAAATCAAAGGCATATAAGAGTTATTAAGGCGGCCAAGTAAGAAGAAATTGCTTGAGCTGGATTGAGAAGTGGGCATATATTGGTTGAAGTTACGAGTTAAGTAAAGTTAGGAATTAAGTAAAGTTAAAAGTTTAGTATGGTAAAGTTATGAGTTAAGAGAAGTTAGGAGTTGAGTGAAGTTAGGTAAAGGCTGAAAGGAAGAGGGAAGTAAGGGAGGGAGGGAGATAAAGGTATAGAAAAACGTAGGGTGGGCACTGCTTCCTGCTCCTTCTGTTCAGATTTGAGCTATCAGCAATAAGTCTTAACTGCAAATAATATTTATAGCTTATGAATTAAATATTATGACACAATATCTAACTACAAAATCACTTTAGCATAAAGCTGATATTATATAAACCTAAAACATGACTTATTTGCTCGCCATTACTGGTTATAAGACGCTCAGATGCATGCCCCAAGACGATCGAACGCGGCACCAGGAAAATGAAGGCCACAATTTCGTCATTGAGGCAGATGAACCTTGTTGCGTTTTGACTTCTGTGAAAGTCGGCAAGAAGAAGTCTTCACTTCATAGGAAGGGGCTCCTGGGCACCTTGTGTAGGATTCAGTGGCAAGGGATTCACAGTGCAATTGCTTTGCTTAAAGGAGAGTATTTGCTGATCCACTACGATTCGACATGCTCCGTATTTATAAAGACGTAATCGGAAAGCTGAAAGATGAGTATTATCAGGGAAATCCAAGTCAGGGAAGATACTTGTACTCAAGGCAAAGGATGTCTCTTGTCGCAGTGAAAGACGTGTAAGTGATAGGAATGATATGATTCGCTCGCCTTCCATCATCTTTCCTAACATGGGTAGCCCCACAAATGACGTCTCAAGACCAAGACGTTTCTTCTCGTCATGAAAACATTTCCCCAACCTTCACCTTACGAGTCGATCAAATTTCGCACAATGGCCTCACGGACGTCTTCCTTCGCCTCCAAAGTCCTGCGCCAGCTACCAAAGCAACCGCAGCGCCCCCCACCATTCCTGCGCGCTCCTTTTATTCGTCCCGCCACTATAAACCTCCAGTCTTTCCGCGCAGCGCATAACATTCCACGACCACCTACCCAAACATACGCCAAACCGAACCCCGAACAGGCGCAAACTGGCGAGACGCCAAAAAGCGAAGGAGAAAGGCCCGAGATTAAGGCGTCGCACTACCAGCTATCATTTACGTGCATTCCATGCGGGCATCGCTCCCACCACAACGTCTCTAAGCAGGGCTACCATTATGGCTCTACGCTCATCACATGTCCCGAGTGCAGGAACAGACACGTCATCAGCGACCACTTGAACATCTTTGGCGACAGGAAAGTCACTATCGAAGACCTTATGAGGGAAAAGGGTCGTCTTGTTAAGAGGGGAAGTTTAGGTGAAGACGGCGATATTGAGTTTTGGCCAGAGGAATCTCTTCCAGCAGACATTGAGGCTGGTGAAAGCAAGAGCTCCTGATGGCCTGCGACTAGAGGGATGCAATGATAGAGTGAAAAATGCGAGGTTTGTACAATGCCTAGGTTGGGCAAAAGCATTGGTTGGCGTTGATGGATACCCTCCACTGAGGGCCCCGGGACTGAAGATATAGACATGGAATTAAAACAAGCTTATTCTCCTCTACCTTAAGCTTTGCGTACTCTTGAATGATGAAATTACACTCTTGAACATCAGGGTTGTTCTAAACTTACAGGTTGTGTTATTCTGGATTTATACATGAGCTTTATAAAACAACACTACCTATACTCTACAATGTGCTTTGCTGACTTCATGTCATGTTCCCCATGGTTCAGAGCCCAGTCACACGCTTCGGGGGTGAAAAAAGAGCAGGCTACAGTATCTCTGTGGTCAGTGGACCATTACTAGCGAACTGTGCTAGCCTAGCAGTACTTGAAACAAGAATACCTTTATTTTAGGACCAGTCCGCTATATAGTAAATGTTACTGCCACCTTCCAAGGAACATAATGAAGCTCTATCTGGCCAGCGGATTCTTTGATGCTTGACGAATAAGCTCAAACAGTGTTACGAGATCATCCTGCTCTTCCAAAGACAACACTATCTCCTCAATCTTTGCTACAACTTCACTCTCAACAATGTCCTTGGTTAGTTGCCGCCATTTGGCTAGGATATCTTCATTAGATAGGGGTGGATCCACGCCGAATGCATTCGGAACACCGTGATGTAGGACTCTCCCGTCTTCAAACACGATCCTCACTTCTTGACAGCTGATTGAGTCGCCATCAGTAACATGGAGTTTACACTCAGTGAGATCGACAAGTCTCCAGACATCCTTATCCACGAGCATTTCAGGGGTAAACTGTGGCATCAGCACTTGTCCGTGTACAATTTGTGTGGCCGCCGTGAACGAGTTGCTCATCTGGGCTCCGGTTGCTGTGAGAGGCTTAACGGCTTTCCAGCCTCCGTGATGGAAAGCAGCTTCGCCAAGAAGGATGTCGATCTTCTTTATCTCATCGAACCTTTTCAGCCTATCGGGATGTTTCTCCTGGAGATGACGGATACAGTCAATGCTGGGATGTGTACCTGCCATGGCTGCGTACGGCTTGATCCTAATGCCATCCGTCTGCCACCTGATTCCCAGCTCGCTCGTCAACTCCTCCGGTCGATATTGGGGTTGCTTCCCATTTCCAGAACTGAATTGTTTCAAGAAGCCTCCATACTCGCGCTCGAAGACTTTCTTGATACCCACATAACCGCCCTGTGCCAAGACAACAGCCAGAAGACCGTTGCGTGCTGCAAACCCATGGTGCATGCGCTTTACGTCGCTCTCGAACTGGGCAGACATGAGCCCGCATGACTGGGTACATGCTATCCCAAAAGCATCCTCGATTCTATCCGCATCGAGCCCGTAAAGCTTGCTGACGCTGGCGGCAGCAGCAGCAGGGCCGAAGACTGCTCCAGAATGCCAGCCCGATGAGAGAACATGTGTGCCCCAGAGGGAACGGCCTACACGTGGCCCGGTCTCGTAGCCCGCTATAGTCGCGAGCAGGAAGTCTTTTCCGGGGGATGTGAAGCGAGAGGCTTGTGCATTGGCTTGTTCCGCAGCGGCAAGCAGAGCTGGCAGAATGATGCTGTTGGAATGAAGGGGAGCCTCGCTGTGCCAGTCATCCAGCTCGAAACCCTGGATAAAGGTTCCATTCAGAAGCGCGGCAGTGAGAGCGGTAACCTTGCGTCCTCCCCACCCAATGAGTGAGGCGTCTCCCTGTGTTGGCTCCAGGTTGAGGATAGCCTGCGCTGCCGTCTCGGACCAGGGTAGATGAGATCCGACGAATGCACACGCCAGTCCATCGAGAATTAGGTACTTTGTTCGGGTGCGCACTCGATCTGGGATGTCATCCAGTTTCAGCTTTGAGACCCATTGTGACAGTTGCACCGTCGGGCTTGATGACTTAGGGTTTGAATCACTCATGTTGAAGTCGCTGGTAGATGACGAAGGGATAGAAGGACACTACGGCCCTAGGTCACTCGAGCATCTTATATACGACCTCTTTGCGGTGAGATTCAGTATTCAACGAGATGTTGCTCAGGCTTTCTTGTCTGGTCGGTTCATCAAGTTGAAGGTATCGGAGTTGTATTAGTTCGAAGTCCTACGCAAATGTGCTGCCGGTTTCGATCGGAATTCCGAATGACATATTAGCTACATACCCAGGCGGGCTAACAAGAAGAAGCTACAAGGAGGCCCGAGATCACCTTAATGCTAGAGTTGCATTCTGAACCGTGCCATTCCTAGTAAACTTTGGGATTACCACGTAACTTACAGTGGGAGTCAATTAGATCACTACGGGTGAATAGACTGATGCTAATCTCCTGGGGCCATGCGTTTGTATTGGATGCCAATATCGGAGTTCCGAGTCGTCTCTTACCCTCAGACTGCGTCCATGCCACCCCCGACAGATCCTCGAGGCTACTGAAGCTTCGCATTGCCCGCCCTGCTTTCAGGTTGTGGAAGTATTAAAACCGCGAGCATAGGCGAGAGAGTTTGATGCTGACCACCCGGCTTTTCTGTCAAGAAACTGTCTGGTACTACGCACCTATCAAGGCAAATACCATCGAGACCTCAACGATCTATCATGTCTGAGGAAAAGGCTCAGCAGGATACCTTTGAGAGGGTGACGGAGCAAAGAAGTCCTATCACTGGCGATAGAATGGCTCTTGTTACAGAAGCTGAGGAGAAGGCTGTTCTGCGCAAGCTTGATTTACATATTTTGCCTCTTTTGTTCCTGGTCTACACCTTCTCCAACCTAGATCGCAGCAACTTGGGCAATGCTCGTCTTGCAGGACTGACAGATTCTGTGAACTTGGAGGGCAA
The DNA here is from genome assembly GCF_900079805.1 of Fusarium fujikuroi IMI 58289. Lineage (NCBI taxonomy): Eukaryota > Fungi > Ascomycota > Sordariomycetes > Hypocreales > Nectriaceae > Fusarium > Fusarium fujikuroi. Next base: position 3,269,258 of record NC_036622.1, on the reverse strand, counting down.
ACGCTACGACTGGCTTGGAACGGCTTTCTATATCGCATGTGAGTCACTGCACTGAACCAACAGGAGTAGCCAGATTCGTGTCGCTGACAAGAAAACAGATATTTGTTCTCAGTGGACGGCTGTTGGCTTCAAGCGATTCCCTCCACATAAATGGGTTTTCTTCTCTGCTATAGGTTTTTCGACCATATCGGCATGTCAAGCCGCCGTCACCAATTACGCCAGTCTGGTCGTCCTGCGTGTGCTGCTCGGTTGTTTCGAAGGCATGTTTTCCGGCGTGCCTCTATATCTGTCCTTCTTCTACCCCAGAGACAAGGTTGGCTTCCGCCAGGGCATCTTCCTCTCTGGGTCTGCCCTTGCAAACGCATATGGAGGCGTTCTGGGATATGCTATTCTGGGTATTCGGGGCTCGGTTGCGCCATGGCGATGCCTATTCCTCATTGAAGGGTTACCAGTATGGATCGTTGCCATCCTGGCATGGTTTTATCTGCCAGACGACCTTCTCAGCGCCAAATTTCTCACCGACAGGGAGAAAGAAGTTGCCTGGCAGTGTGTGGGACGGGGACAGACTGTCGACTCACGGGGCGCGGGAGGGGTTAGCTGGGCAGAATGGCGTTCAGCATTCTTGGACTGGCGGAGTGAGTAGTTCCATTATTCTTTACATGCTCGGGCTGATGACTTGTTGTGCTAGGTTATGTGCCAGGCTTGATGTACTTCTCGTGCAACGTATGCTTTGGCTCGCTGCCTCTCTTCATTCCAACCATCATCTCCGAAATGGGCACATTCAACCATCAGGAAAGCAATGGACTATCGGCTCCCCCTTACGCTCTCTGCTTTGTCACAATTCTAGCATGTGCTTTTGCCAGCGACCGCGCTAAGCTGCGTGGACCCTTTGTGGCCGCTGCTGCGATTGTATCAACGGTAGGATACTGCCTTCTTGGTGTTTCCGAGGGGGTTGCTGCTCGCTACGCTGGAGTCTTCCTCAGTGTACAGATCTTTGTCAGTATCAGCATTCTTCTTCCCTGTGTTTCGAGCGTGCACGACACTGAGAGCAAGCGCGCTGGTGGGTGGGCAATATTCGCTACGCTGGGCCAGTTTGGGCCCTTGGTTGGCACCAACATATTCCCCAAAGACCAGGGGCCGTACTATCACAAGGGTGCTTGGATCTCCTGTGGGTTTACCTCGTTGGTCGTGCTACTTAGTATAACCTACTCACTTTTACTTTGCTGGGAGAACAAGCGACTGGACAAAGTAATGGTTGAGGGTGCCGGTGTAGGCATGGAAGGCGATGATCGTCCAAGGGGGTTCCGGTATATTGTTTGAGTTGGTTGATATGGTGAAGCCCAGAACGATCTTCATCAGTTATCACATGAACGTTAAATTGGGGAGCAATAAAGTTTCCGCTTCTATATGCTCTAAGTTAGTTAGTTTCTAGTAGAAACAATGCCTATGCCGGAGACTTAAACCCCGCGTCGATCTGCCGAAGAACCCGCAGTCGGAATTCCGTACATACACAACCAATGCCTGCTGATCGTGGGGAAGTCGTTTCATCTCCTGACTCCGAACTCATAAGCAACAAATCAACCGTTCGGGTAATAGGTAATACGGCGGCCCTTGTTGAACTGTCCCCTGTAGCTTCAGAGGAGTTAATCATGCACATGACAAGTCGCATGAAGGCCTGTGCTCGTTGCAGGCGACAGAAGGTTCAAGACTTGCTCTTAGATCCAGGACAATTGAGATATGCTAATCCATGGCTCATAGTTGAGATGTGACTTGTACCAGCGTCCCGGACAGCCATGTTCACGTTGCAAACGCATGCATATAGAATGCAACAATATAGTGGAGGCCCCAGAGGCTACTGTAGACACTTCGCCAGCTCGATCCGATCGCACTGCAGTAGGAACTTCAAGCAGTGCCTTGACCTATACCACTACAGGGCCATCACTCGAAGTTGACCCATCATATACTGTACAGTCAGGCCGATCTTCGTCACTTGCTGAGATCTTGGGCCGAGAGGACATTGCGGTCAAACAGATAGACGATTGCTTTGCTCGGTAAGTGTTGTCTATCACCACATGCAGTAACTGGATCGCCAACTGAAATTGCTAGGTTCTTCAACCACTACAGCAAGCTTCTGCCTGGAATCTTCAGCGAAAACGATGTGAACTACGAATCGTGCTTCAAAGAGTCTTCCCTCCTGTTTTGGACGATAACTGTCACAGGTGCCAGGCACTTGGAGCATGCCACGAAGCTGCACCAGATAGCTGCTCAACACATCAGAGGCGGAACATTCCAGCCCCTTTTACACATTACGAACCCTATTCCCATAATCAAAAGCTCCCTGATCCTGTGTCTCTGGCCTCTGCCAGTGGACACGATGTGGAAAGATCCTTCACATGTGTATGCAGCCACGGCCCATTCTCTCGCCGTTCAGAATGGGCTCTTCGTCGACGGCCGCGAGCAAGACTTTGCACGGACGCATACTTCATTGTCGAAAGAGATGAGAGATATCAGGGCTCACCTGTGGCTCAATTGTTGCTTAGTTTTTCAGGCGTAAGTTCTCCAGTCTGTTAAATCATGCTACTCGCTCAAGGTGAACAGGACGAGCCTGTGTGATGGCCTCCCGCATCTTTCAATTTCCGAGTCCAAGCCCTCCCAGAGGAAATTTAGGCTCGAGGAGGTTGTGGACGCCTCATTCTATTACCGCATCAAGTGCCATGACATCTTAATTGATGCCACTAGAGCATTTGGCGATATCATAAGCGAGCAGGGCGAGGGCAGTAAGTCGTTGCTACCGCTCATCAGGATCTTCAGTGAACAAGTGGAAATCGTCCCACTCCCTCTCCGTGACGACTTATGTATGTGCGAGCCGATCTCAAGTCAAGTGTCATTGAACTGAATTTAATCGACCTACCAGGCTACCTTACCCGCTGCTGCACTCGTCTCGCAATATCAGCATACTACTTCTTCCTGCAGAGTCATGACTTAAAGAAGCCAGGCCAGATCACAACCTTCTCGATAGCCACAGAAGTTCTTGATGTCGTGTCTCGCCTAGATGCCATGCAGGACTTTGCGTTGTATGCTTCGAACTACTATACCCGCATGGCCTTGCTAGCGGCGTTTTGCATCCTACGAATAGTCCGGAGCCAGCTGAAAGAGCACATTGACCTGCGTGATGCTCAACAGTCATTGTTCAAGGCGATTTCATTCGTCAAGAGGCGTTCCATGCAACACGGCGACCTGGATGAAAGGTATGGGACCATTCTCTCGCAGTTGTGGTCAAATAGCGATGCGACGGATACTACTACAGCTAATGGGTTGGATCTCAGGATCCGTAGTCGTTTGGTACGTGCAAGAGAAAATGCCCCAGGCCTACTCACCTAACTGCTCTAGTTTATGAGCGTGGTATTCGACTCTCTTTGGTGGTGGCGAGTCGAATACAACGGGCAAGGCAGCCCATACGACACGAACAAGACTGCACCAGAATCTGCTCAGATGGATGACACAGATGCCAGCAGGTTTTGGAACTCGACAGTTGCGCCTGTAGGAGACAGCTTCGGATTATCCAACCTCCCCGAGGTTTACATGGACTGGAACTTCCCTCTGAATATCGATTATATTGGGTAGAGAAAGCACGGATGCTTCGGGGAGCTACATACAACGTCTTCTATGCAAGACAGTTTGGTAGCCAGCCTTGAGCGTAGCACGGTATCCTAAGACGCATCAGTCCACGCCACCTTCAAAGTTAGAAGCTCCAGCATCCTCATCAACTTTCATCGACTCATCGAGTCCACAAACTCGAAATAGATCCTGTGGTGTAAGCTCTGTATCTGCTAAGCCGGTTTCCTTCAGCTTTTGCAGACCAGCCTTGACTGCAGTATAAGCGGGAGCCAGCGTGGCCAGCGGCACAATCATCATGCTGAACCCCAAGTCCTTTGCTTCTTTAGCTGAAAGCTTCGGCGTGACGCTATTCTCCACCATATTCAGCAATACTGGCCATGGTGCGAGATCTGCGATCATCTGCCGCGCTTCCTCGACCGATCGAAGACCCTCGGGGAATGCTGCATCAGCTCCAGCATCGCGTGCAGCACGGAGCCGTGCCAGTGCTTCTTCATACCCATGCTTCTGGATGGAGTCTGTCCGTGCAATGATGACTATATCGCTTCCAATCCTTCGGCGTGCTTGCACAGCAGCCCGTATACGGGCCAGATACTCTTTCAAGTCCACCAGGACCTTTCCTGCGAGATGGCCGCACCGCTTGGTCTGCACCTGGTCTTCGATATGTAGCGCCCCGACACCTGAGCGTGAATATTGTTCAACCGTACGTGCCACCATGATTGGTCCGCCGTACCCGGTGTCTGCGTCGGCAATGACAGGCGTAAATGGTGACAAACTGGCGATAGTTTCTGCGCTCCGCCGCATGTCGTTCAGTGTTGCGATCCCTAGGTCAGCACATCCGTGAACGGATGCCGTGACTCCTGCTCCAGTCTATACTCGTCAGTCGAAGCTTTGATAGCAAAGCATAGCAGACTAACCATGTATAGGACATCAAATCCAACCTCGAGCGCAATGCGCGCAGAGAATCCGTCGTATACGCCAGGAGCAAGGATGAAATCACCGGCTTCTATCCTCTGGCGTAACAGCCTCCCCGCAGTGATAGTTTTATAGACACCTTCTCCTTGCGAGCCCATGATTGACTTGTACGGCGTAGGGGAGTGTTGTTCTGATGAGTTTTGAGTTTTATCTAGGGAGACCTATATTGCATAGTGATTTATTTGATTCGGAATCAATCCATTGTGACGCCTCTTTTCGTGTATTTGTTCAAGATGGGTTGGAGTGGGACTCGGAGTTCCTAACTATGACGAGCTTCAACGATGCTGAGCGTTCGGAATTCCGACAGTCTTGCTTAATTCAAACATTCTGATGAACACAGAGTCGTAGTATTAGCACAAGACGTCATTCCGCGTAAGGATTCCATGCCACCGTTTCCCGACGTCGGATAGAGACTGGTGTGAAGGCTGACGCTGAGGCCGATATCCGATTCTTGGATTCGATTGGATTCGATTGGGAGCCCCAAGAAAGATAGGAGTCCAGCTCACACAGGACTGATGTATCAGAATGATATTGTTCCAGTTGATAGGTAATCCTCTTGTGGAGAGGCGGTAGAACAAGTTACAACTGATAATGACTGAATTTTCCTTTCGTCTTCTTCTATAAATGACTTTTACTATGTTCAGATCATGACGCCGAGAAACAATCTACCTAACGACACAAATCCCTAACGCCAGTTGATGCAACGTCGTCCACCATCTTCACTTTTACCACCGCTTGAAAGACTCACGCATGACCTTCTGCTCCTTTGATCGAGTCTTCTTGCGCTCCTTGTTCTTCTCAAACTTCTTTCTCTTGTCTCTTCCATACTTCTCCGGTTGTGCCAGTGCCTCAATCTTTCTCTTGCTTGAACGCTGTTCTCTCTTGGCCCTCACCTCCTCTCGAATAGCAAGAAGCTGCTTCGAGTACTCAGCCGTACCAAATTTCTTTTGCAGGGAATCCATGAGGATCTGCGCTCTTGTCTTGAGGGCCTCGTGCCTCGTCTTGAACAGTTCATCGTTGGAGAAAGGCGGTGCGATGGAGGGGTCAGTAAGATTGTGAAGGGGTACCAGGATAGTCTTGAAAGATGGTCGCAGACGATCGGCTGAAGATCTCCGGCAAATCGTTTCAAGAAGCTCCATCGCAGCCACCTTTGGTGTGATGGCAACAGCCCTAGGGGGAATCTCTCGTCGAATAATGTGAGAGATCTTCCAGAACAGATGCTGAAGATCAGTCCTTCGTTGTATCCCCTCAGCCCGCTCTACCCCCTCTTCCTCGTCCTCTTCCTCCTCGTCCTGCTGCTCTTGCTCCACGTCATCGTCAGACCTCTCACCTTCAGTTACAGGTCGAAGAGGGAGGCGAGGAGCCAAGAAAGCAAGGACCTGGACAGCTTCCGCCCCGAGCTTCTCGTCAATGTCTCGGGTCGCCAAGACACTCAAACCAAGTCTCGCCAGATTTTGTACCTTGGGCAAATCAAGTGTAAGACCATGGCTGCCGACCACTGCTTCGCCAACCGCTACATCACTGGCTTGCTGAGCAAAATCGGCCAGGTATGAGCTTGTCAGTCCAATAGATGACAATTTGACCGAAGTCGATTGATGTGACAGGCATCTCAAGATGTTGGACCACATCTTCTCGCTACTGCTTGACAGAATCTTTTCAGGGAACACAGACAACGAGGCCCGGATGACTTCAAGTGCCGCCTCCAAGAGCTCTCCATCTGCCTCTCGAATATCCTCCACCTCAATGACGCTGTTGATCTTTCCTAGAACGAGCTTGAAATCCTTCTTGTTCTTGGATGCATTTTCATCGGACTCTAGATAGAAGCCGAAAACCTGGAAGGCAAGCTTGAGAACTGCCTCATTTCCGTCCTGATCTAGCCATGTTCGCACAAGCCCGAGGAAAGTCTGAGTCCTCTCCTTGTCAGCCTTGCTGAATATCTCCTTTAGTAGTCCAGCAGCTGCAACTCGACACTTCTCGCTGTCGTCATTGGCGAGGACAAAGAATAGCGGAAGGAAACATGTGGAGGAGATCTCCTGCACGAAGTCATCTGATGATTTCATAAGAAGCAGGTGAACAATCTCCATGACAGATAGCCGGCCACCCTCTCGCTCGTATTTGAGATTGGCAACGATGAAGTTCAGTTGTTTAGCCCATCTAGCCTTCTTCTGGGGATATTCACGAATGAATTGGAAAAAGGCACCTCGAGCAAGGTCACGTGTGTCCTTGTCATCATTGGTGATCATGACTGTGCCAACATAGTCCAGAGTGTCGTAAACGGCGGCGGTTTCCAGATGTCGGTCCAGAACCGACCGCAAAAAGTTGAATGTGACATGGCGGTAAAGCGGTTCAGTGAGATCGTCCTTCAACTTGGCAAGGAGCATATCAACCGCCGCATCCTTCACAACAACATCACGACGCTCTCGAAGGACGACAGCGAGCATTTTGAGAGCTGCTTGAGATAGGTCGGTTGTGGTAGAGACTGCCATGGAGATACTCTTGGTTGCTTCCTTCACTGCAACCTTGTACAACTTGGATCCCTCATCGTCAAGGAATGGCACTTTGACAATGACAGCGAGTAGTCGGAATGCTGAAATCTTCACTTCGTCCTCTCCACCAACCATAGCATCACCAAGTATGGGAATGAATCCGGAAATGTTGGTAGGGGTTCGCAAGCTATCGTGCTTCTTCAGTATTGCCCTCAGAATGTCCACCGCGAAGCGGATTAGCTTGTATGTGTGCTTAGTGGTTTTGCCTCGATCGCCGCTCTTCTTCGCACCCTTTTGGACAAGGTATTTCTTAACTCGAGGGTCCAGCTTCTCTTCAACTTCAGGCTTTTGAGAATTGTAAACGTCCTGAATGACTTCATAGCAGAAAACAAGGGTGTCGCGGGTCTCGGCGGCAGGGTTTTGCAGAAGTCCGGCTGTAATACGCGCCATTAGGGTATCAAGCTTACGAACCATCTTGAGATCAACCTTTTGCATCAAAAGCGCGCGCAGTGGCTTGACCAATTCGATAAGCCGACTGACTGAAGCGTTCTTGGCTATAAGCTCCATCGAGTCTTGACTCTTGCTGCTCTTGATCTCCTTGGTCTGGGTGGTATAGCCCTCAGCGTCCTTCTCTTGGCCGATGACGCCGAAGATATCATCCATGATGACCGTTACGACAAAGGTGAGGCAATAGTCCAAATCACCAGGAGAGCAGATGGGGATGATTGCAACCAGAATGGAGTGCATGGTGTATGAAAGCACATGGAGCTGGTAGCCTCTGGTTAAAGCTCCTCGCAACTCCTTCAGGATGAAGCCAAAGTAGGAGGAGCCGAGGATAACAGCAATCTTGACTAATGTGTCTCGAGCCATGTCACGAGCTTCGACAGACTTGCTGCGAAGAATGTGACTGATATCAGTCAAGACACCGGCCAGTTTCTGGTCCATTTGGTCCGAAGGCAGCAACTTCAGAAGCCTGACAATGATCACGCCAACAGGGACACGGTAGCTGACTTCCGACTCGTCCTTTTCGTGGAGATGCTTGACAAGCGTGGGCAGGAAGGAATTAGTAACCTCGATGCTCAATTTCTCTGCCGTCGGAATAGTGAGGGGGAGTCTGGTGGTGGCTGATGACGATGCATCAACCTCATCAATCTCCATGCGCTCCTGCGGCTGATTTTCAGCTGCGTCGACAAGTGCATCAGCGACCTTGCTAAGAAGTCGAATTGTTAACTTCTGTTGTTCGGGCTTGGCTTCAACATAGCCGATGTATCTTTGGAGAGTGGTGCGGTAGTGTTTCCAGTGCAGAGAGCTTGCAAGATTACCGATGGTGATAATTGCTTGAGCACCAAGCCCATGGTCATCAACTCCATCAGCGCGACCAAAAATGAAGTGCTCGAGGAGTGGGATAAAGAACTGGGCCAGGTTCTGGCTTCCGAACTCCTTCTGCTTGTTGGCTGCTTCTAAAATATGCAGAGCCTCTAATTGTCTTGCGGTTGCAGGACTCAGGATATTAAAGAAGAAGGTTAGTTCAGCGCTGTCCTCGGCTCGATCATTCAACAATGCGCTGAGGTCAGCTACAGGTTCCCATTCGGGCATCGTTGATAGCAGATGGCCCATAACCCGAAGATACTCTCGTCGAGCTGTGTCGGATGGCTCCCGGGCTCCGGCGTAAAGAGCAGGTAAGATGACACCTCTCAAATGGATGTCAAATCCCCCCCTCGAAATTTCAGAAGAGCATGTTGCTGCATCCATAATGAACCGCCGAAGTCCATCGGCCGAGTTGGACGAAAGAATACCGAACTCGGCATCGTCTCGAATGTGATAAGTCAAATTGTGAAGCAAAGGTAGCCACTGCTTTGGAGTCAATTGAGTCTCCCGATCGCCCGAGATTGCACTGTAAGCTGCCAGGCGTCTGTCATAATCCGGCTCATCGATTCGCCCCTCTTTGAAAGAATTGAGAGCTGCACAAAGACCAGCAACTTCCTGGAGGCTGTTATCCTTCCCAGCGATAGCCAGCATGGCCCTTGAAAGTGATTGTCTGTTTTCGCGATCTTTGAAGTAACTGAAAAGAGACGATATAGTGTCGTAAACGTTGTCAAGAAGTGCTTGGTTCTCAAAGGCAGTGGAGCGAGTCACATACTCCTCAACAATGAGCAGGATTCTGCCCTTGAGCTTGGGGCTGACTCTCCGTGGAGGTTGGTTCAGAAGGAAGATGGAGATCTCAATCACGGCTTGAATGTCCTCGGTATCCTGAACAATAGGAGCCATGGTCAGGATTGTCTCAACACAGGCCTCCATCAAGTCATTACTAATCCCGGACATGTCCAGAACAGTAGAGATCTGTGATAAGATTGTTTTCGCGTTGGTGTCGAGAAGATCTGCTTTGATAACCTCATTGAACTCTGACTCCTGTGCAGGCGCAGTAGCAAGTTTGATCAAGTTTCGAATTATAGTAAGAACATGAATTTTGACTTCATCCTTACCCTTCTCAATTGAAAGACATTCAATAACTTTGGGAAGTATACCCTCAGGAACCTTGCTGTGTGGTGCAAGGAATAGGGCAATTCTGGGGAGAACAGACCAAGTAGCGAAAAGTTGCAGCATGCCAGAAATCCCCTGTGTTGTCTCGCTGGGTAAATTTTCTAACCTTGGGGCCACAACATCCTCGAGAATGATATCCTGGTATGGTGCCCATTGGAAGGATTGAGCGTTTTGGAAAAGAGCGATCAAACATTTTAATCCAGTTGATCGAATGACCCTGAGAAGAGACTGCGTGCTGGCCTTCTCTTCCTCCTCTTCGCTCTCTGGGCCCATACCCTGTGTGCTGAGTTGACGGCAGGCAAAAACAAGGCAGTACAAGACAGCATTGAGGAGTGTATCCAGATACGGTGTGGCCTTGGTGCCAAGCTCTGATATGACAGAGGAAATCATATTGAGAAAACCAACTTGCTTCCTGATGGGAAGGATAGGCTCCTCGAAGATCGTCTTTGAGGCGCCGACAACCTTGACATCTTTCAGCTTACCCGTGGCAATGTCCAAAAAGCTCCCCATGTCTTCGACGCTGAGGTTCCGAAGGACTGCCAGCCGAGTGGCCTGCAAGCCATGCCTGCCACTTGCTGCACCCTTCTTGGAAATTGTACGGCCGTAAAGCAATCTGAGGAGAACTGGCATCAAATCAGCCCTGTGCTCTGGCTTGATTGCGTTCTCATCTTGAAGGAAGACTGTGAGCTCGTTTTTGAAACGAGCTTCGTCTAGAAGGAACTCCAGGTTTTCCTGATAGGTCTTGATCGCCTCCTGTTTCCAGGCGAGAATGGCCTTGAGGGTAACCTTCTGGACCTCAACATCACCATTCTCCATTAACTGCATGAGTGCGGTATAAACGTCTTCATGTTGGTACAAGACCCGGGGGTTGATGAACTGTGAAAAGACGCTGAGCATAGCCTTGCGATCGGCGAGAGACCAAGTGGCACCCTCAGAAACATCTTGATCGTTTGCTGAATCAGTAATTCGGTCTTCACTCGCCCAAGCCAAGAAATGTGGCACAAGGAGCCGCGATCTCCTCTCTGCAATTGAGGGAATCGCGTTGAACACTTTCAGCGCACGAGACCTTGAGTTTCCAGCCACTGTTTCCGCAGTTTGCTGCTTGTCGTCGAAATTCTGCAGCATAAACTCATCAGGGCGGTCGATAATATTCTCTACATCTGCTGCGACTTCTTCAAGTCGACGCACGTTGGTGCATTCAAAGTCGGAAACGAAGGCGGGACGTGAGCTTTGGGTTTCAGGTTGTGAGGGACCCCAGCGAGCCGAGGGAATCTTCAGCCAGCGGAAAGCAACCTCACAGATTGCCTCCTCTCCAGCCTTGGTCTGTGTGATCTGCTTCATAGTCTCCACCGAATCATCCCACACAGGCGACAGCTTGACTGTCAGCATACCAAACAAGAAAGCAGGCACAGCTCGTTGCAGCCAAGAGCCCTCCTCAAACGAAGCATAATTCTGACCTAGCTTGCGAAGATGCATGGCGATTGTCCTTGTATGCGCAAGACTTAACGGAGTCTCCTCGGTCTCTATCATAGTCTCGACAGCGTTCCAGTTGTCTGGCGTCGGGCTAAGTGCTTTCAGCAAATTCAAGGACGCCAGCCTCAGTTCGTGGGATGGAGAACTCAGATTTTCGATCAACGATCTAGTCACCGGGTCCTCCTCGGTGGATGAGCTATCGCTGCTGGTACTGTCTTGTCTCCGTGCAATTTCCTTACTTTGAAGGATCTCTTCGTATGCGAGATAGGCATGCAGAAAGCTTACTGACTGGGAGAAGCGTGGAACTGCAGCTCGTAGCAGGGGGCTCAGGGTAATGTCGACAGAGCCGGCGGCCTTGCTCATACGAAGGTAAGCATGGAATCCTTGACCAACAATAAAATGAACTTCATCGGATGCCAGGGTAGATGACGGGCGAAGGGCGAGCTTCAGTTTCCGGAGCAGGAGTTCGGCGATACGAGCATTTGTTGATGGGTGAACAGCCGTCAACTCAAGTATCTGAAGAAGAGCCGAGTATCTTGGCAAGCATCTATCCCGCCAAACTTGAGGATCTTTGTTATAAGGCCCCCTTTCGGGAAATGGTGAGATCTCTAGGCGCTCGAACTTGGAGACAATCTGATCCTGCCAGCCTTGTGGCATTCGGCAACTGTCTTTCTCACCAGCTGGTGGGAAAGCACGGTTTTCAATCATCTTTGGTAACAGAATACAAATCATGTCCTCATTAGGTTCCTCTGACCAGTGGTTCGTAATAAATCTAACACAGTCAGCAAATATCCAGAAGCATGTCTCATCTCGAATGCTCACCTTTGAAAATCGTTACGGAAGAGACTTCCAAAGCGCCGGGCATCCAGCTCGCAGAAATAAGAGCAAAAGGGGATGAACCACTTCATGAAGGGCTCCCTGCTCAGTGATTGGGTAAGACGAACAATATAGGGTATCAATGCATCAATGGGTGCATGGTGCCAGACAATGGCAATATTGACGATAACAAATTTCCAAACAGCACTTGCGGCATCATGTGGCACTTCCAGACCAGCTTTTGTAACCTCAGATAACAGCTCGACAAAGTTCTTAATAAGTGGTGCCCAGTCCGTGAGGCGATTTCCTTTCCGAACACCAGCCATGGTGCCGTATATCCGAAAGAGAGGAACCGCTTGCCACTGGCGATCAGCAGGAGACAAACGCTCCATATTGGCTCGGATGGTCTGATGGACTCCGGTAGCAAAATCTCCAAAAGTATCAGCAGTCGCGTGGTGGATAACACTGGTGAGAACGCCACAAACGACATCGGTCCAAGTGGTATCTTCGGTGAGAGTTCGCTCCTCCTCGGGAATTGCATCAACGAGAGCAGCGAAAACAGCTGGGCCAGTTGAGTGGATGATATTATCAGTACCCTTGATTGCTTCAGCAAACATATTCATCAATCCGTCTTTGTACAAGGTAAACTGGCGGTCATCCTTGATACTCAAAAGATCATCTCTCGCGCATTCAACCAGGCGCTTCAAAGCTGTCTCGCGGTGAGAGGGGGCTGCCGCTTTCTTGACCAAGAAGCTAAGGGCTTCGGCCGCAAATCGAGCAATATGGGGAGGGTGTCGTGACTTTCCGAGAAGGGGCGCCATAACATTGAAGGTTGGTCGTAAGTCTGGTACGAGAAGTTTCGATAGGTACTTAAATAAGAAGGCGAGTGCGCCAAACGTCCACTCTATAACATCGGCATCCTGGGGCTTCGCAGCAATAGCCACAATCAAATCCAAACTCCTGCCGTAATGTTTCTCAAATCGAACTCCCAGATCATGCGAGAAGGCGGTGAGAAGGTCCAATAGGGGCTCCAGAGCTTCCTTATCCTGTCCTGCTATGAAATCGGCCAACAAGTCCATTATCCTCTGTTCGAAGTGGAGGAGTTGCGGGAGGCTCTCGCATAACGGCCAGACCTTGGTCTTGAACGCAGAAAACGGTTTCGAGACATTGAGTTCTCCCCATTTCTGAAGCCCAGTCTGGAAATAGGACGTCGTGGTGGAAAGGTCTTCGGTATCGAGGTCATGACGGCGAACCTTTCGCAATGGTTGGAGCGAGTTAAATTTGGATATTTTCGTAGTGAAAGACTCCCATCGGTGGTTCTTTTGATGGGGTGTTGAATTTTTGTTCTTCCGCGCCTTGGTGATACGCCCTGACGAGTTGGACGGCATCTTGGCGGTATGACTTTGTGGAAGGACAAAATTCTCACACTTGAAGATCCAGATCTTGGTGCAAAAAAGAGCTTCACATACCGCGAAAAAGCGTCCCGCCAAAACTTTTTTGCCGGCTGATGAGCGGTAAAACCGATAAGGCAGCGCTAATGCGGGAAGCCCCGCTCCAACCAATCATAGGCGCGCCGCATTCTCTTATCTTCCTTAAGCTCAACGCGTATCTGTATGCACTTTCATCATAGCTTCTTCAATACATTGCCTGAGAGAGAAGTTATCGTGATAACCTCAATATACCACAACCACAACCAAGATGGCTGCACCAAAAATGTAGGTTACGACTCCCACTCACTACTCACTTGTACAGACTGACAATTCTCATGCAGCATTGTCTTGGGCAGCCTCAATGGCCAGCTTGAACCGGCGTTCAAGAAGCTGGCGACATTACACACCAAAAACAACTTCTCCATGGCCATCCTCACTGGCGATGTCTTCAGCGCAACCCAAGACGATGACTCTGTGAATGCGCTTCTAGACGGGGCTATCAAAGTCCCTCTACCAACCTATTTCACCGTTGGAACCCGCCCACTTCCACCTCGTATTGCTGCTAAGGCTGAAGCCGAGGAGGACATCTGCGAGAACCTACATTTTCTAGGCAAGCGCAGCATTACCAAGACATCTGATGGTGTGAGAATTGTCGCATTAGGTGGCCAACTGGATGCCAATCTCATTGCAGGACTATCTAAGGAGCAGCACCTCCCATTCCACACAGCGGATGACGCAAAGAGCCTACGCGGCGCGAATAACGCTGATATTCTCCTGACTTCAATATGGCCAGCAAGTGTCTGGACTGGCTCTCAGGTTGCGCTTGATCCCACAAACCAAGCGTCACTCGCCGTTTCGGACAATATTGCGGAACTATGTGCAGCGCTCAAACCGCGGTATCACTTAACGGCTTCGCCAGAAGCCTTCTTCTATGAACGAGAGGCTTTTGTTCACCCCACCGAAAAGGAAACGGACGGCACCTGCGTCACTCGATTCATTTCAATGGCTTCTTTCGGCAATGACGCCAAAGCAAAGTCTTTGTACGCTTTTAGTCTCAACAAAGGAGATGCTTCAGTACCCCCCGGTGCGACGGCCTCGCCTTTTAACCCCAAGACTAAGAAGCGTGCACCTAAGGATGATTCTTACAGCCGATACGGTGGCAATGATAATAGCAGAGGCCATAGAGGCCGACGCCAGAAGCAGCGCCATCGGTCGCCACCCCCCGGTCCTGATCGATGTTACTTCTGTCTCTCCAATCCCAACCTATCAGCCCACATGTGCTGTAGTATCGGCGACGACGCCTACATCTCCACGGCTAAAGGGCCTTTGCCAACCTCGAACACATTTGCAGAGCAAGGCCTTACTTTTCCAGGCCACTTGATCATCATTCCACTACCACACAACCCTACAATACCTAGCATCGGTCCAGTCACTGATCCTACAGGGGAAGCCGCAAAAACATATAACGAAATGACGCGATTTCGAGAAGCTGTTCAGGCAATGATTGCCCTCAAGAGCTCACACAAGCTCGGCGTCGTGACGTGGGAGATCAGCCGAGAGCGCAACGTTCACCTTATCTGGCAACTAATGCCTCTCTCAGCCGATCTTATTCGCAAAGGCGTCGCGGAAGCCGCTTTCAAAGTCGAGGCGGAGAATCAGTCTCTTCCAGCATTCACCGCTCGGGAGCTCACACTCGAACAGCAGGCCGAGTCAGGGGGTGACTTCTTCCGCGTATGGCTCTGGGCGGACGATGGCGAGGACCGTATTAAGGGCAAAGCCCTCGTCATGCCTCTGCCCTCAGACATGCGCTTCGATCTTCAGTTCGGACGTCGTGTACTAGCTAAGCTTCTTGGTCTTGAAAGTCGCCTGGTATGGAAGGATTGTGAACAGACCGTTGAGGAGGAGACAAAAGACGTCGAGGCTTTTCGGGCGGCGTTCAAGGAATGGGATTTCACGCTTCAAGAGGGCGAAGAAGCTGCTGCTTGAGTTCTTTGGGTTTTGGCACGGACGGCGTTCAAAAGAAACTGGTCTGGGTAGAATTTCTTGATTTGAGGGGCGTTACTTTTTCCTATCTAGGTAGGAAAGGCAGTCTTAAGAGGATAAAATTGGAGATATAAAGGAGGTTATATGAGACCTCTATTGCCAGGCTGTTTATCTTGAAGAACACCTCTCTAGATACACAGGTAACTAGGTCATAAGCCAGTCCCTCCTTTGTCCATGGTTTCAGCCGGGCTATAATCCTGAGACCGGTAAAGAGAATGTTTCCATGCCTTGAATGACCCGAGTTAGACGGACCTACCTATGCCTCCGTCTTTATAAGCCTCCTTCTCGCAGCCCGATAAGATAGACCTACAGCAACAGCCATTATCGCAGTCGGCTGTAAAAGCCTCTTCGTCGCGGCCGACTTCAACGTCATTTTCACAGGTTGACAAGGCTCGATAATCAGCTGTCTTTTGAGCCCTCAGAAAAGTCCCTATATTAGCCACCAGACGAGACGGGCTACTCTCTTCGGTTGTCTCCGGTGGCTTCCTTTCCGCAACTTGACCCGACGGATCAGATTGTTCTAAGACAGGTTCTTTATCTTCCTGATCCTATTATATATATATTGACCTGTTGAACCTCGGCAACCGGTAACCTCCAGTCTATATGAGAGGCCGTAGACGTCTTCCTTAGCCATGTGGGCATTGAATTTGTATCTTATATCTCTTGGCACTTAAAATATATACTTTATAATCATATTGGAGAACTTTCTATAAAATCTACCTTCAGTCTGTTTATATAATATTAAATTCATTTTTAATATTTAACCTTATTACTTGACTTATCAAATGTTTTTTAAGTTATGTCTTTAGATATGACACTTAAGTACCAAGCACTAATAACTTTCTATCGTTCTGCGAGGCAACATCATGTCTACAGAATAACCGAAGATATAGTAAATATTAAGGGTATAATAAACTGATATAGATAAAATGAGACGCAAGAGTTCTCGGATCAATTGTGAGCTGTAACGAATTTTGTAGAATTTCATTATCAGAGTGAACTATTAGACCAAGTGGTAAAACACAATGGCAGGAGTTGTACGGAGTATATAGAAAATTAATGACATATATCTTATGTATTCATTGAGAGGTATGATGATAGCAATTCATGTTCCGCAACTGCGGTTTTGTCTGAGAAGACTCTTATTCATTCAGTCGTGGACAGGAGCTTGGAAGACTCAGAGAGAATCAAGCTTACATACACGCTTTATGAGGAATAGTACTCCGTACTACGTAGTTACTCCTATTGTGGCGTCTTGGAAAGTTCTGCTGTACAATTTCCGCTATTCGGACATTTGCTGTGGAGCTCAATGGAACCTGGTATATCAACCGAGAAGCGAGCGTCTTCGAATGTCAAAACGCAGCCCTGGGCTGAAGGGGCAAAACCAGGTTTAAAGCAACGGTTACCGAGTTGACGCAAAATAACGAGAGTCAGCATCCATGCTCCAACCGCAGTTGTGGAAACAAAGTCACGTTTCACTGGTAGGTTGCTGAGTAACTGTCGTAACTACAGTACGTGGATGCAGGCTTCAGTTGAAGCTCGTCCAATATCATCCGTTGTGAATCCGACCCTTGCATATTCGCAAATGCTGTCTAACACAGATGTGTTTCTATCAATCCAATACTAAACTTCATTAACTTGAGATGCCTGTCCTACATCCATTGAGTAGCGGATATTACCTAGGCCGTGTGTTTCTGAGTTTGATGTTGTTTGACTATGACCTCGTGCCTGGATTATCTAAAGTCGAATTATTCGATGGGCATAACGTTGTACCCCGGGTGGACAACGTTTGCTGGCAGGATGTGCCCTTGGGTGCAGGGAAACATATGCATGCTTATTCTGATTCGTGGTGGTACTTATGTCACGTGGCTGTTGCGAGATGGAAGCATGAAGCTCAATATCGCAGTGTTGGGTTTGCCCCGTGCTCAAACAACACAAGGCAAACACCCATGTGGTTTCTGCACTTGTATAACGACTGACCATCTAAATAGATATATCTCATGCTGTACTACGCGCAACTACGCTGAGTAGCTGAATATCATGTCTGTCAGGCATGTGAATAAGCCCACATTGTATGAAAAACTTGTCTGCGTTTGTGGCTACCCAGGACGAAGCTAACGTCTAGACCCTGAATATCTTGACCCTGAGCTACCCTGTATTGGGAACTTTGTTCAAGATAACTTCGCCAACGCTTGGATCTTTTTCAGCAGAAAAATGGATTCATCCACTGTCCACTGACCACAGTCATGGGTCGGGACGATGAGAATGACTTCCGAGTTCTCAGGAGTCGCGGCAGGGCCGGAGACGACAATTTTCGTAAACGCCCTGATCAGAAATAAGACCTTGTCTGTGTATACTCCCTCATATCATGAGGAGCGAGGTCTCAGTCCAAATGGGAAAGCTTGGACATGTTTTTCATTTCCGCCTTTCCGTCAGGTCCGTGCTTCTGGAAAGGCAAGCTGCGAACGTGTTCACTCCTCGTTAAACCTTGAGATGGAGACACATAACGCAGGGGTTGGTTAAAGGAAAGACTGTGTATAACCGTGATAGTGCAAATTGTCTATGCTGAGCATGAATCATCATGTACAAGTCTGACCGGGATTCGTTGACGAAAGAACGCAACAGGCATGAACCAAAAGATCGAGGCTCCAACTCTTGAGGACAGTGACATGGTGCAAGGTCTTTCAACATTCTACGACAAAGCCACTAATATTGTAGATTCCAATTAACTTATAAGCATATAAATGCAAACACAGCGATGTCATTGCATGTCATGTAGTATGACAGTGACGTGTGTTAAGCTCGGATATTGGGCCAGGAACTTGGAAGTTATGGTATGCGGAACACTGACATAGCAAGACATGTAATGTAATGCAGTGCTCAAGTCTACGTCTACGTCTACAGCCTCACTTCAGGAACCCACTCTATTGACTTCCTGGTCTGGGAAATGAGTGTGTTGACTTGTAGAAAGGGACTAGAAGGTGCCAAAAATGAAAGTTGGTCGATGCTCGTACTAGCAACCATAGCTCAAGCGTAGATCGCCTGAGCAACAATTCAAGGATCAAAGCTGGGGAGAGCTTGGAAGACAAAATGACAAGGACAAGCCGGAGAGGGAGTCTTGAAAGTCAGAATGTCTTAGTCGAGGCCCTTTAAAAAAAAAAAAAGAGATTGTGATAAAGGAAAGGGAGAAGAGGCGTCAAAATATGGTAAGCCGCCTCTTCTTTATTGTGACATGTCGTTGCCGACAAAGAAAAAAATAAAACAAACTAAGATATGGATCGTACCTAGACTTGATGTTTGCGCTAGGGTCTCTTTTGGCGCCTTAAAATCCCAGGAGCGTGGGTGGATCCACTAAAGTAGAAAGGAGCTCGAAAAGAAGACATAAGACATACAATACAATACTGCTATGGATGACTGATGAATGGATGTGTCTAAGAAGAGTATCTATATCTACTGGGTATAGTAATAGCTGAGATCACATCAGTCCTTCAATACCTTCCTAGAATAGTCTTCCTCATCTCGAGTGCCTAGGTTGGCTTTAGGCAAGTATTGCATAATAGCCTTGCCTGAGACGACATCAAAGGCAACAAAACGGTGCGAGATCTTCCATGATCCGTCCCTCTTCTCGAATTGGTCTACGTATCGGACCAAGAAAGTAATCCAGGTCTCTTGGCCATCGGCCTCGTTGACTGTTGTGGCGGTGCAGTCTCAGCACTTGCAGTTGTGCCATCCGGTCCAAGTAGATTACAGAGCGAATCTCATTCTTATCAACGATAGATTGGAGAGATTGGCTAAGTTTAGCGTCCGCCAATGGTGCGGCCATTTCGAACATAGGAACGATTTAAAGGTGAGAAGTATGTTGGATTGCCAATAATGTTGGCAAGATATCTGGAAATCTATAAAGTGGTCAGGAGTCTCGGATACCTACTTATCCACCTCATCTGGATGTTCATGAAGCAAAAGAAAGCCAGAGGTAGCAAGAAGTGCACGTGACGGCGCGTTGGACCCATAGTAAAAGAAGAAAAAAGAAGACGCGACACGCTTCCTATTTGTTTACTTGGGAAACCGGGTGCCAATTATCACCCTTCATTACCCCACGACGTTGGAACTGGGAACATGGTAATAATTGCAACTGCGCCGTAACGAGCACTCTCGACTCTCGCTGTGCCCATGTCAATTCTCTAACAGAATTCTGCACGCTCCATCACACCATCACATTAGTGAGAGAACTTATTGTCGCGATTACCCCTCATTCGACGGTCAGGAGACGCTTTCGCGTTGAAGTCTGGTAAGGCTCAGGCATGGTGAGCCTCTGGTAGCGTCGGGAGGGCTTTGAGGAGGGGTGACGTGGTGGAGTCTAAGCCGTGAATCCATCCCACATTAGGAGATGCTAATGGATCCTCAGACGAGCTGGAGAGCTGACGAGCAGCGGACTATCCACTGATGCGAAGCGATTGGGTCGCTGAGGGCGACTCTTGTAAATTATGGGGGTTTGGCTGCAGCTCACCACAACGTGGAACCCGGCTTCTGCAGTGCCATTCGTCTCTGGGGAGATGTCAATCAAGTCAAGTAAACAACAAAAGCTAAGGTGAGATGGTACCATGAGGTATCCGTATAGCTACTAGCCTACGCCGTCGCATCTCGGCCTCTGATAGCTGGTAAGTGGCAGCTAGAGGTGGACTATTGAGAGAACCCAAAGCTTGCGAAGCCGCTGCTCTTGGCTCTTCTGAGTCTGCTTACCCACGGGCCGCAATGCAAGGGAATGCAAGTTCTTCGATAGCCATGTTTATTGGGCATGCGCAATGGCCTACGATGAGGCTCGGCTTAGACATGCGGCAGTGTGCGCGTACCGTGATCTGGGTCTAGAAGGACGGTTACTACCCGTTTGCGCAGTTAATTATTCGGACCACTCTCCCAGTGCGATGACGATGTTTTAATGAGAGAAAGTCGGTCACGGCCAAGAATGACGTCGAATCTTGAGACGGTGCCAGGAGGGAGGATCGGGAATTAAGGTCGTGGATCGACGATAAAGATACTGTGCAGCGCGCACTTGGGCCATGTCCTCCTGGCCGGGTCGTCCAAGTTCAAGAACTCTGGGCACTTACTGATACAGGGAGTTTTGACAGGCATTGGCATACTGAGTGCGAACGGCCCGCCAATCTGCCAAAGGTCGACCCGATATAGCGACAGAGGTTAATGTATGTTTGCTCGAATTCGTTATAGCATGAAAGGATAAACCTGGTTTTCAGCTGTGTTATTGTTCGCTTTGGCCATTGACAATCCCTCGAGAGGCTTTTAGACGCCACCAAACAGGAATATTCCCCGCTCACGAAGCAGAGCGATGACTTGATTGAGACAGTCTTTTCGGGGCTGAAATCGAGATTGGCGATCTTGAATTGATTAAGAAACCTGCCACAGCTCGTTTTGATACTGCTAAGGCAGATCGAGGATGGCTGAAGAATAGTCCAGCCAGGCAGTGTCTCGTCATCGCATGTCACTAAAAACACGCCATTTATTTTGGCCCAACAGCGACACCATTGAACCTTCGTAGCAGTCTAAGAAATCTTCAAGTGTGGTACCCTGGGAGAACAAAGATCCAACGAGCCCACGCTGTCGAGAAGGGCTTGGACCACGCAAGAGGGAATTATTCTGCATTGACAGCCGAGTTTTGAATCTTGGTGAGGTTCAGGGAACAGAGGCAAAAATATAGCGATTGACATAACTCCACCAAACATGATGTAGATTCGTAACGGTTACTGTACTTCTGGTGGAAACTGACCGGAAAGAATGGAGTCCCCATCCTTAGGTGGTTTGATATATGGAAGCTAAGAAACGAGCAAGCATAGGCCATGTACAAAGAGACCAATGGGTTGAGCCTGTTACTATGAAACCTGAAGATTCGTGTATAACCCAGGCCGAGAAGCTGTGTTTCTGATTCCGATATCAACTGATGATGTTGTGTTGATACAACATTGACCAGGGCCATTGCTGAATTCTCGAAGCTGAGCCGCTGGATATCGTGTTGCCCTCAGTCACACTGTCACAAGGTCGGAGCCGCGCACTCAAGAAGCTGTATCTTCCAGGTACGAACAATGCAATGTAACCAAAGAACTGGGTGGTGTGGGTTGGATGCAGACAACTTGATGCCAAAAGCGGTTTGAAGTAAACAATTGACGCTTTTTTTTTTCTTCCCTTCAGTCGCGTCAAGACGCGGTCTCAAGATGTCGATGTTAATTTTCCATTAGAAGATATGAGATTATTCGTACAAAATCAAAGACCACGGGTCAGACTTCTCCATCTCTTATAACTATTCGGAAGGTTTTCAAAATAGCATCTGTAAATCGCAGTTGATGCTGCTGGGCTTCTCATAGACTGCGCTGAATGTCATCAACCAACCCCCAGCTTCCCCTCACATCATTCTTTCATGGCGGCAGGGAAGGACCCTGGTAAACCTTGTGAAGAACAGGGAGGGTTGCTGCAGTGTCAGCGATAGCATCAGCTTGGCAGCGGAGGCTGTGCTTGGTGAGAGTAAAGGTGAAGCCCGTGTGAGCTAACGACAATAGTGATGGTTTGACTGAGAGCTTTGTTTCGAGAGGAGGGGGCAGCGGCTACCGGCAATTAGTATTCCACGTCTTTAGCAATCAGAAGCTAAATTTTCAGCCTTTTCTTTGAGTCAATTGAGCAATCATGGCGCATGCATGGCTGAATATTGTATCGGTTAAAGTCAATTCTTATTGTCTAAAAAGATCAACATATCTTTCAGTGAGGGGAAGTTTTTAGCACACCAACAAAGACGACAAAGAAATCAGACAAAGAAATCGTCTCAATGGACTCGAGCGTCTCGAAGAAACAAAGATCCATCGATGATCATCCCGCTGGGGCCACAGGTTTCGGACCTTCGAATGCCGAGGACAGGACGTAGAGATGGATCGCATCCCCGATACAAACTACGAGCACTCATACAGAAACACAAGGCTGTATGTAAACTGAACAAGGGTGTGAAGCGAAGGAGCCACGATCAGCAAACAGGTTCGTTCGTCATATGGCGTTCCAGCCTTGCCATTGGACGACTTGGTGTTGGAAGTGAGCAGTCTGACTTTAGGTGTAAGAGGACTTCTGACCTTGGCGTCGGAGACCCCGCGCAAATAACACCTGCTAAGGTGCTGTCGCCATCGATAGCGCTGAATACAACCTCGAGATAACCTGTTCTGTCTTTGTTGGTTCCTATCTCGGAAGAGAGCAATGCAAGTTGCTTGGGGACTATTGTTGGAGAATGTTGCCCATCAGCTGATGTCCACACAAAATTGTACTCGGTACTCGGAGCCTGGGAACGAAACGCCTCCCGAAGGAATTCAAGGGTCCGGTCCCTTGGCCAGCCTTTCAAAATCTACACTAGTATTGAGTCTTAAGAAGGTTTCACATGACAGCTGTCGCCTAACTGTCTGCATTCCTCGCGCTGTCATGCACACGTGGGTGACCAACAATGAGTAAGGCCCTGATCCAATCGATACGAACGGGCACCTTCGATACGGTCCGGGTGACTTCGCCACTTGCACAAAAGAGCTGTTGTACCGGGTTATGCGTGACCCGCTGTACTAGCCCTAGTCGGTCTTGGGGGCTTGATCGATGAGGAAGGCGGTCAACAGGGGAGGGGCTAGGCGGTGTGACTGTCAGGAATCGTTTGAAGTTAGCAATACCGTTGTAGTCTCATACAATCAAGAACTTACGAAGATGCCTGCCTCGTCACAGCAACCTATGGCCCCGCCGGCCCGGTCCGAAGAAGAGATCTCAACCGCAAGCGAAAGTGAGGCCGAAGAAGAGATCGAGGTGCCGTCAAGTCAGCCTGCACCAAGTCAGTCTCTTCCCGCTCGACGTCCAACAGCACGACAGAATGCGTCCAAGAGAGCGACGCGAAGAGCTCCTCGGAGTGACATACAGAATCCCGGCTCGAAGGCACGGTGGACCAGGGACCAGATGGAGTATCTCCTCGAGAGCTACGGCGCGAAGAGGGTAGCTGGGGAGCTAGAGAACGAGAAGACCCAGCTGCTGAAGACTATCCACGCCAAGATTGGCTGTGAGCTTGCTGAGCGATATCCCCCGAACGTTTTTGACCAGACGAAGGTCGGTCGTAAGCTCGGTGAACTGCTGAGAAATTGGAAGGCATTCCTTGCGATAATGAGGGAGACGAGCGGTGCAGGCTACGACCACGAGCTGGGCATCGTCACCACAACCGACGATAACTGGGATCGGTGGGTGAAGAAGCATGGAATCGGGGCTGCCGCTATCAAGCGGAACGGGCTCCAGAAGATGGATCTGTATCAGCGGGCGTTCGATGGCGTACAGGAAGTCGGACTTACGGCTCTCGAGGTCACTGACACTTCAGGCTTGTTATCCCTCCGTAACGACATGGAAGAGTCTCAAATAGACTCTCAAATAGACGAAGACCTAGTGTTCCACAGTCAGCCATCTGCTCACGAAGCTGCACAGCGGCACTTACCCAGTCGGCCGTCGCCTTCGCCCTTCCGTGAAGTCACAGCAACTCCTGCTCCGTCGTCATCTCAGACTTCTCAGTTGACTTCCTCACCGTCAGGTCGTCCCTCGCACCCGACAACTAGCAGCTCTGGAGACTCTCAGTCGCCGCAGCGTGTACGAAGACCTCACCGGCATGTAGATCCACAGGCAGGGTCGATCGAGAAGGCAGTCTCCAAGCTGGTGACAAGTCGGGAGAAAAGTCGGAGACCTATCGGTGCAGATGACACACAATCAGCAGTGCAGGATGTACAGCAGAGGTTTCTGGAGAGAGCAGATGAGGGAGAAATAGAGACCTTCTTTGACTGGCTGCTTGGGGACAGCATGCGTGCAGTCTTTTATAATAGTCTGAACGAGAGGATGAAGGAGAGACTTTTTTGTTCGAAGTCTGGATGTATAGTGCTTAGGAGTCCGCAGATTGATCTGGAAATGACACAGGATAGTGAGTTTGACTCGTAGAATAAGATGCGCGAGTTTGTTTTCCCATGAGGGCTTTTGTTCTGTTGGAAATGCAGTATCTTGATCCTGTTGTGAGGTTGAAGATGTGAAGCTTTTGGTGTAGCTGATGAAATTGGTGGAGGGGTTAGAAATCCCCTGCGGCCGGGTTATGCAGCTTTGAGTGACTGACCCACTGACCCGTAAGACTAGTCAAAAGCTGCATTTTTTCATCATATGCCACAAAAATGTGTAAATAGCTTCAATTTTTTTGAAATTTTGAAAATAAGTCAATTATACCTAAATTGAGATATGTAAAAAATTTGGAATTTTTCTGACTTCTGTAGATAATTCAATTTAATTTAGAAGTAAATCCCCAATTTAGCTAATTCCTCCACTAATGTGACTACTTTAGCGGCCGCCTGCTAGCGTGGCTACCCCTCCACAGCCGTGCCTCTGAATTGAGGTTATCATCAAACTGACCGGATATTGACCAAAAAGAGGTCTATTAGGAATTAAGCCGGGGGATTAGTCAATTATCAGGCGCTTCTGACGATTTATATATTTTTGGATAGCCCTGAAGCTGGAGATAACGCTCCAGAAATTTGAAGTAAAACTGAAGTCAATTGGAGACTCAACACCATGGTGATAAAATCCCTCCCCAAAGGGGCTCATTTTGAGAGGTTCAACCTCAACCGACCTGTTGTGCAGGCTAGGAAAAACGTGATTTGGGGGTCAAAAGGCGGGGTTTTTCATGATTATCACAGCTTCTTCCTAGCAGCTTCATTTTTCACCCACTAACCTCCCTCAACATCACCTTTCGAGCCGGAAATGCCTCGCTGCCTTCCATTCCTCATCACCAAGATGCTTCTCGTGCTTCCTTTGGAGAATAGCATTATTATATTGCCTCATTTCTTCAATATACGCCAAATGCTCTTCCCACTGATCTATCGCGATCTCATCTCTCAAAACCTCAGGGTCGCTGGGGAGATTATCTCGTGCCCAAGCAGTCATCGACTGTAGGTATTCCTCTTGTGCCTTATTCAACGCCGGCTTTTCTTCTAACGACTTCAGGAAATTCCACAGGCCTGTACAGGCATATACAATCAGGATCTGTTTATATATATCATATTCAGGCGGCGAAGAACGCATTATTCGAAATTTCCTCTTGACCCGACCGAAGGTCAGCTCGACGATGATTCGCAGTCGTGAGTGGCGCAGGTTGTACAGTTCTTCCTTATTTTGAGGTCCTTCCAGCGACACCTTCCAGTCGTTAAGATGATATCTGATGCCAATATAGGGGACTAGAAGTCCTGTACAGGCACCGAAGCCGGCATCCCCAACATAGAATCTATCGGCATACAATTTCAGGCTCTTCGACCGAGCATGCCGCAACAGGGAGGCGTCGTTGACTGATCCCTCGCAGCCGGCAAGGACGTACGAGAAAGTCCCGTCAAGGCGGACGGCACAGAGGACATTCTGAGTTATCAGGGACTTTCTGTTGTACCACTTCCTTTGACCTTCTTCAGGGACCCAAGCCGCTATGTGAGTACCATCTACAGCACCGATACAACCGAAGAAATACTGACATTTGGGCTTGGTTATAGGCTCGTGGCACACCTCTGTTGGCTCCGGTTGGACAACAAATGTCCTGTGGATGTCGGCAAACGCTTCGAGACCTGTCGCCATTATCCGAGATACAGAGCTTTGAGAGACGCCGAAGTGATGTGCCGCCGCCCGCTGCGTGCAGCCCTGACCGATGACATACAGGAAGATCATCAGCTTCAGATGTAAGCTTTGCCGGCTAGATCCCTTCATGCTTGTGTTTACACTGATCCAGTCAGCTAATTGATAGAATTGGACCTTCGTGACCCGAAGCTCCTCCACAAATCTCCTCTCGTGGCCCGTCAGCAGCTTCTGACCGAATTCCTCTGCTGCAGCCGACCCGCCGGGGTTGACGATCTCTCGGCGATCAAAAACAGTAGGGAAATGCAGCCTTTTTTTGTTCCCTTGCGATTCAAGGGTCTTTACAGCTAGCCCTATGATAAGTAGGTCTTCTTCCTCACTGTATCCGTCATCCGAGCTAACAGCATCATCATCATCGCCGCGGTTGGGGGCGTTATCAGGCATTTGGAGATCGTCACAGCCGGGGGTCAGCCTCGCAGCCTCGTACGGATCGAACGAAACTGTACGCTTGTTTTCAACAAACGGCAAAACAAGCGGACGGCAGAAAAGCAGCCAAAAAGTCACCATTTCGGTTCCATTTGTTGCTGACCTTTCCCTATCAGGTTTACGGCAAAACAGGTACATTGCATAAATGCTGACCGGATCGAAAATCCCTCATCCATACAATTCATCACCAAAACCGGCCAATTTGGGAATAGCCTACTGTTCAGATTTTACGGACCGTATCGAAGGTGCCCGTTCGTATCGATTGGATCAGGGCCTAAAGTCAAATACCTGCGATGATAAGTCTGGAAGCCGCTTTCATCCTGCAGAAGCTGGGCATATTTCGGAAAAGTTACTGCGATCATCTTTGAATGGTATCAAGTCCGATAGGTAGGTATGTACTTTGTATTATCTGCAGCAAAATTACGGACAGACTCGGACTGATCTGCAAACCGAATCTAACTCTTGAATACTTTGCAACAGCGCAATGCTCATGCAGTACCGATCCTATTCGCAAGCTTCGAGGCATTGGATATCTGACTTGATCAATAATGGGACGTTCGGGTACCTGATTCCTGCTGCAAGTCAGTCGTATGCTACAGTATGTAGGATGTATGTAAGTTGGCGACGCGAAGGCTGAGCTGCAATTGCAATTGCAAGCATGAACTGCCCTTTTTGGGCTCTTCTCTGTTCACCCCACCTCGCTTGTTCATCCATGGAGTTGCCTCTGTAGCTTGTCTCCAACTTCTCTATCTGGACACTAGCATCGGGCTAGACAAGGGTTGGATCTTGCTTCTGACCCAACAACGCTGCGTTAATTGATCGTAACCTTGCACAACTCACAATGCCTTGCATTCACTCAGGAACCATCCTGTCATGTAATTCTCAGCCCAGTCCAGTCGAGTCAATCGTCGCGATTCATCCCATACTGAGAATGCGGATATGTCTCTCGGAGGATTCCATGTGATGATTGCACTGGGTCTCGATGGCTTGACTTTGCCCCTTTCAACAATTAGAGAACAACATCAGGCTGAATAGGGAATCGCTTTGAGTCTTCTGAATCGCCAATTCACCATTGTCATTCGTCGTGCTCGCTGTGGAACCGCTGTGTTTCTGAACAAGGGCCCTAGTCGTAGTGTGACTGTCTCACAAGGAGAAAAGGACCCTGAATTTTCACAGAGACAGACGGCTCCATCCTCTTTCAATTTCCACGGAGCCGCTTCGATTGACTCTTGCCTTAAATCTGAGCGGTGGCCACTGGCCTAAGTAAGCCGAGTATTCTCTACAAGGACATGCTCTTCAGCAAAGACGGTCGAGGCCTCGAGAGGCGTCATTCTCAAGAGCCTTCAACGGGCGCCGGCGGCTTCAGAGTTGAGGAACCCAGTACAGGGAACAACCCCCCAGTTGTCGACAGGGGGCCCGGGCAACCGAGAGGCGCCGAGGCTGCTAAGTTCCTGGGGCACGATGATGAACGCATTGAGCATACGGATAAGTGAACACACAGTAGCATCCCATTTAGCATAAGCATAGACCAGGCATTGAAACAACAGCGTACACGAGGCAAGCGGACAGGGCTGTAAAGGTGACAAGGACGGATATCTAGATGTCCAGTGCAGAGTCGAGGTCGACCAGGGGTCGAAGTGTTAACGGCTCTTTCTGTTACAGTCGGGGCAGTTTTTCAAAACAACAAGAACCGGTTTTGGCGGTTGGACCAAGATCCCAGTGGCCGGTTAACGTCATGCTTCAGGGCACTCAAGGCACGCACGTATACAGCTGGAGCTCCAATGCTAGATCCCCGGAATAAAGACCAGCAGCACGGTTGTCAATTGTGCGAATTTCGACATGGGAAATGCCTGCCCCAGGTGCCAAAGCTGTGTGCTATTCCTAGCACAGAGTAAAGACCCGGCACCAAAGAAAGGGAGGCGACATTTTGACATTTGAATTGGAGCAACAGAATGGAGACGTTGCGGCCTTTTACTTCTTTCATCCGAGACACAGGGACGATAGTGTGATTACAAAGATGGTGAATTGAATGTTTGGGTACGAAACACTATGGAAATTATTATGGACTTGACAGCGGTCTTGCCCAAGGGAGGGAGATTCACCTACGCAGGGAGAGATAGCTCACGGTGAGAGTGAAGCTGTATCCATAGCCGTAGGACAGTCGACTCACAAATCACTCTATTCATCTGACTCGTTTCTACGTTCCGACCTGACACATCTTACACATCCGTATTAAGTCTCTACCCCCAGTGTCACTCTTGCTGTCGCTGTCTCAACCGAGTCGCGGAGGAACGTCGTAGTTCCGAGCTCCTGGTGGACAACGAGCATCGACATTCTCAGACTAAGAGGTTCCTTTGTCTGAGTTATATCGGGGTCCTCACGCCACTGGGGCCGCTGTTTCTGGCGGAGTGACAATCCGTCAGGAAACTGACAAAGAGCTGACTTGAACTTGACTTATTGTTGTCTAAACTCGAGGTTGTTTATCCAATCCCGAAGCGACGGTAATTTTTGGGCTGGCACAAGACTAGGACATTGAAGCTGCAACAAGCCACAGCAATACAGGGTCAATTGATCACAGTCAAGTGCTCAGTCTTTCATCATGAGGCTTGACAAAGGCTCCGGATTGAGAAGTGGTGTTTCTGGGTCTTGATTGGTATGAGAGCAAGAGAACGGATATCTAATGTTAGAAAACACTGCGTCGACAGTATCGTCGTTTAATAAATTTGGCAATAGGCATTTTGTTACGGAAACAGAGAAGTATACTATGGACCTCCACTTTATCTTTGAACCCTTTCAGGTAGTGGCTTATTGTGGATTGTTTTCGAGGGTGATCTCTTTGAGACTGCCCATCAAATCAATATGGCTTCAACAAAGTCTCAGCTCCAGGGCGAGTTTCTTTGTTCAACGTTTATGCAGGCAACGGTATCCATGCTTTGGGAGATATTTGATTCTCCTTTTCCTTTCGCCATTCTCGTGATAACTCATCTCCTGTCATGTCTTCTCATTCAGGTTACTGGGTCGACGCATGGTCATGGATCCAGCTGTTGAATTAACATATCCAGCATCGCGGGTCGGGAGGACGCATGGCATGGGTGCCAGTATACTTTATTACACATGTCGATGCCCTCACCGCTTCTTAACCTAGGGTGATGATGTAACCCGATTGGTCGGTGCATGGCTGCTGGCATAGAGAAACGCATTGAGCAATTGTGTAAGATATCCATCGATTGGATGTGTTGCGTGCGTCAAGGCTGACCAGGGGAAATGGATGTCGAAAATAAAACGGTCGATCATTCACGCAATGAGATCAAGTTTGTCGATGTATCTGTGCTAAATCGAGATGAACAAAGACGAAGAGATAGCCTGCCAATGACCGAGAGCTCGATCTCTTGCGATATGAGTCTGAGACAATGCCAGCAAACAGATGGCGTTTATCGCTGTCATGGAGGTTTGTCGAGTATTCATCGACAACTGTTTAATTTATCATGACTCTATGGGTGGTATTCTTTATGCGAACTGGAACTGCCCTGGTTTATGTCTGTGCAATGGATGGGATCCATAATGATAAATGGAAGCTCTAGAAGCCGGGAATGCACATGACAGAGTCGAGAGACATAAAACGTCAATCAGGATGCCTTGCCTTGCCTTGCCTTACCCAAGACGCTATCAAAAGGTTATTCCAGAAAAGTAAACAAGATGTTATCGTCTGCCAACCTAGCAAAGTCTGGCAGAACCAAGTTTGATGCAAAACATCCAAATCCAACTGAATATCATCCAATTCAAGGCACAGCTTCACAAACATAGCATAGCTCTGCCCTGTCCTGTCCTGCCCTGCCTTGGCCAAGGACAAGCTCCCGCACGGTAGCTTAACTGAGGTGGTGCTCGACCTTACCATACTACGTAAAGTGCCTATAATGCCCTGGGTCTTGTTCTGTTAAGCGCCTGACGAATCCAGGACAAGGATAGCCCCAAAGGTCCAAAAGTGACATCCCCACCTCCGCTGAGCAACCGCGCGCTGTCCTCCGGGGCGACGTCCATTCAGCATCGACAGATACCTGGTAAGTGGGCAGCAGACCGGCTGGGGGGAGGGACTGGCGAGAGATGTGATTTGCTTCAGCAGTGCAGGCCTTTGCTGCAGAACGTAAAACGACTTACGGGAGCTCTGCTGTGCTGCCCGGTACCTTGTGCCTTGCCTTGAGGCCCTGAAGGTGCGTGCAAGTGAGATAGGTGCCCACCCAAGGCACGGCATCTATCCAATGTGGGATCTTGGTAGACTTGGCTCGACACGCCCCTCTCACACCCTCACACCTCTCTCCCTTCACTGCACTGGGGGTGCAGCTTTCGCCCACTAAACTCCACTGTAAGTCGGTGCTCCCCAGCGACCCCAAGGCCCCAGCACGCACCCAAATCACCCCTAACAACCTTGGTGGGAATCGCCTGGGAAAAAAACTCCAACCGGGCAGACAAGCCTTTGCCTGGACTGGGCTTGGTTGAATCCATTCAAAAGGCTTCAGCTCCCGCACTCACATCTTCACTTTGCTCCCCCTTCCCACCCATCCCGTCCGACAGTCTCTACAAAAAGGCAAATACGGTTACGGCTAGCAATCTTTATTATATCCAACTTAGACAGCCGCTCGTTCTTCCAATCGATTAGACCCCCATATCAGTCCTTCGATCCAGCCAACAAGCAGCACTAACTAGCCTGAACTCGAAGCCCACCCTCGGATATCGGACAGGTTCTCACCAGTGGTCGATATAAAAGAAGAGAATAAGGGGAAAGCATTGAAAGACAGGAAGACCCGGCGCAAATTCAATTCTCGTTCTTGGACAAAAAGGCTTTCTGTCTGTCTCGGTGTGCTAGTTTTAGCATTACGGTACTCAGTAACCTTATCTTTTCCTTGGTACTGTGCGTATTTGAGACCTGTGCGATTTGGTCCTCTGCCATCCGCCCAGCAACGCCCACCCCTGGTCAATTTGGCACTTGGTCTGGACCAGCTTAACCATCTCGATCCCTCTCGAGATAGACTAAGACCTCGACGTCTTTTCGACTCAACCTGACTCTTTGCTTCATAATCGTAACGGCGACGACTCTCCCTGTCGTCGGACGCATTCACGATTACGTCTCTATCGAGTCTTGTTCGTCCCTCCTTCAGATGTCATTCGAACGAGTATAACGACCGCCGTCACACGCTATCGTCGAAACCCCGCCACGAGCTAATCTCCTATCATCCATCTAATACTTGGTTCGCCCACGAGCCGATTTTAATACAATTCAATCTGTGCAAACCTTGGCTTCAAGGCACTTGCCCAGACGCTCGTTCGATACCATTACAGAGGTGTTACTGCAGCATTGACTTACTGCAGAACTACCTCTCCAATACTCCATCGCCGTGTCTTCGATATCGAGTAGCTGTTAGTAGCTGACGTGCTTCGACAGAACTCGATTAAACCCGGGTTCCCTCGAATCGTCCCGCTGCTTCATTACCATCATTCACAATGGAAGCCTCTTCCCCTCTGGCGGCATTACACCGCCCGTCAATGCTCCCTAGTTGGGGTAGTCGAGATGTCTTTCGCGGGCACCCTCATTACTCTACATCATCTGTCACATCCGCAAGCATGAGTCTGCGCGAGCAGATGCACAAGCACTCTGGAGACTATTTCAACGTCAAGGACGTACGAGGCTCCTCGCCCGCTGCGAGTTTGGCTGCTGATCTTTCCCAGAACTTCCGACTTGACAGCGATTCGAGGTTGGTTGCGGCGCCTGGCAATCGTTTTACAGTGTCTTGGCTAACATAACTTCCAGTCCTCAGTTCCCCACTCCCAGAAGAGCACTCTTCACGGCTGGCATGATGGGCAGCTTGGAAGGTCGAGGTGAGAAGGACCAACAAAGTCTAGAGCAAGAACCTCGTGGCTAATTGGCATGTTCCTATAGATTCAGTCACAACTCCCCCATTACCATCCTCGTCGCCTGCCCCACTGGCCGAGCTCAAGGAGTTGATGGAGGTGTCACCTCTGCCTCACAAGACACCTTTCTTCACCCAGTTCGAGATAACTTCTCCAACTCCGGGGTCTACACCAGCCGCTGACGATGAAATGATTCTTGATTCCCCGGCTCCTATCTCTAGGCAGTCTTCCTTGGAACCTCCCAAGCCCATCATGGCTGAGTCAGTCTCATAATCCCACATTCCTCCTGGAACCCCAACTGACGTCTTTTAGAAACCGTAGAATAGCTGTCCCACGAAGACCATCCCTAACCCGGATGAAGGGTTTCAGTACCACAGCCGTACCAAGTCGCCAGGCCGACACGGAGCTGCCTCCGTTCCGCTTCGGTGCTGGCTCTCGCCTGAACCATACCAGCTCCAACCTGTCTCTCAGCGAATGTTTCGAGTCGACATCACCACCTCAGGAGCGCAGACCCGCATCTGCCAACAGTCCATGCCCTGGTCTTTCTATCAGCCGCACTAGACCCCAATTCCTCAACTTCAATGCATGCTCTCGCGTCAATGGCTCTCCTTCCATGAGCTCCCATTCCCGGCGACAGTCCAATCCCTTTCTCAGGAATCGAAAGCAGTTCCGTCGGTCATTAAGCATGTTCGAGCATCCTGCTGACATAATGAAGAGCAATTCAGAGGGAGAGGAGACCACCTCTTCCGCGCTTCAATCGGTTATGGATGTGGAGGAGGCTCAAGAGCCCGTCCTCCCCCATTTTCTTTTGGAAGATCCCACCGATACCATTCCTCGCATCACTCGAGAGACACTCGTCGACGTCTTGGATGGCAAGTACAGCTCCCACTTCGACCAAAAGATCGTGATCGACTGCCGGTTTGAGTATGAATATGAGGGCGGCCACATTGATGGTGCTGTCAACTACAATGATAAGGACCTGCTCACAAATCAGCTCTTCCAGACTCCTATGGATGGGCGGACGCTTCTCATCTTCCACTGCGAGTATTCAGCCCACCGTGCCCCCCTGATGGCTCGTCATGTTCGATCTGAGGACCGCACCGTGAATGCTGAGTTCTACCCCAAACTTACATATCCCGAAGTCTACATTTTAGACGGTGGGTATTCGGGCTTCTTTACCGAACACCGGGGTCGTTGCTATCCTCAAGAATACGTTGAGATGTCTGATGAGGCTCACCAGCGCACTTGCGAACGCGAAATGGGCCGATTGAAATCTCGTAAAGGTCTCAGCCGCGCCGCGACTTTTGCTTTTGGCCAACGTGAGCCTTGTGTAGACGAGTCACCTACTGCTCCCAGCAGGCCTCAGTCACGAACTCTCCATGCACCAATCTCCCTCCTTGGTGCCTCCCCCATCATTGGCGACCGATCACATGCTCGCCGTATGGCCTCTTATTAGACGTTATGATCTTTACGACTTGGTCTGTTTTGCACGTGGTAGAGTTCGACTCTATCGGTGCTGGTTTCACCTTGTCTGCTCCCTCAGGTCTATGGTCACTCCTCTCTATCGTCTCTTCCCAACAATGTTGTCAAGGGGATTCTTCATACTACACCATCCGCCTTGATGAATCCAGCGGCCAATCCGACCGTGGCGCTGTAATTTGATGTGCTCCGACAACTTGACCTTTCAACTAATCTTCACTACGATTAATCATTCTCATGCTCATAGCACCACCACGACCGCAACGACTTCTTCGCTTTTAGATCACTGACACGAGTTCTCACTCATCGACTGTTATTTTCCTTTTTCTACGTTTTACGCATCAGCAGACAGACCCATTCATGGTTTTCAACTTTTCACGCTTTACATGGTCCAACGATGGAACCTCATTCACCAAGGAGCCAACTTTACTCCCATTCTGCATTAGGGCGCGCATTATTCTTTTCTTTTCTCTCACCTGCATCTGCTTTGGCGATTTCCGGACTTGCATTTTTTGGCTTCTAAAACATGTCTCGGGAGCATGCTTCCCCTGACGATTGTGGCGCTGTTCGCAATAGACATTTCGATACCAGATGTCTCGGCCTCTCAGTGGCTTCACCCTCGGGGACACAGAATTACCCCTTTTTACAGAAGCCATACCTTAGCCAGGCACAGCATGACTCGCATGTGTTACTCGGTACCCTATTCGACAGTCTTTTTGATACCAGTATCCTAGAATCATGGATACCTACCTACCTATAACATCCCAACTGCGCATATTGTCGCACCTATACCCCCTGACCTTACAAAACGGGAATGGTTCACCTCTTTTCTTTGTTCTTCACTACATATTCAAACAAACCCTTCCCACAAGAGAAATGGTGGGAAGATGGGAACTACATATCACCCTCAGGCCTGGAATGTATTTATGTTTTGTCCGTAATAGGCACAGTCCGCAATGTCGCAGTACCATGAAAGACTGGTACTGCGATACTTTCTGTAAATCTAGCTGGCGGAGCAGCGTGGGAGACGCACATGGCTGGCGAAAAGTGGCTTTACTAGTTGTTCATCACTTGACATGAGGAGTACCCGTGGCTAGATACATGAAACTGAGGGATAAAAAAGTTAAAAGTTAACATGCTGCTTCCTGACGTGACCAACCATCTTAACCAAAGGCCTGAAGTCTGGCCTTGTAAGACTTATCTTCTTTATTCTGATCTGCGTGGTACAATCATATGGTTGTTGCGTTCCTGACTGGGCAACTATTGTGCAACCTGAAGAGGTCAAAATCGCGTTGGATTAGATGGGGGCGCAGTCGATGAACTGCATGACCGAGGCCAAGCAATCAAGTCCCGAACCTAAGCTTGAGACTGCAGTGTCATATTAAAAAGTGTCAAAGCCCAAAAGCTTGTTAAGTTGCTGTGTAAAGGCTGTGAGCCCATGAGGTTGTGTATTGAATGTCTGGTAGTGCATTCCAAAACGAACGATGAAGGTTTCAGCTCTTCTGTAATAAGAGACTCAGAGGATCTCAATGGGACTGTATCCTCCTTGCCAGACTTGGTTCTCTTCCGTATAAGTGATACTTGGAGGTCACGAAAGGTTAATTATACACGTGACATATGATCAACGTGATGATCCCGATTATCTCATACAACGTGAATAGGGCAACTAACATAGATTACTGTGTTGACATGCGATGGACATGACATAACCAAGTTCCTCAAGTGCGCTCTCTATTTATTTATCGGCCCCGACGGAAAGGCTTCAGTTAATATCATATCAATAAGGAACGATCAAGTCGAGAATGCATGGGTCAAATGCTCAAGGAGTGTGCCTACCCGTGACCAATACGTGGGAGCGGCACCCATGACATTCCCCAGCCGCTAAACCGGAATTGAGCTCCTCAACATCAGCTCTTCCATCTTCACGCAAGATCGAGACTGAATTGCATCTTCGTGAAATTCGGGACTATAAACGCCCACCAAATTACCTTCGTCTCGCTACACACAACGACGCTCGGAGAATCTCAAACAATTACCTGCGTGATTGTTGCTCGCACTTTCTCAGGAGCCAATACGCTTACCATGTTCCAGGTTGGTAGCCGAATTTGAGGTTATATGGTCTGTTGGATGCTGAGAATGTCTCTTGAACATAGCCTCACCCCGGTGATCAATTTCACCTTCGCCTTCACAGAGCACGTTCAGTTGTATTGACGACACAAGAGTAAGTTCAGTGCCGCCGACACAGGATTCACTTTGGAGACAACAATGCAGATTCTATGTCATGTGAGGACTAAGATATGTTATTGCCCGAGCCTGGAAGACGCGAGATAAAAGGGATGCACCTTGCTGACATGTACAGGCTCGTTGAGGTCAGAGCAGCTCAGCGTACCTTTGAAGGTGCCTATGTCCGTACAGCTCTCGGCCAGTTCTCATTCGCCCTTATCATCCTCAAGGTATTCACCCAAGAGTTCTATGCCATCGGTGCCCTCTTTGCCGTGTATGGGATCGCAGTAATGCTAGTAGCCATATA
The DNA here is from genome assembly GCF_900079805.1 of Fusarium fujikuroi IMI 58289. NCBI lineage: Eukaryota > Fungi > Ascomycota > Sordariomycetes > Hypocreales > Nectriaceae > Fusarium > Fusarium fujikuroi. Next base: position 3,232,830 of record NC_036622.1, on the reverse strand, counting down.
CCGCCGATACGAAGGCCAGAACCAGTTCTTTACTTCTGAATCCCCGGACGGGTCACTCAAGCGGAAATTCAGGACGAGCGGGAATAGTGTGTTGCTGTTGACAATGCTGAGCCTCAGTGCGTATATAACTTTGATGGTTTTGACGTGGCGCCTAGTTTCATAACGTCAATTTTTGCGCTGTCCTGTTAAGAAACACCAGTTCTCATGCAACTTGGCACCTGGGTATCTCAATATATCATCGGATGCCTGCAGAAAAGTAATAGCTTGGCATTTAAAGCAGATAATAGTCTCCCTTTCTGCGTCCTGCTTACGGCTTATTCCTCTCCATTGTACTTAGGTCCTCGCCTTGCACAGGGAAGATAGAGAAATACTAGCTCTGAAGGAGCCTGAGAATATATGACAACAGACCATCACCCCAACTGTTGCAGCAGATACTATAAGTGAAAGCATTTGAAGCTTTGCTATTACCGAGCATGGCTCTTATCAATACAAAGTTAGTGGATCTCAAGTACATACATCAAGTTTAGGCAAATATTATCAATATTCCAGGAAGATAGAGCAAGGTGACATTTTAAAATAAACGTCTTATCCTATATATACTCTTAGTTGGAATTAGTATTTACTTTTATTCCATAAATACTTTAAATAACTGTCATTACAACCACATGATTCTTCCATAGGGAATGATCATTCACTCATGACAAAGTTTGACTCTACTACAAACTTATAGACAGTTCAACCCTTCTAGTGATATTCTGATCACATAAATATCCAGTACTAAAGCCCCAAATGATCCTACTACACTAGAAATACACATATCAAGGTCAAATTCTCGAGATAATCATGGAGGGGTATCTGAAAGGATGCGTATGCGAACTCTGTCCGACTGCTTATCTGGCCTATTATCTTTGCCTCGACCAGAAGCTCGTCGTTGATGACCTTAACCATCCGATTGTACTGGTACACTGCGGTCTCTAATTCCGAATGAAATGGAGATTGCCGCCTTGTGAATCCCCTCGCAGTGGAGATGACGCTGGAATAAAGACCATGAAGTGCGTTTAACAGGTCTGACCTAAGGATTCCCTTGGCTCATTCCTGCTCTTGCTTTCCTGGTTTTCTGGACTGATGATGCCACCTCGGTCAAGCCCAAGGCGTTTTATATTGGGCGGGTTGTTGTTATATCATGTGCGTTCTGTCTCGTCTTGTTATATTCCGGGCTAGATAAAGGAGCATGGGAAAGCTATCTAGAACGGATAGGGACTGCCACCGCCTATAACCATAAACAAGATATGAGACTATATCTTAGTATTTAATACGTGAAAACAGGCTCTGTTTTCATGATAGCACAGATATTCAGAACATATTCCCTGTTAGGAACGAGATATGACGGAAGCTTCATACTACGAAAGAACAACTTCAAGAACCGGATGTCAAGATAGGACGTACATTTCAACATTATTCAGGGCAAAAAGCACTCATACACTCCATGCGGTAGCTTCTCTATTGCCCCTGAATATGAACAGATGTCGGGGTATATATGGTTGTGGGAACAAAGCCTAGACTTTTGATTTGACGTTTATAACGACGGGTTGATGGATCATTGCAGCTATCAGAATCCAATAAAAGCAGTGAGAGTTTGAAAAAACAGATATTTTTTCGTCATAAAAAGAAAGATTCAAAGCCGCTATGGGGATGACTGCCGCCTATAAGGTTGCCTAATGAAATAATACAAGTATGGATTACTGGATTTTAAGGTAAACTGAGATTCTACAGGTCACAGACAGTTCGTCAGCTCACAGTAACGCAGCAGATGAACGCCAAAATAGGATGCATATCATTATGAGTCTTACTCAGATCACTTGACGGACTGAGCAAGTCATCAACGCGACCTCCCAAAGCTATCCCCTTCCTATTACAAGCCCAAGATATCTTCTGTGCTGTAGACCATTATCGTTGGGTTTGATATGTATTCATGGCCGCATTACTTATGACCTGCTGACCAGAGTTTCCCTGAAGTTGCTGGTCTTGTCCCTTCCTTTCGTGAGACCAATCATCCCCGTAAGTCTCTGGATTCTTCACATACGTGTATCCAGGATATGCCTGTGTTTGGCTCCATGCTGGGTAGTTGGTCGCAGACACCGCGTTTGGTGGGAAGGGGACCGCTGTGTTCATGCCGGAGCTATCGAACCCAGGGACCATACCGCTCATAGAAGTCGCATAGGCATCGGACAAAGCGGATGGCCTTCGCTCGAATTGTCGGCCTGGGGCCATCAAAGAGTACTGAGAAGGATGGTTGCTGGACAGGGGCTCCCCTCCGTACGACATGGACCGTGTTGGTGGTGCAAACTGACCCCAAGCCATGTCCACGTCACCCTGGGGTACTGGCTCCGAGTTCACAGGGGGCCATCCCGATGGGGAGTGGTTCACTGAGGTGAATGGAGAGAATTGCGCACTCATCGGAGATCCTGTGGCATATGTATGCCATGGAGTACTCAAATTCGAGGACGAAGTTGGGCTTTGCTCAGGTGCTGTAATTATCCAGCTGGCAGGATGTTGATTTCCGGCTTCTGGAGGGGTCATGCTTGTAGGTGAAGTCCCTGAAGCTGCAATTCTCAATTAGCTCAACATTGTAGAGATTTGATGATCATGGATGAACCTTTTGTTTGAGGGGGAAACCCCTTGACGCCTTCAGCTTCTGTAATCTTGGGAACTGCAATTGGCCCAGGTCTCTTTGACGATGGCACAAACGGTGGCTTTGTCTTCTTGGGCTGCTCAACTGGGTTGCTGATCGGAGTTACCGGAGACGAGGTTCCCGAGCTTCCTTTTGGAGCTGTAGAGGATTTCGATGTTTGCTTGCTTCGTGAATCGTCAATCGATGCCTGGTCTACAGGGAAGAAACTGCAGTCTTTCTTCAAACGAATGCAGTTGATACAGCGTCCTTGTGTATCATTAGGCGACGTGATGCATCTGATCTTTCGGCGCCGGCAGTGACCTTGTGAAAACAAGTTAAGACGAGCACACTCATGTATTGGAAAACCTAGACCTACCGCAAGCCACCGAAGTACGATGGTAACCCAGCTTGTTTCTTTTCTTCTCGCCCAAGTTCCCGTTTTGCTGTTGCTCTTCTGCCTCAGAAGCCAGTAAGGAGGCATTGCTCGGTGCTGAGTAGGACCCGTTCATATCCAGACTATGATCTTGACCTAGTGATGGGGCGTGAGGGTCGACCATTGTCATAGAAGAGAGTTGTTGAGAAGGAAGCGTATAAGAAGGCATGAAGCCTTGGGGTGGCATACCCATCTCATGGTCGGCAGGGGAGAGTGGTGGATAGTGGTAAGACATAACGCCAATCATGGGGAGCTCGGACGATGTACTCTCCCACGAATTCCCAGCTCCAGACGAATAGAGTTTCGAGCAGTCTTGCGACGTTATCGCGATGGCCATGGACAGTGTGCAGTGGTTGTGGTTGGAGTTGTCGGCAAGGGGTTTTAGCTGGGCACTCTTTCAGCATTCATCGAAAGCATAAGATGAATTTGGCTGCTTGAAAAGAATGAACAACCGGATCGAATTGAATTGAGTTGAGTTGAGAGTTTGCGCAAGCTGTAACTGGAGCTAGAAGCTTTGCGGAGGTGGTAGTCTAAGGTATGTCAGGGACGATACACTTGGATAGAAGTACCGATGCCTTACAGCATCGGTACACACAAAACGAAGACGTATAGTAGAAAACGTCCCTGAAGACGTTGCTGAAGAGCCTGGGTAGCAATTGTGATATGGGTTTTCAACGACAACGATGTTTACATTGACGAGCAGGGCTTTCTGACTCTGACACAAGAGAGCAACGAATAAGAGACTCCCAGTGTGGCAGAAGGCAAAGACACGCTGTGAGGGAAGATCAAGCTCAAGGATGGCAGCAATAATAGGATCAGGTTTCTGACCAGATCAAAATGTGGTCCCTGGCATGTATTTGACCTCTGGTCCCGAAGACGATCGACTTCTAGGGTCAAGGCAGACCAGGGTCTATGCTCTTAAAGATAATGTAAGGTATCGAGCGGCAACTAAACCATGGACCAGGAAAGGGGGGGGGTCTTGGGGTGTGAGGGACTCAGATCGAGTCGGAGGCTAAACTGACAAAGATGGTCTAGCATGTAGTCTCTTGTGGCATTAGCACTGATGAGTACCGACGACTAAAATGGTGGATAATAAAAAGGGTGGTGACAACGAAGTAGTTGGAGCGCCACCGTGATGTTATATTGGCCCAGAGCAAGCTGGGTGCAACATGGGCTACCCAAGCGGTTATCGACAGGTCAGATATCGATGATGTTGAATACTTTTCCTAGCATACCTATTTCACTCAGTTTTTTTTCTTTTCTCGACTTGCCTCGGCGGTGGTGGGCTAGCACTACCGCTGAAGTAACAGCACAGCACGTAGGTAGGTAGTTAGGTTTGTTGATGACAGGCGGCCAAGACATTCCTAGCCCAGGGCCGCGGAAGATGGGCCTGCAGCATAAGTGCCAACTAGGATGCAAGATCAAAAGTAAACCTGAAGATCCTTGGAGGCAAGCAAGGATGATATGGACAATATATACATACGCTACCAAGCTACGGATACCAAAGTGATTCTTCAACAAGCGCGATGGTTCAGTAGTGGCATTTCAAGTGTCTCGACGCTTCCTATCACAGGGAGCGGCTAAATCACAACGCGGGGCCTCACAACCAGAATCAGAAGGAAATTGTGAGCTCTCATCTCATCAATGGTTAGCTATCAACTATCGAGAGGTGCTCCCCGACCCAAGATCTTGTGGAGTTTAGGTCGTACGCTGGGCCATAGAAGTATAGTGGCTCCAACCTCCACTGAGCTGCCTTCGGTGATGGCGGTTTGTGGAGGAGCCTGGCCAACAGTACATACAGTACAACAATCACTCTTGCTTGTGAGGCTTACAGTACGAGGCCGTCACCCCTGTCAGGATACGAGTGCCGGGACCGGGGCACCAGGGCAAGAAAGCCGGGCCCCGATGCAATTGACTTGATGGCCCATGAGTGTTGCGGTGCGTGAGCACGGGGCATTGATGTTGACGTGAGTGATAACCATTCTCCTGCATCAGTCCCAGTAGACATCTATAAAGAGCTGGCTTGATTAGTGTGAACCAATTGACAGTGCGGCATCGTATGTACCAAACTTTGATTCAGTAGGCTCTATAATGAGGAGGATACGTAGAGACATATCTGGTCAGCCAATAATTTACACACTAGGGGCAATATAACAACAATTTGAAGCAAAGCTTCCAGGGGTAGTCATAGACGTCCTCTTCTATCTGATCCTTGGAAATAATTAGAGCTGCGACCTGCGAGTTTTCCACGGTTCCCGAAATACCATTGATCATATGTAATTACTCGTGCCGGAGAAGTCGAAAACGAATTGGCGCGTTACAAATACAGTATGTACGTGCGTCTCAGCTCGTTGATGTTACCCCTTCTCTCCACTGATGGGTATGTGTGTGTGTATCGTCCACATTTGGCGAAGAAGAAGAAAAAGCAAGGACTAAATCACCTACAAAAGGCCAACGGGTCTTGTCGGTACACATCCTGGCCCAATTGAGGAGGAACAAATGGCCCTGAGAATCGGACAAGGCGTGGATCATCAGCCAGATTTTCATATTCCTGTTCGATTTTGAGAACCTCAAAGGCGGGGCTGGACTGGGTGTGTCCTAGGGGCCTTTGCGCTCCAACTGCAAAAGTCCAGAAAATTATAACACAAACCCATTAACATCCCAGCTGAACCTGGCATCGACCAAGTAGTGGGTAAGCAAAGTTGTTGATCAGTCCGCAAGGTAGTCCCAATGCGGCAAAGGGGTTGGAAAACAAGGTTCAGCCAGAACGCAAAACCACTCAGTGTGCGTTAGTTATGTGAGCCAGGTCAGTTCTCAACTCGGGTATAATACCCTCCTTACTCAGAGAGGTTGATGTCGTATGTCTGTGCGCTTCCCTCTGTGCTCTGACAGCTCTGCAGATTCGCACACACGCGAGATTATCTGTCACAAGAAACCTCGCTTGGCAAATGTCTATCGCCGTAAGCGCTGCAAGTATCCATTTGGCGATCTCTTGACGTTCAAAATTTTCGTGCATGTCGCCAGGTGAGCACGATGAACTGTATAGGTACGGCTACTCTGGCATCAACCCCAGCAGCTCCAAAAGTCCTGGCACATATAAGGATTTCAGGCCACCAAGTTTCCATGAGCGAGAAGAGCCTGTCGCAAATTGATTGTTAAGCCCCTGTACCCCAGCAGTGCCCCCTCATTCAAGTTGGCAATGAGGTCTGAGAACATCACAGACCAATACGAGCCTGACCCTTCACACAACATCAACCTGAGAATGCGTCTGCAACTAAAGACATGCAGTAGTGTTTATAGACGCCACCTGGCTGATGTTTTGGTAGGTTCCATGCCAATGGTGTCTCGGTGTTGCAAGAGGACCACTCCTTTTCAGCACTGCTAGAAGGAAGGGAGTTGACTCGGCGCAAGCTTACGCAGACACGGGCCACAAGGATATTGGTGAGTATGTACGTCTGCTTCCAGATACAAAGAAGAAGTGAGGCCGTGTCCAGGACATGATGAGTTCGGGATGGCTAAAGAGTTCAAGATCTTCCCGACAGAGGCTTCACGTCGATCTGAGGATACTCCCGGCGCTAAATGGACGGGTGTTGGGGCGAAGTCTGCGGAAATATTAGTGCCAGTAGACACGAAGCTAAGAAGCATCAGAGAGAGCAATGGCTTGGGAGAGGAGATGAGTGACGTTGATTTGGGATTAGTTGCCAAGAAGCTCCGAGTTGAAGAACCAAAAAAAAAAAAAAAAAAAAAGAAAAAAAAAAAATACCCAAGACCTGCCTTAGCTAAGACTTCTCCTACAGCGGAGAAGCCAAGTTGTTTTAACCTCCAATGCCTCCATCTCCTGTGAGACTGTAGCAGCTTGGCAGGGGAGGGGGCTGCCCACCCACTGATTGACGGGAATCGAGCCTCCCGCACGTGCACGTTCCTTGACGTGCACTGAACTTCCTATCTGGGGTTGCCTTGGGTGCACAGATCCCTTTGAGAGCCCATCCTAGCCTAGCCATCTTACCTGTGCTACGCCTTAGTCTCCCCACTTCAGCTGCTTTTTCTTCTCCACCAACCTTGTCAAGTGCCGGCTCACCAATAGCAGATCAGATCTACGCAATATCTCCTTGACATTAGCACATTCTTTTTTGCACGGCCCGTATGTACATTACAGGTACGGCCACCGGATCATGTGCCGCGACAAGCCCTCTTCTCTTGATCTGTGTTTGGTAAGGATGGAGGTTTTAGTTCGTCGAGATGGTTCTATTGCCTGACTGGCTGGCGACGGTCAGCCCTGAGGAAAAAGCTGACGCAGGTAAAATATGTCAGAGGTGTCCTCTGCCTATGCCTCTGCCTCTGCCTCTGCCTCTCTCCATCTTTGCAACTGAGACACCTTCTCCAGAACCCCAATGCTCCGAATATCTGGCGCTAGATAGCAAAGTCTTTCCGATTGAGCAATTTACGGGAAGCGGCCATCACCTGGATCATCGTAGCTCCTATATGCTGACCATTCAGGCAACGAGGAGTTTATTTATTTATGTACGTCTCAGATCCGAGTACCCCTGTTGGTCCATAGCCAATAATGGCCTTACAGTATACATATTACAACATATGAGCAATACCAAACTTTACAAAGCAAACCCGCCCCTCACAATCACATCATTCATACTACGCCCATGCCATTGAATAGACAGGCTGGAAGGGGAGGAAATAACCCAACATTCATCAGGGTCTGACTGTATGTCGATCTGGTGGTGGGGGGAGGGCTTCTGTTCTCGGATTCTCGCAGATGGCAAGCCTACCAACTTCCAGGAGTTCAATTTGAAGTGTGGCTTGATCCCGTGCGCCGTGATCCAGCGTCTTGGGAGGGTAAGAAGTATTCTAACCAAGGAGAACTCCAATGGAAATCGACCAAGTGTGTCACAAATCGACTGTGGTTTTGTTTCCAAATATCTGATTCAGATATCCTTCAACACTGCACACAGACACCCAGTATGGAAAGAAATTCGTTATCAGGATGAGACTAGGTTGCGAGTCCCCTGTATAGCAGCACAAGCCTTTGCAGCAACTGACTGACATGGTTATTGGCCAACAATTTTCCGTGCCCCATGCCAACAGCAAGTGTCACACAATACCCAGTTCTAGGGTTAGATTTCAGGAGCTCCTCAGACATTTTCCAGATGCGAAAACTTAGCGATGATTTCAGCGGCTCTGAGCTAGTTTGTCACGGGCTCTCAAGGCTGCTAATAGTTACGCCGCTAACTGAAGGTTATCCATATTGTCGGGGCATACTCACTCACTTTCAAAAGCCACCCCCACCATTTGAATCCGTCAAGTTGGTGAGAGTTCGGGGAAACACCAACTGAAGCATTCTGCCTCTCGGACATCCGGAACGATCTTGTTGGACGATCGCTAGATCTTTACGCCAGGCTGTTGGAGGCGGCGCCACCGTCAGATGGCTCTCTCAAGTCTCAGATCTCGCCCTAGGAACTATTACAAAAATATCCGAGAGACACTTTGTTCCATTATGGTCTGTCAGGAGAAGACCTGTGACCTGAATTCCATGCAGTCGGGGATCCCAGCCTCCTGAATTTTGTCTCCCACATACGGGCCACTGAGGTCATGTCTTTCGTGTCATTGTCAAGGATTTACATGTTGAAGACTATTGAAAAGAAAAAGAAATGGGGCCAAGACTCGTCGTCCTGGGATTGCACAGTTTACGAGCTCATGCCAGCAGCGGTTCTTATTCACAGCCATCCCACTACTATGCGAACACCATGACATTGCTCGCTCAATTCGCCCAGGTTTATCTTACCTTTTCCAAGAGATTCAAGCAGCTTGACAAGCGTCAAGGAAATGCTCCAAAGGAAGCGACTCTTTAGGGTGTGGGGATTTCATACCAGAATTTCCTGCACCACCCCTCTCGTGATATCTCTTCGTACGTCTCCGTTGGTGTACGGATAGAGGTAATGCCTTGAAACTTGTAAAGGTCATAGATTCTATTACTCTATTTCCTACGTGAACGTCCTGGGTTGTGCCGCTAACAGCTGCCAAAGAGTTGCGAGGATCTAAGTTGATCCCGGTCACATCAGTGGGGTTGCGATATCCGAAGACAGACGAACACTCGCGCAGCAACCAATGAGATGTATGTATGGTCATGTCGATCATAAATGCGAATGACAACTTTGTGACGTGCCTTCTTTGACCTTAATCTTTGTCACTTCTACACCACCTAGCTACTTTATTTAGCTCGTCTACTCGTTCTCCATTCCTCTTCAGAGAGTCGATAGTTGCTAGCTAGAGGGTAGCTTTCATATTGAGTTCTCGTTTGCCAGCACCACAATATCGGACCAGGATGCAGGAACATGGAATCTTTGAGCCGCTAGCTGAGCGCCAGCGAATTCGCTTGAGCAAGATTAGGCACTCGAACGGTGAACGGTGGGTTGCTAACCCTGTTCAGGTTGATTCGGCGTCGAACAAGGTTCCTGTTTCTTTTGCCGACAGGGGCTCGGGCAGGCGATGTTTCTTGCTCGGCCGAGTGTCTCGTGAACAAGGTGATCCAAATTGTCAATATATTGACTGCAGGGTAGGCGAATTATTTAACGTGAATGCTTGTTCTTAATTGTCAACAAATGCCCTAAGACACTTCACTAGGTCAAAAACAAAGAGGCGGGCAAGTAGCCATGGAAAGTACCTATACAGTTAGTTATACTACGAATTGAGATCGTGATGGGATTTTCCACTTTCCATCCCCTCCCCACGAGGGTCAAGTAACCATCGCCCCTCAGGCTGTCGAAGAAGTGAGCTACTGCACAAGTGGGTGTCAGACAGATCCTTCAAGATCTAAAGAATGAAGAAGCCACGATGCTATAGTTAAGATGCGTTGAGCCTAAGATCTGGGCGAGGCGCCGAGCCAGAACTTTGTAGCCCTATCAGAGAACAGTGTGGCCAGAAGCTTAGCCTATCGATGAGATAGCTGTGCCAACTCACAGTGGCTTGATCGGACATGGGGATGTGGAAATATTGATGCTTGGGGCTTTTCACGATGACACCTCGATCAGGTATTATCGAATTAGCGATGTACTAGGAATGGTCGAGGTCGCATATAAAATGTAGTCAACTTGCTGTTCGAGACTCAACTAAGTACTGATCGGTCAAAATGGCTTTTCTTAGTAAAAGACGTGTCTGCATTCACAAAGAAGCCGCTCTCAGGTAAGTAAGAAAATAGTATTGTTACAAGACAATGTACCATCTTAATGACGAAGTTTATTAGGAAAATAAGAGAACCCATGGTTAGAAACCACATGAAGAAAGTTACCCGCACTGTAGATTTGCCGTGGAATTCCGTACAGATACAGTGTTCACATCAAAAGCACACACTATGCCCCAGTGTTTGCAAAGGCAAGTCGATTTGGATTGTGCTGGTTGGCTGACTCGGGTATCGCCCGACCATCATCACCAGTTGCTAAAGACATCAGAGGACACCACTGCGGCTCCCATACTGTACTGATCAGAAGCGACGTCGCTCGTAGAAAGCTAGAGGCTACCACGAGTGTCAGCACCAGGCGCTCGTCTCGTGCCGTCCGCATCTGTTTTCGCATATTGGCAGTGCATATGGACCCTACGTCATCTACACACCGTATCTATCATGAGCGACCTGCAGCGAGCATGGGCCAAGGCCAAGTACAGCATATCTAACGATACATTTGACGAGGTCGACGAGGAGCACGAGAATGATGTACTCCCCGAGTTGCCGGAGCCTGTCGACGATGACTCTTCCTCAGCCTCGTCCGCCTCATCCGTCTCCTCGACAGGAACCATCATACCATCGCCCAACCAGAAGCTGTTCGCTCGACCCCAAGGGTACTTTCCAATCAGCACCTTGATCAAGTGAAACATGGCGGGACTGACAGGCTACAGAGTCGCCCGCGGCAGGACCCTGGAGCAGATCCCCTGGACAACCTATTTTGAGCGCGAATTGTCTCTGAAGTCAGAGCAGGAACCGGAAGTAGTCTATCATGCCTATCTCACTTCACCGGTCGGGAAAGGGCCATTGTTTGTGATGCATCATGGTGCCGGATCATCGGGGTTGTCGTTCGCCGTTGTTGCTTCTGAAATAAAGAAGCGGTTGTCAACAGCAGGTATCCTGGCCATTGACTGTAGAGGTCACGGGTCCACAAGCGCACCTGGCGACAAGGCACTAGATATGAGATTGGACACTCTATCGTCGGATCTGTTCAGCATGGTGCAGCTCACAAAGAATGAGATGGCCTGGCCAGAGATGCCCCCGATAGTGCTCGTGGGACACTCCTTAGGCGGAGCAGTTGTTATTGACCTGGCCAAGTCCGGTAGGCTAGGAACGTCAGTTCTAGGGTACGCTGTGTTGGATGTTGTGGAAGGCTCCGCTATTGATGCTCTACAAAGCAATGCACACCTATTTGTCTACGAGACCACTGGGCTTTGCAACTCTGCAAGCAGGTATCGAATGGCACATTAGATCTCGGACGATACGAAACTCCATCTCCGCTCGGACATCTGTTCCTGCGCTACTCGTATTCAACGAGAACGACGACCCGACAAGGCCGTGGCGATGGCGGACCAACTTGGGCGCAACACAGCCTTACTGGGAAGGTTGGTTTATAGGGCTGAGCAAGAAGTTCTTGGGGGCGAAGGGAGGAAAACTCCTACTGCTCGCTGGCACTGACAGGCTGGACACCGAGTTGACCATCGGTCAAATGCAGGGTTTGTTAACCGTTGGACTAATGCCGCTCTCTGAACATTGCGTACTGATTGACCGATAGGGAAATATGCCTTGCAAGTGTTCCCTGAGGCCGGTCACTTCATTCACGAAGATTTGCCAGAGAAGACAGCCGTTTCGTTGGTCGACTTTTTTCGCAGAAACGACAGGAGTGCTCTCGTGCTTCCTCCTAAGGTTTCGGATCTTCTCAAACAGGGCAAAAGAGTATGAAAAAGACCAAATTGACAAGGCCTAACGTGTTCCTCATGACGTTGGCTTCATCAAACAAGGTTTGATGGCGACCCAGCGAGCGGTGCACCGCCCAGGAGCCGGATTATACTTTCAAAAGCACACAGAAAGTGGGTAGGTTAATATGACAGTCATGCAAAGTGCAAATACGCATGCAACCTGCCACTCCAGGTTCCTTCCGAGCATCTTACAGCTCAGCTCGTAAGAGAGGATATGATAGCAGTTCTGATGGCGGTGGCTAGCAAAGGAACTATTGGCGGAGGCGTCTATTGAGCAGAGATAGACTTGCTGTGAATAACCGGGCTGGACCCCAAAGATAGAAGCATGAATTGAGACGCTAAAGGATCAATAGTGAGTGGCAACCATTCCCAGAGGATCGAGGCGTTCTTGTTTTCTATAGCCTTGATATTTATCAGGTACCTGATGATGAATTTCTCCTTTCGGTGTAACTGGCACCAAGGTTGGCATGCTCTAAAAACGCCTAGACGATAAGAATGAGACTAAGTTCTATTGATATGAAGTGGCTTGTATTGAGACACATTTTCTGAAACCAAGCTATCTTGCTACCCTTGTTGATTGCCAAGATGTCCCATGTTGTGTATGTAGCATACAGTACAACAAGAACGATACATCGTGTTCAAGTTTTGAATCTCATTGAAATTATTGCAGATATTTGGGTATTGATCATCGTCCCCGCGGGGCCGTTTCACCCGATCATCAGGCGGTTCCATAGCGATAGCCAAGCGTGCAATCTGCCGAAATGGTCTGGAACACGTGGAAATATGGCGATTGGCTGGTGATTTGCATATGAATCATTAGAGTTGGGGGGAATTACGGATACGGCTCAGACATTTTGCCGCTTCTGGGGACCGTGAGCGTTTATTACGAAGGAAAAGGCCCGCTAGCATGGTTACAACTTAGGTCAGGGTGCTCAAGAGTACATAATGGGCGTAGCTCCTGTGTAAGCTTGTTGCTGTTGGTGATAGCTGGGTAAAACTGTCTTGTCTCACATAAGGAGTCTTTCTTAAATCTACGACGCGCGTACGTGAAACCGCATAACTCTCTCTTCTTGACATTCATTCAGTTTCAATTTCAATTTCAGTTTCATCATCTTTACTGTCCGAGTATTCATCATGAAGCTGTCGGTGTTCACATCCGTCCTCCTGGCTGGCCTTGTTGCCGCTCAGCAAGAGAAGTTACCAACCTGCGCTGTACGTCGCAGAGCCTCCCTCATGAGCTGAATATCCAGACTTGATACGTTACCGCTCGCAATTCGACTACCTATGCTAATCTCTTCTGTCTGCCTATATAGCAACCATGTGTTAGCAAGTACACCACCGGTGGCGGCGTCGCGGGATGCGGACAGCTCGACGTCAAGTGCATCTGCAGCAACAAGGACTTCCTCTCTGGCATCGCATGTTGTCTTGAGGATAAGTGCGATGCCGCCGGCAAGGAAACCGCCGTCAAGTACGCCAAGCAGATCTGCTCGACCGCCGGAGTGACCGATCTTCCCGACGAGGTTACATGCGACAAGAACGCCGCCTCTGGCAGCGCCTCTGGTGCCACCACTCCCACGTCCAGTGCTGGTAGCAGCCAGACCACGCCGGCGTCTGGCAGCGCTGGTGGCGATAGCGGCAATACTGCTGCGCGTGAGGGCGCCGCTGGTGTCTTGGGTGTTGTCATGGCTATGCTGTTTGCCCTCTAAGGGACAATAGTCGTACCATGTAATTCGTTTCAAGTTGTTTCATCACCAAGAGGAGGGATGTATAATTGGGAATAAGCAAAGAAGTTGTGATTTTCTGTTCTACGCATGCAAATTTATGGCGTTTGAAGCCATACACTACTATGTGGTCGCCACAAGACTGACCGCTCTTAGTGGTGATGGTCTGTAAATTTATATCAATTGATATTCTGTCTCAAGACACATTCCATACTCCCCATACTTCCTGGTGCCTAACCCGGAACATCCTTCTTCTGGTTCCATATTAGGCGTGACATGTTCGTCATTCTATGAGTCAATACAAAGCGCTTACACCAGCACCGCAATTGGAGATCAATTGGTTGTTTGATGCACCTCTAGACAGACCAACAGCTCAAGACAGGTAACCAACATGTCAATCTGAACCGGGCTTCTCTGTTGACAACCTCCAATAACCGTTTAACACCCCCAGCCCCTACAAGCCTCAAGGACGTCAACTTCCATTAGCATGACCCCACCAAAACCGTACGTTACTGTGCGAGATGGGTAACCAATGCTTCGATACGGTCCGTACAAGCGGGCCTACCTAATTGTGTCATTCCATCTGGCCTAAGTACACGAATCGACATACCGGAGTTTAGTGATGATGTGATGATGTGACGAGAGATGAGAGAACATGTAAGAGTCGAGGGAGCTTCTAGAATGATATCCCCTTATTGTTGAAGTTCTGACTTGCTTCAGTGCCTTTCTCCGCCCTTCTTCTTTACTCTGACTGGCCATGATGGTAATTATAAGAACTCCAAAGGCTATGTAGAGACGTCAAGTGTAGTTTGAGAGCAGCACGAGTTAAAGATTTGTCACTATATCTTGCCTCTGATTTGGTACAAGGTATAATGGATGTCTGGTGGGATCCTCGGCCAAGGTGATGCTGCAACCCACGGCGTATACGACTCTTACCAATGTCTTGGATCGCGAGATAATATCCCGTGCTTGGCATCCTCAGAAATTTTTTACTCGATGATGAGGGCTGAACCGGCGCGTATGTACATGCATAGCCCTGCATAATTTCTATGCATCATGCTGGCTCCGGCCAGTAATCAGATAAGGTCCACCATCGGCCCATCATCATGGCTGCTCTCCTTAGCGCCCATGGCTGGTTCATGAGGAAGAGCTGGTCAATAAACGGCATGATCGACTACAATTAAATTATGCAAGATAAATTTAGATTCGACTGAAAGAAACCAAGACACTCAGAGTACCTACCTGGAGTACACATAATTCATATTAAATACATTTTGTGGCTCGTTGCTCTTAAAATCTTTGTCCTGCAGTATCAAGCGTTAAGAGGTGACAGGCTCATACGCTTCCTGAAATGGGTCGATTTTTGGAGCCAAAATTTTATAGATTGGCGACGTCAGCCCATTCTTTGCGCTGCGACTTCGCACAACTTTTGTTACCTCACGTCCTCAATTTATCTACAACAGAAGCCCTCCCACCTTGCACAGCTTCTGGAAATCAAACCAATTGCGCTGGCCATTATGAAGAGAAAAGTGGAAGCAGCTGTTGGATCCTCCAAGGCCAACAAGAAAAAGTCCAAGCCTTGTAAGCACTCCCAATCGTACTTTCGCAACCTTCCACTCACCAGACTTTTCCAGCTTTGACCTCAGAGGAAGCTCAGAAGCGGTTTCGTGCTGGTCTTTTCGACAAGAAGGTCCTCGATTCCTATACAGATCAATATGCCCAGTCAGAACCTTATAAGCATGCCGTCATCAACGGCCTTGTTGACGATTCCCTTCTTCGATCGGTTCGCAGCGAGATCAAGGCCAACGTCGAGTTCACCCCCAAGGAGACCGACATCTACAAGATCCACCAGTCAGGCGACCTGGCCAACCTCGATGGTCTAGACGACGAGTCTCTAGCTAAGCTGCCTTCGCTGCTCAAGCTGCGCGATGCTATATACTCCGAAGCCTTCCGCAACTATGTCTCTCACATTACCAATTGCGGCCCGTTGAGCGGTCGCAAGACTGACATGGCTATCAACATCTATACGCCTGGATGCTACCTCCTTTGCCACGACGACGTCATTGGTAGCCGGCGCGTTAGCTATATCCTCTACCTCGTTGACCCCGACACCCCCTGGAAGCCCGAATGGGGTGGTGCGCTCCGTCTGTTCCCCGTGCAGGAGCTCAAGGACAAGGACGGCGAGATCGCGAAGACACCGCTTCCTGACGTTACAAAGGTCATTCCGCCTGCGTGGAACCAGCTGAGCTTCTTCGCTGTCCAGCCTGGAGAGAGTTTCCACGACGTCGAGGAGGTCTATCGCGCCGAAACCAAGGAGCAGCTAGAGAGGGACGGTGGTCGCATTCGTATGGCTATCAGTGGATGGTTCCATATTCCCCAGATTGGAGAGGATGGTTACATCAAGGGAGAAGAGGAGAGAAACGCCAAGAACAGCGGCTTGATGCAACTTCAGGGCAATCCTGCTCAGTACGATATGCCTCAGCCTCAGGTTATGAAAGTTGATAAGGCCAGCCAGGATGGTTTCGACGAAGCTGATCTTGAGTTTCTGCTCAAGTACATCTCGCCTGCATATCTGGTTCCTGATGCCTTGGAGGAGATCTCCGAGACCTTCAACGAGATGTTTGAAATCACCTTGCCAGATATTCTGGGCAAGAAGTTTGCCCAGCGCCTAAGAGACTACGTTGAGGCTGAGGAGAAGAAACCCGCACAAGAAGATACCGCTACGATAGAAAAGAAGACTTCATGGCGTGTAGCCAAGCCTCCTCACAAGGCGCGATATCTCTACCAACAGCCCAGCAGACCTGATCAGCTTCGCACCTCACAGGAGGAATCTCCCATCACTGAACTTCTCGACATCTTCCTGCCCAGCCGTCAGTTCCGCCAATGGCTCCAGATGGCCACCAAAACCACCATCGAAAGTGCCGATCTCCTCGCGCGTCGTTTCCGCCGCGGTCTCGACTACACTCTCGCGACTGGCCACGAGGGCAAGGCGCGCGTAGAAATTAACCTCGGATTCACACCTACATCTGGCTGGGGCGAAGATGAGGAAGAGGACCCCGAGGAAGAAGCTGAAGATCAGAACGGCGAGGATGTAAAGAATAAAGGAAAAGGAAAAGCCAAGGCTGTAGAGAAAAAGAAGGAGGAGGAAACACCTGAAGTCGGTGGCCAAGAAATCTTCATGTCCGGTGATGATGATGCCGACGAAGATGCAGCGGTATATAAGACAGGCGATGACGACGACAACATTCTCTTCTTCCAGGCTGCGTCATGGAATAAGATGACTATTGTTATGCGCGACAGCGGCGCTCTTAAGTTCGTCAAATACGTCAGCAAAAGCGCCAAGGGCGACCGATGGGATATCTCTGGTGCCTTTGAGATCGAGGAGGAGGAGGACGATGAAGACGCTGGCGAAGGAGCTGCGCCAGATGATGATGATGATGACGAGGAGGAGTTCCAAGGCTTTTCACCTGATGCAGCTGAGAGCGACTCTGAATAAGAGCCATATGAAAATAGAAATTGAGACTTGCATTATGTTGCAATAATAGATACCAGGATAAAAAAAGCACGGCGATGATTGAAAGTCTGTTTGATAATAAAATCTGTTTTAATTGACCTCTTTGATGCAAATCGACACGCTTTCGTGTGATAGTCTCTATGAAACTCCATCGTGGTATCATTATAACCAACTCCCTATATACCGCTGTGATTCTGTAATATGTGCATGATAAATTGAATATCCCAAAAACCTGACCCAAGCTTGCCTTTACTCTTTCACTCCTCACAACCCAAGAGCGGGTTCGGATTTATGGTTGAAAAGGCCAGCCACTTCTGCCTGCAATAGCTCCGTAACTCCCTGCGCCTCTTGTGTTCTTCCAGATTGGGTCAAGTGGTTGACTGTGTCGTGGCCTAAGAAGGCGAGCCATGATACGGTGCTTAGCCTATCTGGCTTCGACTTCTTAGGCTCAACGGTATTAACCAGCTTTCGCAGTCTTTGCTTGTCTTTGAAGAAGTTCAGAGCAGGAAGGTGATCGGGATGTGTGGGGTGGTAAAGGTGTAAATGAGCACGTTCCAAGAGAAAAGGTTGTGGCAGACGATCGGCCGTGGCAATATGAGCATCAAAGAGTTCTTCGGATGGAGCCGGTCGACTGTAGGATTCGACGGTCGAGAGCCATGAGACTGACCTCCATGACGAGACTAGAAGATCCGATAGTAGCGGGCTGGTCCGGAAAAGTTGTTGTGCTTGCAGCATGGTAGAAATGCCTGAATCAAGGTTGCCATATTGAGGCTGACACTTTGTCTTGACGAGCTCCCCGAGTAAGTTGGATGCTCTCCTGAGACGCTTTTCATTTGGCAGGTCTCCAGAGGTGTCGTTGATCGTCCGCACAAGCCATTCCCAAGCAATCTCCTCCATGCCTTCTGCCACCAGGAATGGAGACAACGCTCTGATAAAAGAATAATTGTCCATAAATCGTAGATCCTGCTCAGCACCGCAAGCTCGTAGCCATCTTATGATACGGCCTGACATACCCGATGTAGCTAGACCCCCAAGGCCTGGCTCATTCGCCTGCAGTTGCTTTGCTTTGGCGACCATCACACCGATGGCGGCTTTGGGTGTCATCAATCCTCGAGCTACAGCATGGTCGAAAACCTCTATAGGATCACGCGATGGTGCAGCTAAAGAAGACGATGCTAGGCTAGAAGGGAACGTCGATGTGACATCTTTGTTGTAGCTGAACAGCGGGTTCGACAGGATATCTTTCAAATGCCGGTTTGTAGCAGATAGTCGGGCAGGATCAACATCTACAGGTTTCGCAGCAGCCGGTGATAGACTGTTGGGGCTCTCTCCATATTCGCGATCGAGCTGTTTTCGAAAGGAAGTCTTGAGACCGTCAAGAAGCTTTTGAGATTGCTGTTTCGACAAGGGTAGGGGTTCGTGATAGGATGCGAACAGATTCTTGAGTGACTGAACCGACTTTGTTGTGAACATGGTGGGCTAGACAGAGTGAATCTGGTAGGTGGCTGTATTGCTGGCAAACCCTACCCTTGAGAATGCCAGAGGGATGTAGGGATGGAGCGAGTCGTCGGGGAAGCAGCGTGGAGTAGGGTCGGTATTGATGGGTTTCGGTCATGCGTTCTGAAGTTGAATCTAGCATGATGCCATCGTCGAACGAGCTACGCCACAAAGCGGGCCGCTGAGGCGCATCATGTGATGCAAGGGGTTTCCAGCCTCGGGTGGCTCAATCCAAAACATGGGGAAAGCCACCACTGCTCCTTTGGCTTCCAAGAGGCTGCTATGCCTTTCTCAAATACATTTGCAGATCTATATTAATCTCTGGGTTTGAGCGGTCTGTTACAGCTAGCTAGCTACCCGTGCTCTTTACGTCTGATAGAGGGCGGAATGCATGGTACATAGTGTGAACACAAAACATGAGTATGAATTGCGGATGGATATGCAAAGCAAGGAGTGGAGGGAGCTTGAGTGGACACAGCCTGACTGCGCTAAGCGTGCTTGTGTTGCAAGAGCTCCTGGCTTGGAAATTGGTCTTTGTCTGGTGTATCGAGACTTCGATGAAGGCCTAGCTCATTCCTTTTGAGCGCTAGATGCGGCCAGTCGAAAGTACCGGTACGTGATATTGGGAGGGTGCCTGACAGGAGCCTCACAGCTTACGGGTGAGTGCTGATAACCGAATATTCAGGTGCCGCATTCTCAAACCACCATTCGCAATGTATTGAGGACATGGCGCTTGATTATCTGACCGGCGTGTAACCACCAATTGCGTCTCACTGAGACTCGGCACGCCTGAGAAAAGAGCGGTGATGGAAAACGCGCCTCTGGGAACATGTATTGTCGTTATGCTTGACTTTCTGCATGAAGCATCTGATAGGCAAGTCCCTGTCCCTGAAATGCGAATGTGACGTCCTTCTCCAACATTTCAAGTCCAAGTCCGATTATTTGCTACCTGCTCGTGTGGGCTTCTCGCAGGGGCCCGAACACGGCGAGCTCCAAACTCCAAGATCCTTGGCTGAACTTGGGGCTAAGCGACCAAGGGAAGGTCAAGGCCCCGACTCTCGAGGTACCGAGTGACACAAAGACGGCAAAGGACAGCTATGCGTCCAGCAGGTAGATGTACTTGCGGCCATGCCGTTGAGGTACTGACGCCACCTGGCAAACAGTCTCCAATAGTTAGGTCGATCTGCTTCCGGCCAGGGCAAAGTGTCGACGTCGGACGTTTTCAATTGGACGAATTGAATGTTTTAGATCCTTGGACGCTTTTGTTAGTGTGTTCAGCGCAGCGTGGGAGCACCTGTTGAGCCACTGTAAGAGGGCTGAGATATAGCGCAGACGTGTCTGTCAAGGGGGCCTGAAAAAGGGATCTCACGTTGTCACAGTGGTGACCAGCCGCTAGAGGCAAAACCTTCGTAACCTAACCTCCACCTCCTCCACTGCCACTGACTGACGGAGCGGGTGCTGAGTGCCCTGAAAGTGAACGCAAGCCCAAGGCTCCATTTCTTCTGCTCTGCTTCTGGGGAAAACCTCGTCCCGTCTCCTCCTCCTCTCCCTTTGACTAGCACCAGCCAAAACACAATAAACCCTTTCCTCTCTCCTCCATCCATCATCGACGCCTTCAACTGTCGACCACGGATTCACGGTCGACTTTGTCCTTCAACCTGCCTGTTGTTCCCGCAGAGGACAGCTGACAGGCCGCTTCCTTTTTCCTTCCATTGATTTCCTCTCCACACTTTGAGTTTGAGCCTCCATAGCTCTCCTCCCGCACAACACGCACGCACACACACACACACCCAGCCCATAATCAACCACAACCCATCTAATGTCCGAAGTGACTTCACGGACGTCCGCCTCGCGTGGCAGAGGCTCTGGCCGCGGTGGTAGAGGAGGTTTCGCCGGTCGCGGCGGCCGACGAACCAATGGCGACAAGCCCGACCACAGCACCGCTGATTCCCAAGGTGCATTCGAAGATGAAGGAGACTTTGGCGAGCTTCGAAAGCAATATGGCGACAAGACTTCGGTGATTCGTGAGATGTTTCCCGACTGGTCTGAGGCCGATGTCCTCTTTGCTCTCCAGGAAACAAACGGCGACGAGAACGAAGCCGTCACCCGCATTGCTGAGGGTATGTTACGCTCTTTACCCACCTCAACCTCAGTCCACTCCTCGCGCCCACGCTATACACGTACAACCTGTTCGGGATAGCTGCGCATCAACTGCCCACTGCCCTTGTGACCTGATACCGCCTGTTTCTGCTGCTAACACATGCTCTCTTCCAGGAACAATCTCTCAATGGGGTGAAGTCTCAAAGCCCAAGAAGGCTTCCCGAGCTAAGGTTAAGGACCAAGCTCCCGCATCTTCGAACGACGCGACGTCTGCTGGACCCCGGGCCACTCGTGGTGGCCGAGCTGTATCTGAGGGAGGTCGTGGCCGAGGCCGAGCTACAGATCGAGGAGGCCGTAGCACACGTGGCCGACCCTCTGCTGCTCCCACTAACGGCGCTGGAACCAAGGACAGCTCAGCCTTGTCTGTTCCCACAGAGGAGTCATCTGCTTGGGGCACTAAGGAACCTAAGAAGGATACCTCAGAGGAGAACCAGCCCATTGCTGAACAACCTGCCCCATCTGCCACAACGGAGGCACCCAAGCCTGCTGCCCCTGCAGTGAAGACTTGGGCAAGCATGCTCCGTCAGTCCGCTCCTCCCAAGGCCCCGCCCAAGCCAAAAGAAGCTCCTGCTGCTCCTCAGCCAGCTGCCGAACACGCTGAAACTGAAACTGCCCCCGAACCTATCGAACCCGAGGCTGAGGTCGTGCCCGAGCCCGAGCCCGAGTCCGAAAACGTACCTGCCCCCGCCGTCGACGAAGCTGATGAGACTACACCCGTTGTCGATACCGCTACTCCCGCCGAAGTTCCTCACGTTAATGTAGAGCCCGAGGTGGCTCTTCCCCCCTCCAAGGACGAGCTCACCGAATCAAATCTTGAACAGGTTGTTGACGAATCCAAACCGCCTCCGACTGGTACTGTAGCAAGCACCGCCGCTGACTCTTGGGACCCTCGACAGAACCCCGCAAGTGTTACTGCTACACCTATCTCTGCTGCTCAGCAGCAGCATGCCGCCCCTCCCAGCGGATTCGCTGCCACCGCTGCTAAAGCTACGGCTGAGCGAACCGTCCGTACTCCCAGCCATCATCACCATCAGCGCCGTGTCCTCGACCAGGAGGAAGCTGTGCGTATGCCTGGCAACCGAGAGGTTGACCGAGCTGCTGTCCAATTCGGAGCCTTCAGCCTGAATGGCGATGAAGATATTGACGGCGACCGAGAGGAGCCCGAGACTAGAGCTCAACCTCCCGCTGACTCGCCTATCACTCATCCTCGGACCTCGCTTCCTCCCGCTACTCAAGCGGCAGTCCCCGATTCATTCGCACAGAAGCCCGCTTCTACAGTTGCTCCTATTGCAGCTCCTACCGGTATGCTATCTATTGACTTCAAGTTTGCTCTTGTTTAAACGCTGACGTTTCGCAGCTCCAGCTGCGCAAGTGCACGCTCAGATTCCTGGCCAAGGCCCTGCTAGTGCTCAGCAATACGGTCGATTTGGCCAGGCTGGTGTCCAGGAGACAGTCGGAGTCCCCCAGAAGCCACTGGACCCCTTTAATCAACAGACCACTCCCTCTACTCAACCTCCCTTCGACAACTTTGCTGCCCAGACTTCCCAAGCGCAACAGCCTGGTGGTGCTTTCAGCTCCGCACCCGGCGATTACTCCTCTTACTACACTGCGAACCAATCCGATCGAAACCCCTACAACTACTACGGCCAACAGTTCGGCCAGCAAGGAGGACAGGCCCAGCAGGATGGCACTGTGTCTCAGCAGCGACCTTTTGGTGGTTATGGGGCATCTCAGGTGGATAACCTGAGCCAATACCCCCAGAGTGGTCTACACAACCAACCCCGATTCGGCGGAAGTGCCGTGGATGCTCAGAACAGCGGGAACAGCACTCCCAACCCTACTACACAGGCCCAGCAGCAGCAGCCTCAACAGCCCGGCCAGCAGCAACAGCAGCAGCCAGGCCAGGGATCTCAGCCTCAGTCACACGGCCAGCAGTATCCCGGTTACAACCACCCCTACTACAGCAACCCGTACTATCATCAATACTACTCTGGATACGGCCAAGGCGGATTTGGCCCATATGGTAAGGGCGGCATGTATGGCCAGCCCTACGGCATCTCCCCCAATGCCCCCTATGATCACAGCTCATCCCCTGCTGGATTCGCTCAGTCTTCTCTTCATCGAGACAGTGGCTTGGGCTCTGGTCTTGGTGATTATGGCCGCGCGGCCACAACCCAGGCTGGCAGTCAGCCCGGCCTTGGTGGGAGCGCTTTCAACAGCGTTCATGATAGCTTCAATCGTGGAGGCTCTGCTTTCCCGTCTCAGGGTCAGTCGTTCAACAGCCCAGCGCAGCCCGGCAATGCCGCGGCTGATGACCTGAAGCCATTTGGCGAGCCCAAGGCCGCTTCTGGCCCTTCTCCCTCTCTGGGTGGAGCTCGACCCGGTTCCGCTACCAACGCCCCGCCTGCTCAGAGCGGTCTTCCGCCCCCCCAGAATGTTGGTGCGTACGGCGGTTATCCTAGCCATCTTCAAGGCCATAGCCTCCATGGTAGCAATGCATATGGCATGGGCGGTAACGCTGGAACCAACCAGCACGGAAATAGTCCCTATGGGTCATATGGACAGGGTTTCAGCGGCAGTGGCTACTACAGTGGCAACCAGCAGCAGCAGCAGCAGCAACAACAGCAGCGCGGCGGCTGGGGAGGCAACTATCATTAGAGATTAGATGCCCAACAGGAGCGTAGCGGCAGACGAGGCCGATGCGTGACGACTGGCTTGTCGGTAGCCGACGTAATGTCTTACGGATTATCTTAGGGGATGAGAGGGGACGAGAGGTGAACTATGATCAAGGAGTCGGGGGGGTTATAATCAGCATGATGCATATGGCTTTCATGAAGCCGGACGAATATTCAGTCTCACACCTCAAATGTGTCTACGTGTACGTGTACGATTGTTTCTTTTTTTCTTTTTCTCGAGAATCGCCTTCAGAAAAGATCAGGGTGGCATGTGGCAAAACAAATCAAAGGAAACGGAACGGGACGGTACGGAATGGAAGGGCAAGGCGTTTCGCCATGGTCTTTTTTTCTCATTCACTCTATCCCTCACTGTCATTCTCACTCTACCTGGTATTTCTTGATGTGAAACGCCTGGAGCCAAACAAAGAGATTGCGTGCGTGTCATTTTCTTTCCCTGGATCAGGATTTGCTTGCTTTGATGGTATTTTTTGGGTTGTTTGTCGGGGGAGGTTCTCAACTGCAACGGCTGGTTTCTTATTTACGACAACAAACAAACTTTTGGGAGACGGGGTTGAACGCGTGTTCGTTTAACAATGTATTCTTTCTTGACTTGAACCGTAGGGCGATGAGGAAAGGGAAAAGGCAAGGCGTGCATGGGAGAAGGCAACGGAAAGGAATCGAATGAATTGGTTTGGTCAGGCATGAGATTGAGAAGCTCCCTTAAACGGGCTTTGATCCAATGATATCTACGAAAATGAGAAAACCTATTGGAGAGGCAGTAGTTGAGTACATGAGTGATTGGATGGATACGTGCATATTGTGTAGGCTGAGGGTGTTGATTGTAGCGAGGCCTGTTGGGGGATGTAAATCTTCCTTATGCAGGCACCCCCAAACAGGAGACAGGCTCCGGCCTGACTTGTAAGTAAAGATGCTGACATCCAATGTGTACCACGTAGACAGCAGCACAGGCAAGACTGCATGAGGAGAAAAAAGCTGGTCGCTTCGTGTGTATGACTGGCTGACTACCAAATCTGTTGACCGTGAAACTCGGCTATAGAGATGATTAGTCACCGACTTATGCGGGGAGCTATGAACAAAAGAGGAGAAAGGGAGGGAGAGAATGACGGGATAGATAACCTCTTGCTCTAGAATTAGGCAATAGATGGACTAGATTGTGCTGTTGGTGCTGGATGGCTTTCCCCCGGCAGCGGAACCCGGCATGTGAGTTGGGGATGACGGGAGTGGGGTTGAAGATGCGAACAAGATCTACCATGAGAGAATACCTTTAGTTATCATAGTGGTTCTTCTTGCAAAGAAGGGAATAGAGCAGCGTCTTTTCCATCGTGTAGGTAGCCCATCATGTCACTGAGATAAGGTTGTTGTAGGGATGATCACCTTGGTAGAGAGTAGAGTTGCTTTCTACTGAAGCTTGTTTGCCTGTCAATGTAACCAAGTGTTGCAGTTCCGGGAATAATATTATCCTCGTCAAATGAAAAGGAATTCGCCATTCGGCTAGACCCCATCCCCCACAGTCTACCCCAGTCAACTGACTGATTGATACGGAGCCTCGAGGCCATTTGGACCGAGGCGGCGAAAATAACCCAGCCAAAGAGCTTGCCAAAGGCATCCCAAAATATACTGACCATGCACAAGTATTTTTATCACTCAGAATCAAAGCCCCAAGTTTTCTGTCATCCCTCAAATCATCCATTGGGGGTTTAGGCTTGGCTCTCAAGGGTTTGGGTCAATGAATTATATATTACCCTGGGCATTTCCCCATTGTTTCCGAGGTGATGACTTTTGAGACTCTCTCTCTCGTTCTTCATTCTTGCTCCTTCGAGTGAGCAAAAAGAGTTGAGATAATGGCTGACCATTCCAGTGAGAAGAGACCAGACTTTGTCATCGACTCTGCTCCCCAAAATACTGCTCTAACCTCCCCAGGGCAGGAAAAGATTGTCCCTGGAGATGTGATTGATAACGAAAAGTCTTGTCACCCTCTTAGCTCCGACAATCGGCCTCAAGAGAATGTTTCTTCCAACGATGACGGGAGCGGTGATGCAGAATCGGTAGATTCGAAGGATGAGTTGAGATTATCCAAGGCGCGTTGTATAGCTCTCGTCTGCACTGTCACAGGAGCTTCTTTTCTCAACGTGAGTCTACTATAACAAATAGGTATCAAACTCACACACACTAACAATGACAGACTCTTGCTAGCCAAAGTGTCGTTATCATCCTTCCTCAGATTGGTCGGGCCCTCGATGTTCCTGATACGAGACTTCAATGGGTAGTATCGTCTTACGTCTTGACATTTGGCTGCTTCTTGTTACTCTGGGGCCGGATCGCAGATATCTACGGCAAGAGACTGATTTTCATACTGGGGTCCTTTTGGGTTACTATCTGCTGTGTTGTCAATGCTTTCATACCTACTGAGATTGCATTCGATCTATTCCGTGGCCTTCACGGGCTGGTAAGTTACATCTTACTCTGACACAGGACTCAGCTAATAAGTTCAGGGTGCTGCTGCTAATGTTCCCACGGCGATTGGTATCCTCGGGACTACGTTTCCTCCGGGCAAGGCAAAGAACTACGCCTTCAGTGCATACGGTGTGTTTTCCTTGAATACTCGTCTGGAGTTTGCTAACGACGCCAGCTGCCGGTGCCCCCCTCGGTAGCGTCTGCGGTAATCTCGTCTCCGGTCTCATCGCGGAATTCGCCAGTTGGAAATGGGTCTTTGGTGCCCTAGCCATCATGGCCGGCATGATCGCCGTTGCCGGTGTCTTCTGCATCCCGTCTCCGCCCCCGGAGCTCCGGCCCGAGCATAACAACCTCCGGTCCAAGACGGCGGCCGTGGACTGGATTGGCGCTACTCTCATCACGTGTGGACTCCTTGCACTCATGTTTGCTTTGACTGAGGGAAACGTTGTTGGCTGGACTGCACCTTGGATCCCCGTGCTCATCGTTGTGTCGTTTGGAGTCATCGTTGCGTTCTTCTTTTGGCAGCGATATCTCGAGCAGAAGACGAATCGACCACCACTTGTCAAAGTGTCAATCTTCAACAACTGGCGATTCACAACCGTCATGATCATCATGGGCTTTTTCTTTGGTGGATTCAACAACTATCTCATCTACGCAACGTACTACTTCCAGGATTACCAAGGTCTCTCACCACTGCAGACAATGTTGCGATTCATCCCTACTGGTGTAAGCGGCTTCGTGGTTGCTTTTTTCACGGCCTACTTCCTTTCACGGGTTCCGACGTTCTTTATCCTGGCGTTCGGACATGTGGCTGTTTGCATTGCTGCTGTTTTGTACGCGGTGCCAATCCCCCCGACGACATCATATTTCGCATGGGGGTTCTGGGCTATGATCCTATCTGTTGTTGGAGCCGACACGGCTTGGCCTTGCCTCACACTCTTTACTTCGCATTCTCTTCCCAGAGAGGATCAAGCTGTTGGCGGTGCACTCATCAACTCATCCGGTATGATCGGTCGCGCCATTTCACTGGCTATTGCCACTTCCATACAGTCATCTGTTATGGCTAAAGAGAGAGGCGTGAGTGTTCAAGATGTAGGACCAGTTAAGGAATGGGATGCACCGTCTCTAAACGGTCTTCGCGCCGGAGCTTGGACAAACTTTGGCATCCTTTTCATTGCACTCGCACTCGTTGTGTACACTTTTAGGAGTATGGAAATCATAGGAAAGATTCCAGATCGCCCGGAAAGATCTGAGGGTGTGGTTAACCAGGAGGATACAGACGTTGAGAGACGAGGATGACGAGACTCCAACGTGACAAGACAAGTCAAAAATAGGTACTTATGCATATCTAACAAGCATAGTAAAAACAAACATCCGACATTTATATCTGTTCCTGATTTGGCGATATGCATATCAGGACCGGTTCTTCTATTGCGCCGTTATCCTATTCCTTGCCTTGGTATCTCTCCGCCGGGCTATCAGTCAGCCCGATTTGTAGGGCCGTTTTGGCCGGAACAGCCGTTCAAAGGACACACAGTTCAGCTTACAAGTGAGATGGGACATGTATGTATATCTATGTATCCTGATATCCCGTTTCCTAGATAGCCCCAAAGTCCACGTCAACGTCAACATAATGATCGACATTGTCCTCCTAGGTGCAACGGGCTACACAGGCCGCCTGTGTGCATCATACATGGCACAGGTCCTCCCAGGGAATGTATCGTGGGCCATCGCAGGTCGCAGCAAGAGTAAACTCCAAGCCTTACACAGAGAACTTCAGCTTGAAGAACCAAAATGTCTGTTGTACGCCCTCGTGTTATATCCCGCTTATTAAGAGCCTATAGGTACTGTGTACGCTCTTGACCTCGCCTCCGACGAAGCCATCTCCGAACTCGTCAAGACATCCCGTGTGATTATAAATACTATTGGTCCTTATGCTACCACTTGTGGAACGGCTGTGATCAGAGCCTGCGCTGAGAACGGCACCGATTATGTGGATTGGTAAGCATACACCATCTCACAGCGTGTAGGTCACATTCCGACTTACACCAACACAGTAGCGGAGAGCCCGCCTGGATGCGAGATATTATCGCCCAGTATGACACGATAGCCTGTAATTCAGGTTCAAGAGTATGATAATTCAGCTGTCTACTTTCTCGTATTTGTCTGACGCTGCTAGATTATCATGACCGCAGGTTGGGCTGCCGTTCCCGCAGATCTATCCGTCTATCTCGCCGCTCTAAAGCTTCAGCGTCACTTCTATCTTCCTACTCGTGAAGTCCTGGTCTGTCTTGAAGACGTCCGCGGTTCTTTCAGCGGCGGAAGTCTCAGCTCACTGTGTAGCCTCGAGCCCGTCAACATCGCCCCTTTTAGCCTATCTCCTGTGTCAAGGACTGAACAACAAGTGGCCAAAACTGGGGTTCTCCCGCCTCCCAACGCCTTTGACGTCCAGACTGTTGATGAGCTGGGCGTTTTGGTGGAAAGTACCCATGCACAGATAGAAGAGATTGTCGTTTGCCGAAGCTGGGGCTTATACGCTGGTCATGGATCAGGCTCCCTGAGCCCAGAAGGCTACGGAGAGGATTTCTTCTTCTCATCACGAATGAAATGTTCCAATGCTGTATCAGCACTGATGTTTCGAACTAGCCTCTCCCTTCTCACAAATGCAATCACAAAAGTACCCCCCGTACGCTACTTGGCCGCCCGGGTGCTCCGGCCAGGAACAGGTCCGTCTGAGGAGGCGCGTAAAAGCCACTATTTCAAGTATCGCACTCTAGCTATAGCAGATAGCAAAGGAGCTGAGCCTGTTCCGAAAGTTGAAGTCAAGTTCGCTTATGGTGGTGATCCGTATGTGTTCACAGGCGTGGCACTGACGCAAGCGGCATTGGTCCTCCTGCAAGGAGTCACCCCTGCTCATAAACGCGGAGGCATTTTGACACCTGCAGCATTGGGTGAGGAGTTTGTAACGAGGCTAAAGCAGCCAGAGGCGGGTGTTGAGATAGAGGTTGAGGTGCTGGGCAAACAATTTGACCGTTTGTAAAAGAAGATTCCTTGCTATATCGTGTTTCATATCCAAGCCTATGCAATAAATAACACAATCCCAATGACAAGATAGTACCGATCTATAGGGTATCAAAACACCATAATCACTCACTTCAGCGTCCCCGGAGCCCTTCCTCAATGCCGTGCTCGAATTCATCCTCCTCTTCCACCTGTTCATCACGAGCAAGTCGCTTTAAGCGCTCTCGTAATGCCGGATCCTGCTCTAACTCCTGCCATAGCTCAACGTCCCATTCTTCGATATTCTCACCGCGACGACTCTTTCCCCAGGGCGGCCAATCCCAAAGTCCAGCAATGAGGAGAAGACGCTTCACGCATTTGAGCACGATCTCGAACAAACCCAGGAGCCCTAGTACGATGAACAATGTTGCCCACCATACTGCGTCGGCCCCGAATTGTTCCGTGAAACTATTTCGAATTGCGTATGGTCCAGACGGGCTACCCGCATAGGCTGCGTCGAGGAAAGACAGCCAAGCGAACCAGCCGATAGTAGTAACAAAGAAAGATACCATGACAATGGTAGACTTGTAATGGGTTTCGAAAATGCTAAGTTCGTTAGTCTCGAAATGGTACCCAGACGAGGTAGTAGTCACTTACAAAAGTTTCCAGTTGATCCAGAGAACTCCAACTGAAAATACGAGCGTCCCCAGGGCATACAAGCCTTGGTCGCGCGCTGCCGGCGTGATCCAACCATGGCCAGCCCAGACACCATACCAACAGATCACCCCCTCAATGGCACCAAGAAGCATCCACCGACCAAACTTCCAGATGTTGAGGCCCTGGTTGCGCTGTCCGTAGACATAAAGCTCGGGAACGGCCAGCAGTGTCTCAGCGCTGAGATCCTGCTCCCAAATTCCCATACAGATAACGCAGAGACTCGTAAAAAGTGTGTTGAAAACGGTCAGACTGGTAGCTTCATACAGAGACGTGCCGCTATAGCCGGTGTATCTTTGATACTGCGCTGTTGGCAGGTAAAAGAACATTTCCTTCCAGAAGGTATAAAGAATGAACTTGGCGGTACGGACGTAATTCCATCGCCCATGGACAAGCAGCATTCTCTGCAAGAACCGGAACTGAGCAATGGCATAGTCTGCCACGCGAGCTGCTTGAAGACCTTCCTTTCCAGATATACCAATGCCCACGTGGCTGGCTGAGATCATGGCCAAGTCATTTGCACCATCGCCGATGGCCAGGGTTAGGCCTCGACGTTTCTTACCATGGTATTTCTTGAGGCGAGACCGAACGGTGCTTACCAGTAGTGCTTTCTGCGCTGGAGAGGCACGGCAGCAAATGACCGAGTTGACTTGTAACATCACCGTAAAGAATGTGGCAGATAACTCTGGCGATTTTTCAACAGCCGCCAGCGTTTGGCCATCAATAACAACCACACTATGGACCGAGCCAGCTGAAAGATCCTCTTGAAGGGCAACCAGCTGCGAATCAAGACTTCCCTTGGTAATGTCGAGGATGTAGAGATCTGAGCCGGGCCGGCAAATTCTGGCGGAGTGAGCGATGTTGATAGCGGTCTCTCGCTTATCACCTGTAAGCATCCAAACCTTGATATTGGCCTTTCGCAACCTCTCAATTGTCTCAGGGACACCCTTCTGTAGCTTATCCTCAATGGCAGTTGCACCAACAAGATCAAACGACTGCTCGATCATGTCGCCGGCATCCTCGATGCGCTGTTGACGATCACTGAGGCTAGTCGTGGCCTCATCCCAGATCTTTTTCCAGGCCTGATACTCTTGTTCCGTGATAAACTTTTGCGCAAAGAGTAGCGTACGAAGGCCCTCAGTGGCAAAGTCATCCAGGTGCTTAAAGCACTTAGCAAATGTCTCAGAGTCGTCAAGCAGGGCTGGATCCTCGAGGAAGGCCAGGTGTTCGGGAATTGGTTGCTGGTAATGAACGGGAGTGTTCAAATACTGGCCTCGAGGGAGGTCGATTGACACACCGCGAGTCGCAATGGACAGGCGGGGCTTATCCTCCGAGCGCCTAGAAAGTCGGCCAAATTCGAACGACTTGCTTCTGTCCACATTGGGCCGTCTGCTTGTGCTCCGGTCCCTCGACACGCCTGGGTTTCGTCGGATGGTGAGACTGGGCCTACCACCAAAACTATTACGCGGCTCTTGCTGCTCGCTGCGTCGGTGCATCTCACGCTCCAGCTCGGCGCTCTTTCGAACCTCACTAGCTTTCTGCTTGGCAATCTGCGACATCTTAAGACGAGGTAAGATAGCAGAGTCGGCACCTTTACAGATGACCGACACACGACCGTCTGGGAAACGCACAACGACGGACATCTTTTTCCTTGCGCTGGTAAATTCAATCACGTCCAGCACCTCGTACTTGAGCTCTTCCTCGTGGCCGTCAGGCTGAGTGACCTGAAGAGTGATGGTTTGCGTCGTTCGATTAATGACAAGGTAACCGAGTTCCTGAGCAGCCCTGACGAGAGCTAGCTCGTCGGGAGATGCTGCTTGAAACTCTAGCTTTCCGTTCTCCTTATATTCAGGCAAACAGGTATGGCACAGAGCTACGGCGAGAATGTACTGCTTCGCCTTTCTAGCAAACCCCGAGTTAGGACGGAGACGTAGGTACTCAATAAGATCATTCGTAGTAACGTCGGGCTGAATATGATCTGGTCGTCCCGTTGAACGCCATTGGGACGAAGACCTACGACTCCCAAACGAATTGCGCGATGGTGCCATTGAAGGTCTCGAGGGTGCCATAGATGGGCGATGAGATATGGAAGGGCGAGGTGACATGGAGGGTCGAGATGGCGAGGCGAGGACTAGTGGTGTGGACGGTTCATTTGACGCCTCGGCCTGTTCCTCTCTGATAACGACCGTGACGGGGTCTGTCTTGTAGACTGAAGGCTCACTTGGCTCAGACTCCTCATCGAGCTTAAAATCTTCCGCTTCATCGACCTTTGGTTCCAGGTCCATCTCATGCAACCAAACAGTTCCTGCAACGCTAATCTTTCGAAATTTCATGATATTGTCCGTCAAGGTTCCTGTCTTGTCTGAGAAGACGTATCCCACCTGACCCAGATTCTCGAGGATAGTGTTCGTATTGCATCGGGCAGGGGTATCTGTCTCTTCATCATACATTTCAATATCCGAGTTCAGCATCAGCAACTGACCGACTTTGACGATTTCGAGGCTGATATAAAGCGACAGGGGTACCACATTATTGAACATGATAATGAATGCAATGATGATCTGGTAGAAAGGTACCTTTGCTTGTTCCAAATACCATGAATGCCTTTCTGTGCTCTTTTGCCATTTGACATAGCCCATAGACACCCCAACAGATAAGACCACGACATAAGTGGCAAGGGTAACGACGATTTTGTTGACAACGCGCTCGAGGGCCGGCTTTTTGGCTTTTGGGTGCTTGTTGGCGTTCATGCGAATCTTGCAGTCCTCGCCAGTGTTGATTACTAGCCCAATTGCTGTGTTGGTGTTGCGAACAACACTTCCGCGATAAATAACCTCATTTGAAGTCAAGGGCACAGTCTTTTCGCTGACTGTCACGCGACCATCAAAGTTGTAGAGGTCAGGATTTGGGTTCTCAACGACGAAATCGGCCTTGCACTTGGAAATCCCCTCGATCGTATCACAGCCTTCCAAAGCAGGCGTGACCTGCTTGCTCTTGAGATTGGTCTCTCCATCAAGAGCCATAGTTTCGATATACGCCAACTTGTTCTCCCCGTCACTATGTAGCAAAACAAGGTCTGCGGGAATAGGCTCGTCTCGGCAAAGCCTGATGATATCTCCGACCTTGATCTCGCTCCATCTCACAGGAACCCAGCGCAATCCATTGAATTCCTCCTCCGGTACGGGATGCGGCTCAGCGGTCGAATGGGTCAAAAACGGGTTAAGCTTTGTCCACTTATTAACTGGTCGTAGCTTTCCCGTGTATTTATCTTCTCGTCCAAGCACAGTCGCGAAGCCAGCGTTCTCGATTTTATCCAGGCGATACCTTCGATAGTCGTCGTAACCTTCTTTGACAATCGTCAACATCACAAAGAATAAGAGCGGTAGAATAGTGGTGTAGGATCCGGTCGTCGAAAGGCCTGGAATCTGGTGTGGCTGTTAGCAACAAATCCATCT
Organism: Fusarium fujikuroi IMI 58289; assembly: GCF_900079805.1. Classification (NCBI taxonomy): domain Eukaryota; kingdom Fungi; phylum Ascomycota; class Sordariomycetes; order Hypocreales; family Nectriaceae; genus Fusarium; species Fusarium fujikuroi. The sequence goes on along the minus strand of NC_036622.1, from coordinate 3,199,548 downwards.
TCAAGGTTACGCTCATACACACCATCTGCGGTATACCAACGCAAAGGAAATAAAAGTTTCCAACGCGAGAGAACTGAAAGAAAAGTTGCTTGGGTATAAAGTCCCATACTGTGTATCTGGACGTTCGAATGCTGTTCGAGACATATGCGAGACCGCGGCGAGTATCGATCAAAGGGGCTTCGTGTTCGAGTTGGAGAGGTATACGTCGCCCATCAGTCGACACAGTAACATGCTTGCGACGCAGAATAAGCTCAACAACGGTCTTCTGATATACATCTGCAGCAACATCCTTTATGCGATTGACCAATGGCGCGGAGCGACCGGCACCACTGTTGCGACGGCGAACATTGACCTTTGAACTGGCTTTCGGAGATTCGGTGCCTGATGGCACCTCAGCCTCAGATCGATCTTGGAACATAATGGTTCGGCGAGGGTGCAAAACGAGTGTATTGAGGTTATCCTGGCCGACATGCGGGATGTTCGGTGACGTCGCAATGAATCAATTGAGCGTGATGGGTCGATTAACTTGAAACGAGTGACTGTTGTTGTTGCTGCTGTATGTACTGCCCTGACCCCAACTGTTCAACCATGGGGTAATGGTCTCTGCCCGGGGGAGAGAGGAACGGCGGAGCAAATCAAATCATGAGTGAGAATGGAAGGGATGAAAAGGTGGTTGAATCTCGATCTGGAATAGGAATTTTGGCCTGCCTTGATTCGGTGGTGGCGTGTCTGTGGCAGGGTTGTTTTGTCCGATGGTACGGAGTAGTCGGCTAGGTAATAATAAGGATAAGCTTATACGAGGTGGCTGACGCGTTGTAACGGGAATAAACGAATATGAAAATTAGATATGAGTTTAGTTTATCATGATTCGAGATCTATTTGGATGGGTGTACCGATGTTATGACAAGCTTTACAAGTAAAGGGATAAAATATGGGGAGTACGCGTGGAGCGTTGAGGCCGAACGGGAGGCTCCCCCTCTATGTCTCAATCTGAGGGAAGTCCTTGATAGAGTTCAGGACGACGTTGATCTGATAAACTTTTGCAATTACACCCATGCGTTCCGAAGCAAGTGCTTAGTGCACAAATTGATTCGGAAGCTCTAGACAGTTTGATGAGGCAATTGGAACTGAAATCTTCTTCTTCGATTTACAAAGTACAGTCAGCTGCACATCCCAGGTTCTCTCTCAGACTCAGCCGTCATAGTGGATCATAAAACCACCTGTGGAATACATACGCACCAAGACGAACATCACAGCCAGTATCAATCCCATCATCCGCCAACAAGCTTAGGATTAGGATTCTATCATTCTTATAATTCATTATATGATTACTTTGTGTTATCTAAACTCAACTACACATGCTCTTTTGGCAGATTGAGAAATTGCTACTATTTATATCTTTACCACCATTTCACGGTCCTGGAAAGTCCATACAGTACATCATGGGAAACACTAACCCCCAATTTTTCTTTTGACATTCACTTATCACAATTATATGATGCAATCTCGCGAAATGAGTAGATATGGATATACTTCCGGATCTTTCCTGAACCCCGAGGCATCAACTCGGGATTTTAACGACCCTCCATGTCCAACTCCCCCTGTCAAACCACACACCAAGGATCTTCAGTTGCAGCGAGTGAGCCCTGGCTCCCTCTCCAGACCCCCCCTTGTTGGACCTCTATCCGTATATTGCCTGCTTTCGTGCAGTTTCGGTTATGTCTTTTTTTTTGCTTCTTCCGCTGTCACTTGTGCAGCTACCAGCAAGGATTATCATTAAATCCACAACTTGAGTATCTTGGCTTTAGACATTTGCTCATAAGTTGCTTTGAGAACCACGTTAAGATGTACTCCGTAGTTTGAGTATATATGTTGAATACAATTAACGTAATTATACTCCTGCATGTCAAGCACCTGTAAAACAGATTGCTGGACCAGCTTTATCACCCCCTTCGCATCAACTTTTATAAGCACAACAATGCAGAACAACGAAAAAACAGATAGCCGCCTCCCTCCATGATCGTTTGGTTGTATTAACCATTTTGCCACTCCAATTCAAGATGCCTCCCAGATTAAAAAAGAAAAATGATCTTTTGCAAAAACAAAACAAAACAAAACAAAACAAAACAAAACAAAACAAAAAGCAGATAGCCACACCCAATTTTTTGACATTCGCTAAAAGGACAAAATGCGCCCTGAAGATCCAAACCGTTTTCTGATGCATGCGTAAGCCTCCGAATTGTATCGAGTTTCCCTATTCGATCGTGATCTTTTTGGAAGTTCCTCTAAAAAGGTACCGGTCCTGTTGGTAATATGTATGTATCATCATGCTGTTGTGGTCTGAACCTTTGATCTTTTGCCCCTTTAGTGCACTCCCGCGTGCTCAAAAAGAGCTCGGATGGCGTCGTTGTCCATCTTGGCCGCAAGCGCGAGTTGGAGCTGGATCCTCGCTTTTTGGGGGTTGAGGAAACCAGCTCCGATTCCTGCCTGACAGGGTCCCACGAAACCGCCTTCTGGTCGACGGCTCACTATCACGGGGATCTTGGTCTCACGGACTATGCGTCGGATCTCCTCAGTGCCCTTGGAAGTCCAGAATCCAGCACCAAGGCCTGCGAGGACGATGCCTCGTGCGCCGAGATCAACAGCTGCCTTGAACATGCCAACACTGAGCTCCTGGTAAGCGTAGAGTATGTCCACTTGAGGCAGTGCTGCTGCCGATGGAGGTCGGGACGGTAATTTGAAATGGTGGTGGCCCAGGGGCCGTGATGGCGGGTAAAAGAAGACTGGCTGGATATTGACAAATGTTCCCAACAAGCCGCTATCAGGAGCTTGAAAAGCGTCGAGGTGGTTGGCGTTCACCTTTGTCGTGAAGCGAGCAGATCCGATGCGGTCGTTAATGGCAATCATGACTCCCCTGCCTCTGGCATTCTCATTAGCAGCCAAAGTCACTGAAGACAGCAAATTCATGGGTCCATCAGCGCTTATAGCCGTTGCAGGACGCATAGAACCCGTCACAACCACGGGCTTATCGCTCTGGATCGTGAGATCGAGGAAGAAAGCCGACTCATCCAGAGTGTCGGTTCCGTGCGTCACAACAGCGCCCTGTGTAGATGGATTGTCGAGATCGGCCTGGATTTGCTCCGCCAAAGCCTGTAACATGTCTGAACTCATGTCTATACTGTCTGTGTTGGCGAATTGGACGCCTCTCACGTTGGCAACATTGCACAGCTGTGGCACCGCATCAATGAGGGATTGGACACTCAGCGCAGCTGATTGATATCCCGTCGTTTGGTCAGCGGAACTAGCAGATCCAGCGATGGTGCCCCCTGTCGCATAGATGGTGATATTTGGAAGGTTCGGACTGAAGCAGTTGAACTCAGGGGTAGTTGAGATTTCAAAGGGAATGCCTGTCTGTATTGGCGCCTTTTGCAGTGCGGAGAAGTGTGGTTGAAGATACAGCTCGTGAACAGGAGGACCCAAGACTGAAGCGGCCCACGAACCGAACTGGAGCAGCGCCGTTGAAGGGGCCAACACACTCAGGATGATTCGCCACAGGTAAGTTGTCCAAGAAGCCGTTGAAGGGGTCATCTTGATGGTCGACGAAGCAGCTGGTCCGGAGCAGTAAACCGGAGCAGTAGCAACCAAGGCGCGGCCGTGAAGCCGTTTAAAGCTGGGCATCATGATTTGTGATTCTTGAGTCTTTAGCTTAGACATCGAGTACAATACGGGAGGACGCTTGTCCTTCTTTCTCGCCAGCCAAGGTCCAGCCTCTGAGGAAAGTGAGAGAGGGAGATTTAGATAAACTATGAACCCAGCAGCGAAAGTACCATTCTTGTAGTACTGCGCGTATGGCTAACTTAACCCATTTGCATTGGATTGTCTGTTTACAGTACAGTACAATTATTAGTCAATTTCTCCAACCTCGAGCTTCTGCTTCTGAGCACGGTGCATCGGCCCGTCAGACGAATCGCAGTCTATCTAACGACCCCTGGACACTGACTGAGCAGGGTACGGGCGTGGTCTGACATGGTTGCATTTCACGCATTTTTTGGGGGGTTCTGCAGCAGCAAACAATTGATGAACTTTGCACCTCGTCCCTCGGCAAGGCCCTAGTGGTGATTGCGTTTTGCGCCATTAGCCCAGGGTTCTCTTCCACTAAACATGGGGGAGCGGATGGGGGGGTCCCATGCTGTTATGGGGCAGACAACGGCTATGGAGAAGAGCATGAGCATGGGGGCAGGCAAAGCAGACGGAATATGATGGATCAGTGTGAGTGGGAGTTGTAGTGAGTGGGTGCGTGCATTTGGTGGTGGTGATGAAATACAGTAGTGGATGGACGGATGTGATGTGCAGTAGGGGGAATGGCTGAATAGCAGCCGAGAGAATGACGATGGCTGCAGGAAATATGTAGATGCCTTGCCTATTACGAGGTCATACTTTGGTGCTTATGTATGAAAATACCTTGAGTATCCGCTGGTGTATGTATCGTGGTAAGGGAATCACCCTGTCTGCAGCTAGTAATTCTGTCTTTTTTGCTCAAGCCAAGACAACGACAGCCTGGTCGACTCGGCTCCGACAAGGGTGCCACTGGCACTTTGGTGTGCTCAAGGATGTTCGATAACTAATGAATACCCTCTTGATGACTCCACGGCTATCCGATCCAGTCTACATCCACGCTTGCAGGTTTAGGTTCATAGTTTTATTAACGTTGCGTTGCGTTGCGTCGTGACAGATGTGTTGTGTTGTTGGCTTTAGCTAAGCGGGCATGCAACTAGAGTGGACGTGCGTAGCAAACAAGAATAGGTAATCGTTATGTTGACTCGTGGCATGACATGCACAATGTAGGTGATATATACCATCAGCATCTCTTTTCTTATAGGTTGTCTCTTCATGTATTGTCTGAGTCAAGAGAGTCAAAATCCAAGAATAAAAACATGGTCATCACATTTTATTACCTATCAAACACAGCCCAAAGCAGACACGACACTGCAACGCCAAGGTTACTTTGCACAAGATGCAAGACACACATGCACCGCACATGCTGTACAGGACAGTAACAGCAGGGTTCTTGTTCTCAACCTATTCTTCTTCCACCTGTGGGGCTTCCTAACCTGGCGCCTCATCCGATGCCCCGTAGACCCATTAGACATGCCGTCTGAGGCAATTCTAAACATGCACCCATATCCATATCCATATCCATACCAATACAGCATCCTGCCTTAGCCTGGCTTACAACACATGCCACTTTATTCCGGCGGCGCATTAGCATTGTACATGCCAGCATCATCTTGATCCATCCGGTCTTTTTCTCTGAGTTAGCTGCGCTTCTCAATTCGGTGCTCCTGGCCCAGGTCTTTGCACCAGCTTTGTTTTTTGCTGGAATTGCGGATTTGACCAAGTATTTGGTTCACACCACTCGAGTACGATGGCGCAACACCATCTTATAATTCACATGATGTTGCTGACACGCACCTCATCAACTACCTATGTACCCGAGTCTGTTCATAGGTAGCTACCTACCGTACCTAGAACCTTTTTGAAGGGCTGATTCCTCACGTCACACATACACACGGGAATGGCAGCGAGACATCAGGTGCTTTCTTCAGCTCCAGCTGTTGCATACCCATATGCACGTACATACGTAGTGACACACAGGGAAACAGCCTGCAGCCTGCATCATCATCAACCCGTACAATGCCAAGACTACTATCAAAGGGTCCTCAGATCATACATAAAGAACGAACAGGCCCCCCCAGGCAAAAATCAGGCCTGACTCCTGTTCAATAAACCCGGCCGGGTATGTTGTTCCTCATGTAGAGAAGAGGAGACATATCTGCCCCGTCGAAGAAACATCAACAGCGGGTCTGCATTAGTAGCACATCCTAGCCTTCCAAGAACGATCTAGAGTAGAATTTTTTTTTCTTTTTCCTTGATGAAGAATGACAGGCAGCGGATTCAAGGTCCCTCCCGCGGTTTCCCGGCATTCCCGCCCCATCTATTCTCACAGCTGACGACAACTCATGCCGGCACTCAGAAGAGGCAATGCTAACTAGCTGCCAAGGCATTTGCAAGAATGAGAATAAAAAAAGTCTTGAGTTTCACTGAGACACTGAGACTACTTAAGAGATTACTTTAAAGCTTCATGGCTGAACATCCTGACTTCTTTGCAGACTTTCTTGGTTTCAATCTTTCTGTAAATTCAATACGCTGCTTGCGGTCCACCCTGGGACTTCGCTATTTTAGAAAATAATAAGGGGAAAAAATACAAGGCGGCAATTTCTTTATAACATCCTTTAATGCCGGAATAACGTCATTCTAGACCATGATAGCACATGGAGCCCTGAGAGCATCTGGGCGCCCCTATACCGCAGTAGCCGGTGTAAGCTTGTCCATGTTAGCACCTCCCTCGAACCACTCCTCCGAAATGAGCTTCTCGCGGGCAGAGTACAAGTGTTTATACGCAGTCTTGACTGTGCCATCGCTGACACCTGCCTGCTTGGCTATAGGTAGTGAGCTGCGCGGTTCTCCAACGATCTGGCACGCCATGTAGATGCATGCTGCGGCAACGGATAGAGGCGATCGTCCTGCGAGCGCCGAAATACTGTTGGCCCGCAATGCCAAGGAGCGAGAGATCTTGGAGATTTTGGTCTGTTTCGTGAAGCCAAGCTGAGAGACATAACGGCTGCATAGATCCTCGGCACCCACTGATGTGTTTTCATAGTTGGTGACTGTGTTGAGGCCTGTGGCTTCGCCGTCTTGGTCCTGTAGCTTCTGCAGAAAGCTCTGAAGTTGCTTGAAAACTCGACCGACTTCCTTCTTGCTCACGCTAGTCAGATTGAAGATTTCACGGAAGGTTCGAGGCACGTTGTTCTGCCGGCACGCGATGAAGATGCAACCTGCAATGACGGCATCCTGGGGCTTTCCTTTGAGGAACTTGTGCTTATCCACGAGCTTGAAGATGTGCTTTGCAGCGTTGGAAACGTTCGTGCCCATGTTGATAGCTTCGCAGTAGGAAACGATCTCCTTGTAAGCTTGCATGAGGCCCTTCTGCGACTTGTCTTGGTTCGTGTTGTTTTGGGTCCTGGACAGAGCCTGTGTGCCTTGGTTTCGGAAAAGGCTACCGTCGTCGCGAGTTGCTGGCCTTCGACAAACTCATCCTGCGGTCCACCAACACGGCTGGGGTCGTCGCCTCCCTGGTCGTCATTTGCAAAAGTTCGCCATTCTGATCTCGTATCAATGATTCGCGAGCCGACTACCATGCCACAGTCTTCGCATACTGTATCACCGCTGGAGAACTCCTCGACTAGGTGGGGCGGGCTGATGTTGCACTCAGGACATACTAGGATGTTACTGAGGTCTTCCTCAAAAGCAGGCGCATCGCTGCCGTTTGGGGCCATCATCCGAGGCGGCACGTTCTGCCGTTTAGGTTGAGGAGGATGTTTCGTCAGAAAATGAGATGCGGCGAAGTTAGGTGAGGAAGGGCGCTTTGTCCAATGGATTGTATGATAAGAATGACTAAGCGACCTCTGACTGCGATGGGCGTTCAGGCTCCAGACCGTCTGGGCAGGCAGCCTGATTAAATACCCTTACCCGACACAGCTTCTGAATGAATCATAAAGGAAAATGTCTAGGACAGCTGTTCAGGCTGTGTTTGCAAAGAAACAAATAAGATCAGCATTCACTGCCAGAGTTCATAAAAGCACACCGATAAACAGGTGGCAGATACCCAGAACTATACATGGGCACGTGATCTCTTTGTTGTTGCTGACAGATTCTGCAGAAGCTTGGGGAAAGTTTACAAATTACCAACAAAGAAACCTTGAACAAATAAAGCTTTGGCAAGTCTGCTTATTTTGTTCTTCTAGGTTTGACTTGATTACCTACTCCGCAATCCTTCTTCGTCCACCTACCTGTGTACCTGCTACTGAGGTATCTTACCCCAATACTAGTAGTGACTCACAACAATTTAAAAGTCCTAGGCGCCAAGTCCGAGCTGTCGATGCTTTTTTATGAGTCTAGCCGACGCAAATATGATAGTTACAGCAGACTCTGAGTTCCGGATATTTATTTCCGTTTTCCAGGTTTAATATTCCCTATCTTTCTCACCACGAATCTCTCCGTAGTCCCAACTGAACGTACCTACATAGTAGTCATCTCGAATTGAGTATTGTTCCAGCCACAGCGGGTCTGTTCCTTGCCAGGACCTTAAGAACACTAAACTCTTATTTCCATTGAAGCTCTCCCTTCGACGTCATTTCTTCAAGCTTTTTTTCAGATGACATTTCAGATAGTTCATCTTGTAGAATGGCCGAGACTAGTCATTGATAACACCAGCACAAGCCTGGGTTTGTATTCTGGCACTTCAAGATAAGGATTCATTTCTCTGTGTTAGAACTCATGACGTTGCATGATCAGGCCCATCATGAAATGTCTCTTTATTTTGTCCTCCTCCATCAACGATGCGCTAGAGTTTCCATTGTCCGAGGTCGGCCAATCACCAAGTGCCGAAGGGCCACTCCGCAGTACGTACTTTCGACTCATTCACAAGTTGAGTCAATAGAACAAACATCTCAATATTGAACAAAGAAGAGCGATACCCCGTTCAACTTACCAGCTGTGCTTGGTTGATTCTCTCCATCATCGCTCTCTATACAAGCCTCCTGATCGTTCCAGCAAAGTACCAAGATGGCATCTCAATCCCAAGATGGTGGGCAAAATGCCCTCTCGCCTGTCGATATCAAGCCTCTTCTCACCAAGCTCTGGCCTAACGGGTCTGCTGTCTCTCCTCAGGAAATTGCCGAGGCCATCTCTCACTTTTTCACAAATCAGGTCACTGAGGCTCAAACAGCTTCTCTTCTCATGGCATTACATTTCACAAAGCTTGATTTCAGAGCTGATGTATTGGCTGAGTGCGCCCGTGTCATGCGAAAGGCCGCTGCCTCTATTCCTGTAGAGGAGCTGAAGGAGGTTATCGAACGAAGAGGGCGAAAGGAGGGAGATTACAACGGTGGATTGGTAAGGAATCGGACCAAATCTGCCGGATCAATGAGCAGCTGTTAACATGATTTCAGTGTGACATTGTTGGAACAGGAGGTGATGGCCATGATACCTTCAACATAAGCACCACCTCATCCATCCTGGCCTCAGCCTTGCTCATGGTTTCCAAGCACGGCAACAAAGCCAGCACCTCAAAGTCTGGCAGTGCTGACTTGGTCGCCTGTATGAAGCCGCAACCTCCCATCATCAGCGCCGTCCGCCCTGACACTTTGGTCAAGGCTTACTCTGAGACTAACTACACTTTTCTGTTTGCCCCTGTCTTCCACACTGGCATGCGCTACGTCGCGCCCATCCGCAAGCAACTGCCTTGGAGGACAGTTTTCAACAATCTCGGCCCCTTGGCCAACCCTGTCGAAGATGTGCTCGAAGCCCGTGTCATTGGTGTCGGCCGAAGGGATCTTGGTCCAGCATTCGCTGAGGCTCTGTGCATGGCTGGTTTCAAGAAGGCTCTCATCATCTGCGGCGAGGAAGAGCTTGATGAAGTTAGCTGCGCTGGCAACACTCTATGCTGGAGGGTCAACGAGACCAGTACTGGAAGGCTCGAGGTTGAGCATTTCACCGTGCACCCGAGCGATTTTGGTCTGAGCACCCATCCCCTGGATACAGTGTCTTCAGGCAAAGAACCCTCCGAGAATGCAGAGATCTTGTCTCGAATTCTGCACAATGAGTTGCCTGACGATGACCCGATTCTTGAGTTCGTTCTACTCAACACTGCGGCTTTGCTCGTCACATCAGGTATCTGCGAGTCCGATACCAGTAACATGGGCGAGGGGGATGACGGCAAGGTCATCACCGAGCGCGGACCTGGTGGGCAGCGCTGGAAAGAGGGCATCCGAAGAGCTCGCTGGGCCCTCAAGAGCGGCGAGGCCTGGAGACAGTGGGAAAAGTTTGTCAAGGTCACAAATGAAATCGGCGCTTAAGAGATAGGAATACGTTATTACGATTGAAAATGTTATCATATACAAGGCTTCATTCTCAAAAAACCTTTAACTGGTCAAAGGCCGTTCTCGTCGTCTCGACGCCGCTGCTCCCATGGTATAAATAATTTCAGTCTTTGTCTATCGTTATGTAGAGATGTTGTTGGTATATGTCGTGATTGTGGGTTTTGCTTCATGGTTCATACGTCATGCTTCAAGCCCGGCGTATCAAAATGCTCTCCCTATGTCTGGCGAAGCTGGGCTTGTTGAAGTTGATGTCGTCGGTGAAAGCGGAGAGTAGGCGCTGGTTGAGCTTGATGAGAAAGATTGTGGTTGAGGTCGGGATGAGGAGGATCCTGCGTGAGTTTGTATTCTCGAGCGATCGACTCCCGGGTGTTTTCTCATCAGCGTTGATTTGTTTCGCTGAATATCAGCTTCGTATGCTTTCCAGTCTGTCCTGAGACTTGTGTTTCTATCCTCCTCTTCAGTGTCGTTTTCATCTTCCTGTCGCACGGTTGCTCGTGAAGAGGCGCGACTTTGTAAGGACTTGCGAATTATGTTGGATCGCTGAAAATCTTCCTTTTCGTTCTTATCTAGCCCTGACTTTGTGCGCTTCTTCTTGCCAAGAGAGAAAGAAGGAGATCGTTCTTCACGTTGACATTGGCGCGGTTTGACCCATGAGTATAGATAACTTAGGAGAGGCATGATGATAGGAGAGGAAAACAAAAGAAATAGAACGAATGAAAGGGCGAGCAAGGAATCGATAACCTGCCAGGTGCCTACTTTAATATCTTGACAGCAGACGTCGGTAATTACAATAAGATTTCAAGCCTTCCGTGAATGGGCGGGGATATCCTGGGGAGCCACGGGCTATGTATGAATGGATGATCCTGGGAACGGGTAAACGGTTACGTGCCGTGCAAGGCCACGTAACTACGGGGACGGTTATGATATGTTAGTTTAGTATGTATGGTAGAACCTCTCTTATCCGTAGGCCAAAGATTAGTTGATCTTTGCCTTGGCTGGACTGATCTGTCTGGTGTGGTCAAGGGCGCACAGCGGCTCGCACACTTGAGGCGCGGTTCTATAAATGGGAGCGAGCCGGGGTCAAGAGATTGATATATGTATTTTTCTTTGTAGGCCCAAGACAAGGTCTCTTCACGAGCAGAGACGCTTCATTCTGGTTGCTGGGATTGGTAGAATGGTTAGTCCAGGTCACGGCATGTTTCAGGTCTATCTTTGGAGTAGATCTCTTCCGAAGTTCGCTTCTAGACTTCCATCGATGCATCAAATCGCGACAGAAAAATAGAAGCATGAGATGGTAAGCAAGGATTCCAATCCCATAGCTATTTCAGAATGCAAAACTCAGCAGCCAAGACCAAGCCACAAGCCCAGCTATCCGGAATGGGAGCAACCCCCAAGCACTAATACGAGCCGGTGGTGGCTATGTTGAGCCTATAATCAGAGGAGATATTGACATGGACAAGACTTTGAACGGGATACAGCTAGCGATTGGAGTTTTCGGGGAGACACAACATGAGAAGTCTATTACATAATGATGGTACAACAGAATATTTACAAGCCTAACTGATAACAATGCTATCGTGAGTTCAAGTTGAGAAAGAAGCTTTTGGGGAGGGTTCACTTTTCCGTGAAAGGTGAGTGTGGCTGAAGCATCATCGGTTTGCTACTAAACAAGTTATTGATCGGCAATGCTGCGCCCGAATGAGACGCATCACACTGTCGCAATCTCACAGACTCAGTCCTCTGGAAATGACTGCGGTCACTATTCCGTAAGGACTGGTCATTTTCTAACAGCTAATATCGTGACTTTAAGCCTCTTGGGTACCGACCAAATCCAAGCATCCAATACTAATATTTGAATCGAGGTTCAGGATAAGGTAGTTAGTACCCATAGCATCATTGGCTGCTGAATATTGCCTTCTCAACCAACCATATGAAAGGCCTTTATAGCTTCTCCATTGGTGATTAGCTCACCATCGCATAGACGGCGAAACTACAAGGTTGCCGACGGTGCGAATGCTTCTTCTCAGCCATCAACGAAACCGTTTACATCGCGATCGACTACCCCATGGAATTCATCGCTAATCGTCGGAGCCGAGAAGCTCCAGCAACGGCAAAAGGTCACTCGGCACCGAACTCATAGTGATTGGTCCTCTTCCCCAAAAGCCGAGGTGCAATCCCCGCATGGAGCTCCTTGTTCAAGCTCAATTAGACTACCTATTATCTACAAGCTCAACGCACAACTCCGAACTCCCGTAGCTACCCTTCCGGTTCCGATGACTGGTGTCAATATCTCAAGCATCAATCTATATACATATCTACATACCGTTGCACAAGATCTCAGGTCTCGCAGCGGAGTTTCTCAATTTGGTTCATATTTAGCACTGCCAAGCTGACAGTTCGCTGAGGATGAGCTTATTCCTTGCTGCTCGATCCTTGAGGTCTAAGCCCATCAATGGCTGTGCGCATGGAGTGCGCCGGTACTCAAGTGCCGTGAAAACCGGACTCCCACTTGAGGGCATTCGGGTGCTAGACATGACCCGGGTTTTGGCCGGTGTAAGTCTGATTTTTGCATGAACATGGTTGACAAGTGCTGACCTTCATAGCCTTATTGTACTCAGATTTTGGGCGATCTTGGGTAAGTTTACTCAAGTCAACAATGACCCTGGCCGTTTTAACATGGCCGAATGCGCAGCGCTGAGGTGATCAAGATCGAGCATCCTGTTCGCGGTGATGACACTAGAGCTTGGGGACCTCCATATGCAAAATACAAGGATGGGTCGTCCGCCAAAGGCCCTGGAGAGTCTGCCTACTTCTTAGGGGTCAGTATGTGCCTTCTCTGTACCGAACTTGTCTCACGATGTCCTGCAGGCAAATCGGAACAAAAAGTCGTTGGGCTTGTCCTTCCAGCACAAAGAAGGAGTCGATGTTCTTCATAAACTAGCTGCAAAGTGCGATGTCTTGGTCGAGAACTACCTCCCCGGGACTCTAAAGAAGTATTCCATGGACTATGAGACCTTGCGCAAGATCAACCCAGGTCTGATATACGCCTCTATTACGGGCTACGGCCAAACAGGGCCGTATTCCAACCGCGCTGGCTACGACGTCATGGTTGAAGCTGAGTTTGGTCTGATGCATATTACTGGAGAGCGAGATGGACCTCCAGTCAAGGTTGGTGTCGCGGTAACTGACCTGACGACTGGTCTCTACACCAGCAACAGCGTCATGGCGGCGCTTTTGGGACGGGCCAAGTCAGGAAAAGGTCAACATATCGATGTCGCACTGAGCGATTGCCAAACAGCGACATTAGCCAACATCGCCAGCAGCTGTTTGGTGAGTGGAAAGAAGGATTCTGGCCGCTGGGGCACAGCTCATCGTAAGTTTGACTGTCTGAATAAGAATTCCAATGCTAACTCAGAAGCTTCCATTGTTCCGTACAAGTCTTTCGAGACCAAAAATGGAGGTATTCTGTTTGGTGGAGGCAATGATCGGCTGTTTGGTGTTCTCTGTGATGGTTTAGGTCAACCACAGTGGAAGGACGACGCTCGATACAAAACCAACGCTGATAGAGTCCAACATCGGAACGATCTAGAGGCCAAGATTGAGGCAATCACAAAACTCAAGACAACCCAAGAATGGCTTGAGATCTTCGAGGGCAAGGGTTTGCCCTACGCTGCCATCAATGATGTCCAGAGGACGCTCAACCACGAGCATACAAAGGCCCGGAACATGGTTGTCGAGATGGAACACGATGAGTGCGGTCCTCTAAAGATGGTCAACACGCCTATAAAGTTGTCGGAGACCCCTCCAACGATTCGCAGCGCGCCGCCTATGTTGGGCCAGCATACTAATGAAGTGCTACGAGAGCATCTTGGGTTGAATGAAACTGATATTACTGCATTGAGGGAAAGGGGAATTGTCGGATAGAACACGTAACTAGAGAATAGAACATGAAGCGCGACAACAAAAAAAAAAAAAACAATTCGAGTACCTCGACTTCTGCTTGAGGCTCCTGCTACTTTAGTGGTTGTGAACAACGGCAAGAACTAACGGAACTGAACACCCAGGGTGGTGGTTCCTACCTTGCACGATCAAAGTACTCCACGTGACCACACGTGTTCACTGATTGAACTGAACATCTCACTTTGCCATGTAAATCCATTGTTTCCAATCTCAGCAATAGTTGACCTTGCAGTCCCCTTCTCAAATAATAATTAGTCCACATACCGATCAGCCTTGGGACGGGCCCTTCCCCTCATTTTGCAAGTCTTTCTTACAGTTTTGGACGTCGAATATTTCGCGACAGTTACGGACTTTGACAGCAGCCTACAAATGATCACTAACATACCATCTTACGAGGACGAGAACATACATCATGGATCAAGGCACAGAGCAATTACGCGTCGAATCCCCGAAAACCACTGAACTAGATGTCACGATGGAGGATATGTCTGCCAAAGATGTCACTCCAACTGTACCGATACCAAAACTCTCATATACACCCCAGTTCCCATCCGAGAGCTCAGTCATCTTAAGCCGTCTCAAGAATGATTCCCAAACAGAGGGCAACGTTAATATCAGAGAGAAACATTTCGCAGACTTGAAAGACACTTTGACTATGCCGACACCTACTAAAGCTAAAGGTCAATCCTCACTATCATACTCTCTCAATGCAGGCGTGAAACGAAAACGAGAAGAGCCGTCGGAAAAGATTGATCTGACTCAAAGCACTGTCCCCTTCCCGTGGAAAGTTCACTCTCAGACTCAACAAGCTACTATCGAGGCTCAGCATACCAGAGAGGAAACCCGATGTTCAATGTGTGACGGTTCTGCTCAAGTTTCCCCCTTAGTCACATGCATTAGATGTCTTGTATCTTGGCACCAAAAATGCCATCCTCCTTTGATCAGGGGCGAGGACATGACTTCTGCAAGCTTCACCTGTGCGGAGTGCGTTGCGGGCAGGGAGCAGACCGTTAGACTCAGGGGCAGAGTCAGTCAGCAGCGGCAGCACGAAATCGAGCGGCTTCGACAGAAACGTCTGTCTTCTCTCCCCAAGGGTGTTGTCCCTGCCAAATCTCACCTCGTAGGGTTTGGTCCTGGCCGGGCTTCGGATGTTTCAGTAAGTTCTACGACGCTGGAGAAGGATACCATGGCTCACACGACGATAGCGAGCACAATACTTTGAATCAATGCCGAAGACGGACCTTCTTAACATTCTATCATTGTGCGATCAACTGAAACCAAACCTTCTTGTTGACGTACTCGTATCTATCTCAAAACGGCATCCTGAAATGCCCATATTCGATTCGCCAGACTGGGATAGTCAATTGTCAAACACTTCTCGCCCTCCTAAAACAAAGCATGACGAGAAACCTCGACATGGCCATGTTCTTGTCAACAGAGCAGCAAAGCCGAAGCAAAAGACTACGAAAAAGATACTCAAACGCACTCGGGTCATAGAAGTCATCACAAGTGCTCCAGAGGAAGATAATGTCAATATTCTGCCGCCAACTTGGGCAAAGGCTGGCCAGGGGTTATACTCACATTTACTGCCTGATACAGAAGACAGGTCGCTTCTCATAGATGAGAACGACGAAGAATCGTTCAGTCACTTTTTTGTCGATGGAGCTGGGCGTCAGATCATGGAACCTGTGGGTGCTTAATGGGGAAACGAGCAGGCATTTGTGTCTTTTTGGTGGTATTCTTTCGGCTAATTCGGGAAAAGATTCGGAGTCAGTCTAGGCATAGGAGTTGTTCAAGGGAAATTTCGGCTTCAGGCCAATCAGCCACCATGGAAGCTCATTCGTTAACTAATTATTATCACCAAACAAAACCTCGAGACCGAGAAAACATGATTCGATTCAAGGCTTTAGCGTTATCATATGAATTATTTGATTTGTGATAAGAAAGAGAAGACATCGACAGACGAGTGGGATTATCCGGTAATCCCCATCAAAGAAACACATTCCAGTTCCAAGTCATCCTCCATCCATTACATATTAGACCGTGAGTACCCAACTATTCGTCCATAATCATTTTAACCGCTTAGCAGTTGCATCCGAAGATACCCTTGAGACTGACGTGGATGCTAGCAACGATGCGGATGAGGCCCTGGATCTTGACAGAAGCACAAGCTCCGACCTTGTTGACGAAGAGAACGGTGTCCTTGACAATGCAGAAACCAACGAGGCCGTTGACATAGCCACCGATGCTGCCACGGACATCGACGTAGTTCTTGCAGCCCTTGGAGCAGTAAGAGACGCAGTCATAGACCTGGCAGTTACCGAGACCGAGGAAGCAGGTAATGCTCTTAACGAAGTCAACGACAGCGTAGACGAGACCGCCAGTGACGCTGCCGGGGCGAACGGCATATCCGTACTTGTTGGTGTTGAAGAGGGCGACAGCATCAGCGCTACTCTCGAGGTAGAGACCGGCAAGACCACCACAGACGGTCTTGAGACTGGCGCTCAGCTGGCCCTTGACGTTGATGGCCGCACCTCCATAGAGAGCAACCTCGGCGCCGATAGAAAGAGGAGCAAGGAAGACAGTGTTCTTGAGGCTGGCCTGGCAGTAGGCGTGCTTAGTATCGTACTTGACGATCTTGTAGGGAGAAGCAGCACAGTAAGTGCCGAGCTTGACGTCAACACCGGCGCTGGCGTAGACACTGGCACTGGGCTTGGGCCAGCAGCCAGAAGCCTTCTTGCCAGCGCACTTCTTGGCCTTGCCATCCCAGGACTGGCCGGGAGGGCATGAGCAGGCCTTGGTCCAGGGGCAGTAGGACATGGCGCCGGGGCAGGAGAAGGTGGTGCGAGCCTCAAGGTTGTTGGAATCGGAGCGGATGGTGAAGTCGCTAGGGGAGATGTTGGAGGTGGTATCGAGGAGGGCATCTGGGGCAGGTATGGCGGAAGCCATAGTGGCCATCGAGGCCAGAGTGACGAGGAAGTTGGAGAAGTACATTTTGACGATGTAGTAGGAGATTTGGTAGTAAGATAGAGAGTGGTTATTTGTTTGAAATAGATGGAAGAAGTGAACGAATGTTGAATAGGCCTTTGAGGCTTTGTTGAAGCGAATGTAAGTTGATAGAAGAGAGAGAGAGAGAGAGAGAGAGAGAGAGAGAGAGAGATGCTGATGAGAAAGAGTTGATTGTACGGGATATCAAGAGTGTTTATATAGCCATCATGAGTTGTCTCTGTGAGGCCGAGGATGTTTTTATCACATGGTCACTGCGAAGTCTTCAAAGACGGCTCAGTCCTCAGTGTTACATTACAGACTCCGTATCTCCCTGCTAGTCAGGCGATGCCGGTGATAGTGTCAAGAGGTCCAAGCACAAGCTGAGTCTGGATGTTTTTCGGCCAAGGTCAAGCTGATAGATGGAGATGCTTGCGAGGTACTAACCAGGAGTAGGCTGGTGTGAGTTCACGGACTGAGTCTGGTTGGCTTGGTATTCGATGTGCATGATGTTGACGAGTTATGCAGACACTTGGATACAGGCAGTTGGTCGAGTCTGAATTGTTCTCGAGACGAGGTAGCTAGCTTTTGTAGGGTTTGGGTGATATCATGTTGAGAAGAGCTTCTGCCGTCTTTACTCGATATCTCTCATATTCGCCATTGGGACAGTTCTCATTGAAGTCTTTGCGTTAAGCAAGATATTACAGCATTACAGCAACAGCTAAGTTTCAACTCAACTTCGATCCTTCACTCGATAAGCATAACTTGGTCCTGCATTGATTATCCCCGTTGAAACAACGATCGAGGCCGTTGGATGTTCTGCCCACAAGTCAAGTAAAGTCCGATCGGAAGTCGGCTTATTAAATTAGATTCCACCAAAAAGGAGGTTTACCTGCAAGTAAAATGTTTCATTTCTCGGGCCGCACTGGTCCATCCAAGAAATCAGCTCACCACTTACCCAAAGAGGCAACGCCATCACGACGAGGCGTTTCTTTAATTAAACCAACAGCATGTTTCAGGCCTGAGAAAGCTGCACTGTACAGCTCAGCTGCTTTTCTTGTCCCGAAGAGAGATATCAAGGAGTGTCCTTGGAGAAAACTGCAAGAGTGAGTTGTTTATGTGTCTCTATTTTTAAAGATGTGTGGGGATGTGGTTGGTTTATATGATACAATCATATCGGAGGTTAATGGAGGAGGGGGAGGGTTCCGGGGTTGTGGAGTTGAAACAATTGCTGGGATGCTTTGGCCTTCGGCAGATCGACAATGTTTTCTTCCTTGTTGACGCTTTTCTTCCCTGTCGTGATCTGTCGAGTCGAGGTCTGTTCGGGTGCATCCGATATAGTGCTATATAGTAGACTCAGTGTTATCATAGCAGCAGCTTAATAATGTAACATGATGACGTTGATGCTCTACAGCACGTCCAACTGAGCTCTGAGAACTCTTTCTGATCAAACTCAACCCACTGGGCAATTCTTCGAGGCGCATCGTTCAGCTGCACCAGCCAAACCGCAGCACGCATAGTCTTGGTAGTGGATAGTCAAAGAATAGCTACCGGTCTAGATGCAGCCTTTGCCTCACAAAAAAAATATTCACCTGCAGCTCCGAGGTTTCAGGCTCTGGTAGCCCACAGCTAAATAGCGGCTCACGCACGGGTCGTTGTTGGTGGCAGCGGTGATGGCTTTTAGCTATCGTTTCTGACTTAGGAGCTGGGTTCGTTTTAGTACATATCCACATGGACCATCCTTGTTGACAATCATGTTCTGCATTGTTTTTTTGTTTCTATACGTCAATGCTTTAAGGTTTCTTCAGCACGTACCGTCAGCCGAGAGGTCAAGGTTGTCGACCTGATGGATTTGTGAGGCCATGCTCCTGTATTTCCGTTGTTGGCTGTGCTGATGGCTTTGAGTCTAAGTCATGACTCTTGAATGGGTCTCGTGACTCCGTCTTGGACCATGAACTATTGGCATCCACCAGAATTCCAATTACACATTATTTGCGCCTATTTCCACCCGTGACACTATTTCTCGGTAATTCCGTCCAAGCTAGGTAACCTAGAATGAAGGGGGCAACTTCGTCGTCGATTTTCGAGTGACGGCTTCAACGTCATATTACTACTGTACCGAGAGCTCAACAAAATAGACGCAACTCACATCAGGAATCAAGCTAAAGATCTGTAGCAGATAAAAATACGACGATTACTATTGTTGGTCATCCAGGAAAACAAAGCAATGTATCCTTACCAAGATGTCAGTTCGTTCAACTCCGAGATGCTTACCCTACACTTGACCACCTAGTACTTGGTTGTACATGAAAGAGCATAAAGCCTACCATCTGCCCACGTAAAAGTTTTGCATAGTATCATGATATCGCATCGATGCTGAAATACCCTACTTTCTTCCAATGTCATGTATTCATACTTGATATAACAGAGATAGGTTTAATATGGTTAAATCAGGAAATTTTATTGTCAAGTTGTGGTCTTTGCCACGTATATATTCTCCTACTTGCTCTCCTTGCCTGCCTTATAATATCAATCACAGGCAACATTACCTCCGCGTTTATACACGGGCCTATATTCCAGCTTGTGTGGAGACTTTGAGTGCAATAACTCGGATATGTGGTTCAGCACATATCCCCCAGCTTATTCTTTCGTTCTCTCCCGCCAGACAACAAGGAAAGTCATAATTCATGAGACCGAAACACAGGTCCAGCCTCGCTTTTCCAAGACTGTCTGCCGCGAGTTGAACCACCAGGGTCCGCTTCGTCCCCTTCTGTGTCCCCTGCTTGATAGCCATCGACGTCGAAGCATCTGTCGATGTCCCCAGGAGCACATACGGGCCCAGCACTCGACAGTTCGTTGAGACAGAACGACATGAACAAGATCCCATCCCCTACAACCAATTAGTCCATATCACTCGTTGTTTGCTGAAGGGCACTTACAAGATAGCAGAGACGAGACCCAGTACAGGTGCACCAGCTTGTGAAAGAGGCAGGCCCCAGTACGTGTAGTCTGACGGGAACACCCCATCCACTGCGAGGGAGGATACTAGGCTGCCGAGGAGCACTGACGCTGTGAGTGTCCGGAGCAGGACTGTGGGGCCGGTCCAGGGTCTGTCGTGGTGCACGATAGACCACATGCCAAGGCCTACATCACAGGTGAGAGCCGCGATGAGAACAAACGCCTTGATGCTACAAATACTAGTCAGTCTTCGGCTCTTATATAGTATCCAGGGATATGGCGCATACCCGTGGCTGGAAACTGCAGCTCCAGAATACGAAATAAGAAAGATGGCCAGCATCAAAATGACAAGCAGACATGAAACAATCTGCATAAAATCCACCGCGACCCTAACGGCTCTGATACCAGCTCCTGTCGGCTCCTCGACTTCTTCAGGTAGGGGCGTGAGTAGAGGTGTAAGCTCCCTTGCAATTGGTGTAGTTGATAGCCGTGGTAGAGATCTCGGCCTTGTGACGATGCTGAGGTTCAGAGGCGGTGGTCGACTACCCTTACGCATGTCGTCGGTCTCTTCAGTGAGGAATGATGCGAGAATACTGATGCCAGTTGCTGATGTGAATGTTGAGTAGGAATCCCGGTCCCTTACGTCGATGAACTTGTTAAGCATGAAGAAGCACAATGAGGCCAATGGGGTATAATGAATGAATGAGATGGCGATTTAATTTAACCGGAGGCCTCGATGGTGTTGGTATTTGTAGTGAGAGAAGGAGAAAAAAGAGATAAAAAAGAACGAATACTAAAACAATTGAAAACGAAAGAATAAAATGAATTGATCAAGAATAACGAAAGACCGAAAGCAATGAGGAACAACCGAAATAATAAAAGAAGAAGAAAAAGGACGAATTCAAGATGCTTTCTTGTCTTGTCTCGATCTCTCCCTTTGGCGCGCGCCAGTTCCCATTCCATTCCATCCACAGCCCAGCCGGCGCAAGGGGGTTCTTTTTCTCCTCGTATCGTATCAATCTTCCGCCTAAAGGCCTAAACGCGGGCCTAAAATGCGTTCATCTGCAGGGGCACGTCGCACCACAACCACTGTTTTCTACGGCGGTTGGACGGTGGCCAACTGAAAACAGTGGAACGCCCTTCTAATTTTGGTGTGTCCCGCCGGCTCTCTCGGTATCGAATGATGGCATTTCTTCTTGGCGAGACGTGATTGGGTTCCGCGCTTGTTTCACGTCGATTGATATCGATTCTTTTTGGCGATTGGAGATATGGGCTTTTACTGCTTTGGGCTGCCTCCTTGCTTCGATGCTACCACATGCTACAGCCGATACAGCCTCTGACCTTCGCTACGCCGCAGGGGTCAAGCGTTATCGCTATCTTGCATCATTCTGCAAGGATCACCGTGTTCATGCCATGACTTATCTATCTATCCATCACCCTCTGCTTTGATCCAATTCCGATTACCTCAGCTCAGACTTGCCTTTACGACTTCAATGACATGATCCATGCATAAAACACGCCGAAAAGAGGGTTAGCAGTCAATAAACTGCAAACACGCAACTTCCAGTCAGTGTCTTTTGGCCCATGGTTGCATATGTCTCAGAAGTATCTGAAGAATCATCACTGCCGAGTTGTTCCCGTCGTGTCCAAGTCACTCGACTAAAATCTCATGCTGAAAGCACTGTCGTCCCTTTGACCTTTCCACTCTCCATCTTGGCAGTTCTAGCCCCAAATTGTATCTATTATGCCTCATTAGTAGAGAGTTGTCAGAACCAGGTTGCCACTTACAGCTCGCTTCTTCTCCTTTGAAACGGAGCTCATGCCAAGTGATTGAGCCACCAGCCGCAACACTCGTTTCTCGGCGTCGAGCCTCCCTTCGCCACCAGGCGTTTCGAAATCACACTTCTCCCACACAGGAGCCTCGATTGCCCACTTGACAAAACGCTCATCCAGGTAGGGAAATCTCACTTCTCGACCCCAGTGCGCCATAACACGGTCATCTCGACCAAGATTTCTCTTTCCAAGCCGACTGACGTCGAGCTTCAGCTCTTGTACAACTCCGCCGTAGCCACGATGCGTGTAAGCCACGCCGTGCCGACCATACCCACCAAACAGCTCATCGGCACCCAGACCGGAAAGCAATACTCGCGCTGTCGTACTATAAGGCTGTGGGTTTGAGCCGCCGGTTGCTTCGCCAAGCCCTTGTCCTCTTGCAGCAAAGTATAGAGCACACGCAATGGACAGGTCCATCTCTGTGTTATGAGGATAGATAAGACGGATGATTCCAGCTCTGTGCTCGAGATTCTCAGCATACGGCACATTCACCTGCCTCCTGTCAGTCATCCATTCCCAAGTGAGTCGAGGTCCACATACCGCCACGAACCGCCATAATCTGCCAGGACAGACACGACTAAGCTCTGCAAACGCATTTCTCCCTGTCATTCGATCCGGACACCTCTCATAAAGCTCCTCTCGGGAGAGGTCCTTGAATTGCCCTGCAATTCTGGGGTTTTCAAACGCGACATTGATCAGGTCAATACATTGATCCGCAGGAATCATGTCATGAGACAACCTCGCAAGCACAGTACAGTCAAGGCCACCTGAAAATAGCACTGCGACTCTCGCATCCGTAGGTTTGGCTTTTGGAGGTAGTGGCACGTCTAGAACTCGCAGTCGGAGAGATTCGACTAAGCGAGAACGCAGCTCCTGCACAGATCTTGAATCTTGTCCGAGGGCAAAATTCTCCTGTGGGAGATCCTCGTTGAAACGACCGATGCTCGATATCTGAGGACGTAAGTAGCAGGCTTGTCGGGGTCATACTCACGCTGAACTTACCAAAGTAGTATCGGCAGTCCAATCGTGGCGGTCTGGCACTAGTCCTTCAGGCGAGTCGCCCGTGGGGAGATCCAGAGTGTAGCATCCATCGGCCTCGACCTCGGTCCATCCATCGACCGGCGTCTCAGCGATACTTGACAGAACAAACGGAGAGCCATCTCTGACCAGCAACGATCGGCGGCCCAGTCGATCTCGTCCGTAGTAAAGCCGCTTGGCAGGTTTATCCAGGTAAATAAACGCGAAAGGCCCTTCGATGGCGCGTAAGATGCCTAGGACATCTCCCGCACCACGACTTGCCTCGGCCAGGAGGGCAAGGATAGCCTCACCATCGTTACCCTGTACAGACTCCCCTTGGATACCCCAGGCCTCTCCATTCCAGCATAGAATAGACCCAGTCACATGATCCACAAGCGGCTGCTTTGCAACGTGATCACCTCGCAGTGATAACACAGTTGATGTGAAAGTCAGGAAAAGATCATCAAGCTGTATCCTGACAGTCCCTGTATGATCTGGTCCTCTGTTTACCAAACATCGCTCTGGCACGGATGAGAGCGCTTGTTCGGGGCTTGAGGATATAATAGCATGGATTCCGCACATTTTTGCGCGTTGCTGAAATGGCGAAGACGCGGTTGGAAGAATTGAAAGCTTGTTGCTGTAGTTGAAATTGATTAATTACTGCAAGCGAAATATTGAGATCCACACCCGAGAATAGTTACCCTGTACCAAAAATGTGCGCATAAAAGTAGTAGAACTGTTGTTCAATTCTTGATAAGGATTGACTTTCAATAATCATGATAAATCGCTGCGTCTAAAGTTTGAGCTTATATAAATAGATATTGTGTGAGTCATATATGATGATCAGTCTTCAGAACCTATTGCAAAAAGCGCCGGAGACTAGCTAGGTACCATGACCAGATGGCAAAACTTACTTTGTCTCCTGGAGGACCGGTATTGGGCATTCCAAAGATGCTCTCAGTTATGGAATGGCACATTGTAGTCACTCTATGAGGGAAATTGTATCCTTGACATGGGTGTGTATTTCTATCCTAAACAATAGGAAAGAGAGGCGATCTCTATACCAGCTAAAACCAATTTTTTGCCGAATCGAAATGCACTGCGAAGGGGTGATGTGAGATGGCGTTTCACTCAAATGCCCAATCTGACTGCTAATAATATCCTCCGAGGGCAACCCAAAAAACCATTGGTCCTGAGCCCCCAACGGCCCATTCCTCCATTCGAATCTCAACCTGAGGCAAATCACAAGCTCAAGGAGTTAACAAACATCTGAAATACAGTAATAAGCCCAATCCCGCGCTGGGTGGCATAAGAAAGTGTCGTGTCTCATCAAACCAAAAAAAGACTGTTTGGCAATTTTGTGGGGGAACATTATACAATTTTGAGTCAAGTGTCCCTTTACCCAATACTCGGGAAGTTCCACGGCAGAAGATCGGGTCCCTATTCTCCGAGGTTCTGCTGCAAATCAACGTTTGACCAGTCCATCATCTGAAAGATGTCCTGGGAGTTCTGGGAGAAGCCCAGGTTGGCACTAGGGATCTCACCAAACAGCGACTGATATTCATTGGTCTTGGTCATACCATTGCCATTGTCGTTAGGGAAGAGCGGAAAATCCATGCCGTCTCCTGCAAAGGAGTCGTCAAAACCTTCATCAACATCCCGTAATGAATTCGGAGTATAAAGCATGGCTGTCTCCTGACCAGTTGGCGAAAAGTGAGGAGCAACAGTCGGGATGGGAATCTGCTGCTGGGGTTGCTGATACATAGGCAATTGCTGTTGCATCATCTTGAGGTTGGGGTTATACATGACAGGTTGCTCAGGTGTGGGTAGCTGAGCAGGAAGCTGCATGTGGGCAGCATAGAGGTCCTCGTTATCCAGGATGAAGGCCGAACCATTCTGGTATGGGGCATACTGCTCGTAGGAACTAGCCGAAGCAGGCGAGGTGGAATCCATGCCCAGATCCAGGTGGAGTGTCTCGGTGGGAATGTTGTTGATTGACATCCAGTCCGAGTCATTGGGGTAGAGAGGGAAGTCGCCAACGAATTGTGTCACGTCGTTCTGAGGAGGAGTGGGCACGCCGTTGTATTCAGTAGAAGAAGGCGTTGACATGTTGCCCAGGGGTGGAGTCTGCTGCTGAACGCTGCCAGCAACTGATGGTAGCTTCTTTCCGTTGGTCTTGGTTCGAACGTAGGTCCAGCCATGAGCTTTCTCCATGTGCTGCTTGCAGTTGGATTCACGTTTTGACTTATAAGGGCAAGGCTTGAACATGCACTCATACATGGCAGGGGCAGCAGAGTGCTTGTCGTTGTGGTGGCGGTCCATTTCCTTCTCTGTGGGCCATCCATAGGTGTGATACTTGCAAGTCGGGACAGGGCACTTCCAAGGGCGAGAGTGAGTCTTTTCGTGCTTGGTAAGATCGCAAGGACGCTTGAACTCCTTGTTGCAGCCGGGCTCGCGGCACTTCTTGGGAGCTAGCTCCTCGGGTGAAGCATTCTTCTTGCGGCGAGCCATGGATCGTTGAATCTCCTCCTCGTCCTCGAGCTGCTGGCTCAGGGATCGCTTTACTTGCATTGGCGAGTCGCTGTCAACCTCAACAGGCTTACCAGTGTCCAGAGAGATGTATGTGCCGTCCTTGCGGACACGGACGAGCTCGACGGGGCGACCTTCGTGGAGACCACCGATGAGTTTGATCTCGTCAGATCTTCGGCGAGAGTTAGTTGGATAGTCCAAGGGAACAAAGCTGGGTACATACGCGTCGATATCCATATCGTCACCGCTGTTCTTTGCGGCGAGTTGTTTTCCGTATTGTAGAATCTGGTCCTTCAGGTCGAGGAAGTATCCGTTAGTGTAAGGCCGGTCAGCAGGTCGAATTTGTTCGCGGTCGCTGAGATATTCGACGGTCGCTTGAATGCATTGCACGGACGTAAGGCAGAAATCCAGGTACAAAGTTGCTGACTTGGTCTTCTCCTTCAAACACAAATTCCGATAAGTATTTTCCCAAACGCCAAAACCAGTCAGAAGCTGACTTACCGGTGCCATAAAGATCAATGTTTTCTCCAGATCTCGCAAGCAAATAATTTCCTTTGATCGAATTCGTCGCGGGATGTCAAGAACAATGGGCTCAAACTCCTTGAGAGTCGGCTTTGCCAACAAAGGGCGCAAAGTGTGCTCGTGAATGCGGTTAATAGCCTTGGGCCCCAGAGAGGGAAGCTTTTCCGATGCTGCGGCAACGGATCTTGTGATGGCGGATCGTGTTTGCACCTTTGCCTCCTTCTTTGCCGAAGTGACTGCACCCCGCTTCTCGTTTGTGGAAGCCACCGATGTACCCAAACCGCTGTCAGACTCATGGTGCCGTGAATGGCGAACAGAGCGAGGGCGCAGAACGCGCCTCTCCTCTTCTTTTGTCATCTTGGGGTCGACAATAGGTCCCTCGAGGAAGCCGCGAGGGATGGGGAGACTGGTGTCCCGAAGCGTCTTGATCTTAGACTTTGGCGACAGAGAGAGCTGATCCAAGGACAGAGCCTCGTCAATGTCGTTCAGAGCCAGAGCCACACGTCGACGGTTGGCATCGACGACATCGTCCAAGTGAGACTGAGCCCGAGGCAGCGTGGGAGGGACAAATGTGTTGTCTAGTGTCGAGGATGATGAAGTAGGTGAGTGAAATGTCGCACCCTTACGGAGGGTAGAGCTGTTCTTAAGGGACAGGGCATTGTCGGTGTCGCTGTCCGGGCGAGTCACCGGAGTCCTTCGACGAGGGTGGGAGAAGGACATGGCTTAGATTCAAGGTGGGTATGAGATAAAAGAGACAGTCGACTGATGGCCACAGAAGTCCTGAAGCTAAGCCGGGGAGTCCCGTTAGTTCAAGAGCGCGACCTTTGATGGAAGCAAGTGCTTGGTAGTGAAGGACGGGGAAGTGAGTCACAGTCGAGATTCTTGAATCCCACACCCAGGACACAAAGGCCTAGACGTTGATCAAGGCTAGATTGGGAAACGGGGTGGTTGACCAATACGACGAGTTGAAAGTGATACCATGAAAGGTCGAAAACAAGACAAAGTCGAAGTAAAAAGACGAGACTGAGATGTCAAGACGAGATAAAATGTGAACCGTACCAGATCAGAGGCCGAAGATGTATGTAGATGATCAGCCTTGATGTCGAGGAACCAATGCGGTGGAGGTGGCGCAAGAGGACAGAACGACAGGGAAGGCGAGGGATCAACTGAATAATATATTGCTCAGGCGGTAAGACGACTCGGCGAGACTCGAAGAAAGATGCTAAGCGAGACGAGACGTCGAGTGACAAACGCGTGAGATATCGATGAATGAAACAGACGCAGCGTTGAATGTTGGCGATGCGAAAGGCGGGTGGAACTGGAGGAAGGAAGAGGACGGGCGGGAAAAGGGTATATGAGGGTTGACCGAAAGGGTGTACAATTCCGGGACCCGCAGGGTGTGTGAAATCTAAAATTCTAAACGGAGAGAAGAGCCGGGGGTGGTTGAGAAGCTGAAGCTGGTGGCGGCCTCAGGATAACGAGGAAATTGGTGAGGTGAGAGTGGGATTGAGAGAGAGGTTTGGGAGAGAGGAAGAGGGCGAAATGGGAAGTGTCTACGGACGAGCGAGGTTAATGCTTAGAAACCGACTCGAAATGGGCTCCGCAATCTCTCAGCCCATGGCCACTGTTGCCTAAAATCCAGGACGCTAAATCCTCTTCGAGCATGGTACGGGCTGAGGCGCAGGATCCCCCCTGCGCAAGGTTGAGTGCGATAGCATCTCCCCCGAGGTAGTACTCCAATCGCTAACAGAATTGAAAGTCTAACTCCCTTTGACTTCCCAATTCCTGAGCATCTGACACACCAAAACTCACCTCAATCCCCCCGCAGAGCCTCAACGGTCCCAGACTCGGAGTTATGACTCGGAGTACCTCGACTATGACGAGCGACCTCTTGTATATCCCCACAAACTCCGCCAGATCCGACCGCTCCTCTCCCGCACCCCTAGAACCTTTGTGGTTCACTGACTGCGCATCATCCAGTTCTGTCCGTCCGTCTCAAGAGGCGCATGAGGCAGAAGAATTTCCAAGCTTGTCATTGATCTGAGGGAAAAGCCAAGGAGCTGTTGACGATGGATTTGGGGGCCAGAAATGGCACCATTGCGTATCGACTGTCGTGGCCCTCTGTTTCTCCGCGAAATGACGGTGTTTGTTTTCATTTCGGTTTCAAATAAGCTCGTGTTTTAGATGAAACCAATCCCAATCTTGGGGGGTCACGATCACAAACCAAACGCAAGGGGAGAAGAGGAAATGGTGTTGTCTACGAATTGTGCTAAAGTCTACTTACAGATGACGTCGGATCGTGGTGGTTTGGCAACCATTGTCACTGTTGTGAACCTATGGAAAACGCCTTGCGGAGAGTCTGCAGGGATCGACACCGGGCGCATCTTTTGGGTGGTCCGTGACCGTTGACTGTCAGCAATAGATAGAGTGACTTTGGTTTAGCAGTCCGGAAAGAACTCGGACTTCTCCTGGTAAGGACACCAAGATCAATATTTCGAGTGTCTAAGAAGGAAGATCGTATAGGATTATGGGAGGACTGTTCTTTCAGAGACCTAGGTATCTTGTATTATGCTTGCAGACTACACGCCCTCGTTTGGTGTTCAGTCAATGCCCGCCTCTTTTCCGAATGATCCTCGTGTGGCCATTCTGACATCCTACGGATACTCATCTGGTAGCTCATTGGCGTTGACCACGCTAAAGTGGCATATTTGTAAACTAGTCTCTATTCTATTCGTCGGTGGTCTCTGATTGACGAGACGCATTGGTGTTGCAGTCGATGCATTGCATTTCCACCCTCCACCTCAGCCCTCTTTGACGGCTGGTGCCTTGCAATCGATGGCGATGCGCAGCCCTCTGCATATTTTGTGTGCCATTGAGTTGATAGGGACTTGGGAAATCTTGAATTGTTTTGATTGATCTTACCATGGATGTGTTTTAGCTCGTTAGGAGGGAGACTCACCGAGACATGCATTGTCGTTGCTGACCTGTGAGTAGAGAAATCCTGGTACTTGAAACAGGATATGATCGACTGGCAACCTTCATCGAAGGGAGACACGACGACTCACACTCGTTATCGAACATCACCGAGACCTCATCTTGGCTGCATCTAGATCAAACACAAGACACACCAACCTCAAGTATTCTCCTTCAACTGGTTCCTGTTCCTGTTCCTGTCTCCCATGGACTCTCCACCGCCAACGCCTCCTTTCCCGTAGCATCGGCCCACAGCCAATGGACCGATGCTGCATTTACTCCACGCATAGGGCTGCTGCTCTCCGCAGGGGTTGGTCGAAACAAAGGTCATGTCACCCGTTGACTCAATGGCCGGCGATTTCCCTTTTTGGTTACGAGCGTGGACCCCCATCTTTTTCCAAGCTGCTGCATTGCATTTCATCGCACTGCTAACCTTTCAGAGCCTAGGGGGAGGAAAGAAAACTTAGGACCTTGACCCCAGATGACAAAATGACTTAGGTTAAGCTAACCTAAGCTTAGGGGGCTCGTTACCGTATTTATTTTAGCACCTTCTGCTCAAGTCTTGAGTTTTCTTGCTCCCCGAGGGAGAGCTTCTGCCCTGAAGCATGCGTCCCAGATTGAGGCCGCATGTCCTAGATTTACCAGCCGGAATCCGTAGCCGCCACCAGAATGAATCTCATCAATTGTCAATTGATCGAGACAAGTCGAGTCATGGCTGACGCCCGCTCTTTCAATCTGCGTCAGTGATCACGCGTTTGTAGATTCTCGCGCCTTGGCTTATCTTTTTAAGGATAGCACGAATGCGCGAGGGTCCTTTTGCGACAGCATGAAGGCATCGTAATCATCCTACTAACCTTGTCACCGAATTCCTGCTTTTAACCAACCAAGATACACGTACGCAATATGCATACGCCCTCTCAATAGAAACAACCACCAGATACGTAAATATACACGCAAGCCAGGTGTTTCATTTCGGCCCTAGTTGCAATTCGTTCATTTATTCCAAGAACTTTTTGTCTTGTACGATGTTATCAAGTCCTATACTAACAGCCATTTTTAAACACGTCCCTACCATAAGCCAATCAGAGTCAATTTTATCGAGCAGCCTACCAAAGACCCTCTTGTGTTCAGGGACAAATCTGGATGCCTCGAGTGGTGAACCCCATTCTCAAGGCATCCGTATTTCTGGTTCGCAAGGGATACGTATGCATTTGCGCCATTCCTGGGAACCAGCCAGTAGTGGAATTCGTTTTGGACATGAACACGATACCGTATCACCCTTGTATGATTATTGATGATACTGCTAGTTTCGGGGTCTAACGTCCCCCACCCAAAGACCGGCCACCCCCACAGACTGGCCACCTCGGCCAAAACACCAAAAACCTAATATTATAATCAATTAATAAATTATTATAACACTATATTTTTTATATTAAATAAAACTTCAGTTAGTAAATATTTATATAGAAATTAATATAAAAATCCTTAAGTTTTAATTTCTTAACTTTATTTACTATTCTTTCTAGTTATAAAGTTTTCTATATCTATTTATAAGCTTTTTTTATTGCTAAAATCTTTATAAACTCTATATTTAGGTTATAAATAACTTTTTTATACTATTTTAATTAATTTTCTTTATTTTCTTACTATAAAATACTTATTTTTCTATTTTATTACTTAATATTAAAGTTATAATAGTTTAATGTGACGGTTACGATAAGTATTCCAGGGTAAGAGGTCTAGCCTCGTTAGTGGGGTCAGAAGGCTGTCTGTGGTGACAGATATAAAGGGATAGATTTCCCTTAATATCTTAGTTTTAGCATGCCTTTTTAGACTGAATTTTACACTTTTTATTCTTATATTTAATATTATTAAATTAATTACTTAATTACCTATCTAATAATAAAGACCCTATCTTAATTAAACCTTTATAGCTATATGCATTTAGCTTATAATTAAGGCTATTAGAAATTATTATCTTCTTGCAGTCTTTTCCTTATTATTGCTCTTTACCTTTAAATTAGTCTCTAAAACCTAGAAAATCCTCTTTATTAATAGTTACTGCCTAAAGGGATTTTAGAACTAACTAATTAAATAGAAAGGAAGGCACTCTTATACTGCTAAAAGTTATAGATATATTAAAGAAGGAAGGCATTAAAATAAGAAGATATAAGGCAAAAGGCTATAATAATAATAATAATAAAATAATAACTTACTTATAGAAGCTATAGATAGTAATAGATCCCTTAGTTTTTAAGTTAAAAGCAATAATACTAAATATCTTATAAATATAAAAGGCAATATTATAATTATAAAACCGAGATTATTTTATGCCTTTATTTTATAAAATAAAGATTTTATATTTTAATAAATAGAAAGGAATAGCCTTAACCTAATAGTACTATAATATAGCTATAGTGTCCTTAAGGGATGCCTACCTTAAGAATAAAGTTTTTTAAGGTCCTTATATTAAGACCAGGACTTAAAAAGCTATTTCCCTTAAGGAGGCTAAGACTAGTAATACCCTAGAATTTTAGTAAGATACCTTTTAGAATTATTTAATTAAAAGGTCTTTAAGAGTAGCGCTATAAGATATTTTTATATTAGTAGTATTCTAAACCTTTATAAAAGACCTAGCTATTATAATAATAATTAGAATAATAGTTTTATAGAAAATAGATAAAAGGGATACCCCCTTAACCCCTTATAGAAAGAAGGTATCTATAGAAAACTTATAAAAATATTTTAAACTAATTAATTAATTAATACTTACTATAATAAGCTTATTTAATATTACTTTAACCTTTAAGGATATAAAAATTTAGTCTATAGAGCCTATAACTTTACTGATTTAAGCTAGCAGTATAATTATAGCCCTTACTATAACTAATAACTAATTCTATACCCTTATTAAAGCACTTTATAAGTAGTATAAAGGGTATACTGTTATTAACTAAGTTTCCCTATATAAGGAGACCTTCTTTAGGGAGAATATTATAGAGTATCTCTATTACTTTAAGCGTTATATAGATAATACTAATATCTTACTGGAGAAATATACTATAACCCTTAAGACCCTTACTATAAAGTCTCTTATAGGTAATATCTATTATGCCTATAAAGGATATACTTAAGAGAAAGCTAAAAAGAACCTAAAGGAGATCTTTATAGCTAAAGATAATATAGCTATAAGTAGCCTTAAAGCTAGGCTTAAGAAACTTAATTAAAAATAGCTCTTTAATAACTACCCTTAAATAATTAGATAGTTAATTTACTACTAGTTTAAGTTTAAGAAATTTAAAAAGGAATATAAACTAATAACTATTTAGTCTAAAAATATCCTTAATATAATTTACTAAAATATTCTAAATAAGGTCTCTCTATAATATAAGAAAGGGTAGGATAATATATAAAATATACCTTATAGCTAACTTACCTAAATAATTAAATTAATTATTAGTAATAAGATTACTAAAGCTAAGAATTATTAATACCTTAAAGAAGATAAGAAAGATAGGCTTTAAGATTAGGCTTAAGAAATCCTAAAGCTAAAGGCAGTAATAAAAGTATTTATTAAGATAATCCTAAAGAAAGACTAAAAGTCTATAGCAAATACCTTAATAGATAAGTTAATTACTTTATTTAAGGAGATATAAGTTAACTTAGCCAAAGAGGTAAAGAATAAAATTAAGAAGATATTTAAGATGCTTTAAGTATAGATAGATAAAAGGCTTATAAACTAGATAATAAGCTAGCCTTAATATATAACTATTTAAATACACTTAATAGCTATAGACCTAACTAATTAAATAAAAAAAGAATTTAATATACATATTAATGCAAACTATACCAATTAAGGCCAATAGTATTTATATTAGTATTGCACTAAAAAGGGCCACTTCCTAAAAGGATACTATAATCTAGAGTTTAACAGAAAGAACAGTATAGCTAATTATAATGCATTAAGTGGTATAGCCTAGGTAGGTTATTATAAAAAGCCAGTTTTAAGCTACCTAATTTATAAGGCAAAAGCCGATTTTAGCATTAGAAAACTGATTTATATTTAGATCCTGCACTTTCTTAAGTCCTTCCTTTATAGAAATGCTAAGTATATAACTATATATAATAATATAAAAATTAGTTAGAATATAAAAGGAAAGGTCTTAAATACTATCTAGGAATACCTAAATAAGAAGCCTAATTTTAATCTCTATAAACTTCTATATGCCCACCCTAGCGGCAATATCTACTTACCAGTAGATATTATAAATAAAATATATAATAATACTTAGCCTTAAGATATTAAATTAACCTAAATAAATTTTATTATATTTAATAAATACCTAGATATAACACTAAATAATTAAAAGCCTAGGCCTTTTAAGATTTAAATTTTTAATATTAATATAAATATAAATGCTAGGAAGTAAGTTTATATTAAAGATAAAGAGGAGGTTTAGGCTATAGAAATTCTAGAGAGGCAAACTATAGAGAAAGACTTAGGGAGTCTTAGTCTTTCTAAATAGGGGAAGGGACCTAAAGGATTAAATAATCCTAAGGCTTACTAAAACCAAATTCATACCTAAATAAAGGCAGATATCTATTCCAAAAAGATTAGACTAACTATCTTTAATATAGTAGTGCTTAACTTATAGCTAGGTAAAAAGATTACTAAAAGAATAGAAAATATAGTAAATAGTATTATTAAGGTTTTATACTAAATAGTTAAGGATATAAGAACTAACTAAAGTACTTCCTAAATTACCTTAACCCTTATAAATGCAATTTAATTTATAAACTAAGACTATAAAAAGAACTACTAAAACCTAATAGAAGAAACGTTAAAGATTGGCATTAATATTAATGCTATTTACTTTAAGACTGGCAGTAAAGATACAATTAATTAGTTAGATAGGTATATTTAAAGCAGTAAAGAATAAGAGTTAATAAAAGGGAAGTATATAGTTATTAAGAATAAAGGCACCCCCTATAAAACTTAGTAAATAGTCTAAACTATTAACCTAGATATAATACTGCAGCTAATTAATAATAAGGAATTAAGGGATTTAATAGTAAATAACCTTAACTTAAACCTTTACTTTTAAAATGGCAATAGGTTAATAGTATAAAGATAAGAGCTACCTAGGATTATAGTTAGGCTTAATAACCTAAATAGTTATATTATAGAAGCTATAGTTAATATTAAGTCTAAAGGGAATATTATCTTTAAGAAAGTTATAAAGGACTGTAAGCTAAAGATAATTAATATTAAAGCTATAATAATATCTTATATAGGCAATAAGCTTAAGATAATAGGCTAAGTAAAGGCTAAAATATATCTAGTAAATACCTAAATCTCTTAGCAGTTCTTTATTACTCTAACTAAAGTAATAGTACCTTTTATTTTAGGAATACCTTTTATAAGATTAATATAAATAATATTTAATTATTTGCCGCAAGATAGATTAATACTATTAATTTACTAGTTAGATAATATAAAGTTTATTACTTTTATAGTAGGATTAGTTAAGTAAGAGCCAATATAGACTAGAACTAAAGGATTAATTAGTTTAAAATAAATATTAACTCTATTACTAAGCCAGGAGTTAAGGATATACTAGGCTTAAAAGAGAATAATATCTTATTATTAATTAAGGCAATAAGCTATAAGTCTATAGATAAGGTTATTAAGTTAATTGCCAGAAAAGGGATAAAGCAATATAAAGAGGTCTTTAAAGCTACTTTTAATAAGATTAGGCAGTATATAGATAGAGCTATTAAGGAAAGAAAGAAAGAAAAACAGGATATAAGTAAGGACAGAAAGGTAGCTAATATTAAAGTTAATATAATATATAAATAAAAGGGGGTAAAGATCTATCCTATAGATAATATGCCTTTAGATAGTTCTGTCTTAAATAGTAATCCCTTTTAAAAAGAGAAGAAGTAGGCTAAAATTAAGGATATACTAAATATAGCAGTAAAGTATATTAAGTAAATTACCCTTAAGTTCTTTAAGATTAAGTAAGGTTATTAGCTAAAAGGAGAAAGGCTTTTAGCACTAAAGGATTAGGTAAGTAATATGCTAATAGATATAGAACTAGATATATTCCTTAAGGTAATATATAATTAAAAGGCAGCCTTAACGTAAGACTTCTTAAAGTATAGACAGCTAAATTTAATTATTACTTTTCTATAAGTCCTAAAGGTAATTCTATATAAAGTATAATAAGTAAAAGATATCCTAATACTTAAAGGTTATAAGGCAGCAGTTATTAGGCTATTAAAGGAGTAACTTATGCATAAAGTATTAAAGGAATCCTATAGTGCCTATTAAAATGCTTAATTTCTAGTTACTAAAAAGGATAGTAATTTCTGCCTAATTAATTCTATAACTTTAATAAATAAGGTAACTATAAGAAATAGCTTATTGCTACTATATATAGATAAGTTCTTAGCAGATTTTACTATATATAAGATTATTTTACTATTAAATTTCTTTTTAAGATATAATTAGTTCCCTTTTAATAAAAAGAGCTAGAATATAACTATATTTAATATGCCAATAGGGCTGTTAAGGATATATAGTTTACCCTAAAGAGTAATAAACTTAATGGCCTAGTTTATAAGAAATATTATCTATATTTTTAAAGACCTTATCCTAAAGGTCTATAGAGCTTTTTTTAATAATATTTATATTAAGGGGCTAATTACTATTTATAATAAAAAATAAGTTGCTTTAGGTATAAGGAGATATATTCTTAAATACCTAATTAATATTAATAAGGTTCTCCTTAATATTAAGCTATTAGAATATACTATTATAAGAGGAAAGTCTTAATTCTACTAAAAGATAACAGTTATAGTAAGATACCTCTATAGTATATATAAAAGGGCACCTAATAACATTAAGGTAATTAAGATTATAAAATAAAAGAAATGCATTAATATAAAAGAGATATAGTTATTCCTAGGGATTACTAAATACTACAGGTAATAAATTTATTACTTTACTTAGATTACTAAACCCCTTATTAAGCTACTTTAAAAAGATATTAAGTTCTTATAGGGCCAGCCAGAATAAAAGGCAATAGATATTCTAAAGGAGAAAATCACTTAACTACCTTTACTAATTACCCTTAATTATACTAAAGAGGCAAGAGAGGTAATCCTTATAGTTAATATAAGCTTAACTAGTTAGGGCGCTATACTAATATAAGTTATTAAAGAGAAATGCTATCTAATGCAATTTAAGTTAGGGTTATAAAATAAGGCTAAGTCTATATATAATGCAATAAAGAGAGAGTATTAAGTGGTATTATATGTATTTTAAAGGTTAAGAGGGATAATATATAGTATTAAGTTTACCCTTAAGACTAATATATAAGTATTAATATATTAATTAAATAGAAAAGTAAATAATATACTTAAGTTATTAATTTTATAATAGATTAGCTACTTACTTCTCTTTAACTTTAAAGTTTAGTATATACTAAAACTAAAAAATAAAGTTACTAACAGATTATTATATAAGTAAGCTAGACTATTTAATTAGTTAAATACTAAGGTTAAGGAGGATATTAAGGACTTTATTAATCTTTACCTTAATATAGTTAAGATTAATAGATTGCCTAAGATCCTTAATAAGAACTATTTACTAAAATCTAAATGCTTAGTCTGTTACCTATTAACCTTATAAAGGCTACTAGTTATAGTAGACTTTTAATACTATACCTTAAGGAGCTAGAGTAAGAAGTTCTTTATTTATAACTATTAGCTCTAGAAGCATATATATTAAGAATAGGAGCAGCCTATACTAGTTAAAGAGGACCTTACAATCTAAAAGGAAGTAATTAGGCAGTATTATAAGGGATATAGCTATAAAGAATATAATATTACTATTAACTTAATTTAAAAGAGGTATTTCTAAAAGAACCTTTAGGGGGATATTACTGCTACAGTTAGGTTATATAAAACTTATTAGAAGTATTACCTTAAGAGATTGCAGGAGGTAGTCTATTATACTGCATTAGGTAATCCCTTTACTAAGATCTATTTTAACATTTAATATATACTAAACGATTAAGGGTATAAGTATTTACTTAAGGCCTAATACAATCTAATAGGATAGATTAAAGTTAAGCCACTAAAAGCCTTATTAGCAAAAGTAATAGCTAGATTTATTAAGGGACTAATCTTATAATTTAGGATAATAATAATTGCAGTAATAAATAGAGGCCTAAAGATAAAGAAGGAATTATTATAGGTCTTTTAGCAGTATAGAGTAAAGACTATTAAAACCTTACTATATAACCCTAAAGCTAATAGCCTAAATAAGTATAGTTACTATATATTTAAAAAGGTCCTAAAGAAGCTTAAGTATAAAGGGAAATATACCTAAATAGATAACCTTAAATATACTCTATTTACTAAATAGATAGCTATAAAAGGATTCTATAGATTTTTACCTTTTTACTTAATATATAGCTAAAAGCCTATATACCCCCTAAAGGTTAAATACCCTACCTGGTAACTAATTAATTAAAATAAGGTTTATATACTAAAAGAGAGGCTTAAGGCATAAATTTATATCCTATAAATAAAAGAAGTAAATATAAAGAAAGCTAAAGTAAAGGTTACTAAATACTAGAAAAAGGCTTTAGCCTTAAAGAATAAAGAGCTTTAGCATAAGGTATAACATTAGCTATTAAAAGTTAAAGACCTTATTCTTAAATATAATATACTATAAGTAAACAATATATTAATTAAGTATAAAATAACTAAAAAATAGGATAGTCCCTTTTATATTATTAAGCACTACCTAAAAGCTAACTATTACTTGCTTTAAGAGCCTAATGTATTAAGGCTATTAAATAAGTTAATATATAGAGACTAACTTTAAAAGTTTATTAAGGATAAAGATAGTTAGTAAACCTATAAGAAAGATCTAAAGCTAAAGGAGGAAAGGATAAGTGCTAAGCCTCTATAAGACTTAGTTTCTAGCGCCTTAAGCGCAGAACTGGCTAATTATATTAAGAGGAGAGTAATTAGGTTAATGCTATTAGCTAACCTAATTACTAACTTAA
This sequence comes from Fusarium fujikuroi IMI 58289, assembly GCF_900079805.1. Taxonomy (NCBI): domain Eukaryota; kingdom Fungi; phylum Ascomycota; class Sordariomycetes; order Hypocreales; family Nectriaceae; genus Fusarium; species Fusarium fujikuroi. The sequence goes on along the minus strand of NC_036622.1, from coordinate 3,161,687 downwards.
AAAATAAGACTAATAATAGCAATAAAGATAAAGAGGATTTAGATATATTAAACCTAATACTAAACCTATATAAAGGACTGAAAATGCACTTTAAGGTATAGCTTAAGGGGCTTCTTAAAAGTAAGAAAGATATCTATAAACTAATTAATTAATCTTAAATTAATTAATAGAGATTTTAAGAGCTTTAGTTTAGGGGTAACTAAAATATAGAGAGTGGAGTTATTAATACTAAAAGCATTTTATAGTATTATACTTTTAGTAAAAGAGAAAGAGATAAGTAATAATATAAAGAGATAAAATACTACCCTTATAAAAAATAATAAAAGAAATAATACCAGTATAGAATAGAGCCTATAAACTTTATAAGTATATATTTAATTATAATAAGAAAGGAGGATAAATTTAATATAGAATCCTATAGACTTAAAGGAGGAATGCAAACTGTAACTAAAATAGGAAAAGGATACTAAATAAAAGCGCCTTAAGGACTGTAAATAGAAGACTAAAACTAAATAATTAGTTAGTATATAGAAAAGACAGCCCTTAAATAATTAGTATTTTACTAGAATAAGAAAGGTAAAGTCTAGACTTAAGGGAAATAGATTGGCCTAAATATACCTTAAGAACTTAAGATCTAGACTAAATACTACTTAAATGCCTAGATAATATATAAGATACATTAAAGATATACTTTTAATATTTTAAATAAGTATTAGATATATCCTAGATTTCTTAAATATAGTATTAAAATTATATATTTTTAGGATATAGACTTTAAAATTCTATATTTTTATTACTAAAAATTAAGTCTCTATTACTTAAAGATATCTTATTTCTTGCCTATTATTTAATTAATTATAAGTTTAATATTCTTTATTACTGCTATACTATCTAGTTTATTATCTTAAGGTATTATAGGCTACTAATTAGTAATTCTTAAAGAAGATTAAGGATTTAATTAACCTATAAATATTTAGCAAAATCCTTTAGTCTACTAAGAAAAACCAGCTTAAATAATACTATCTTTCCCTAATAGAGAAGCCTTAAGGAGACCAGATTAAGGTTTATTAATTTAGTAAATAGAGAAATAGTGCCAGTTATAATTAGCCTTTATATTCTAAATGCAGTTAAAATACTAGCCGCTTTAAAAACCCTTAATTAAAATATAATAATAAAAAGGCTAAAAGATATACTTATTATTCTAGCTAGTAGTAGAAAGGTAAGAATTAATATAATTTTAGTATATTTTAGGATTGTAAATACTAAAGGAATTAATTAAAAAGGCTTTAAGGTAAGGCTTACTTTTTATAAGCTTAAAGAAAAATTAGCCTTAATAATAAGTAAACTTAGCCAGGATATATATAGGCTAGAGTTATTAATAAACATACTTAGCAAGCTAATTAATAAAGGCAGTATTACTCTAACTAGTAACTATAAGTATCTTTTCCTAAAAGATAAAAGTAAATTTAATAATCAGTTTTGAAAAGCCAGGAGTAAGGCAGTATAAAAGTTTAATATATAAAGGATATTATATACAGTTAAATACTATATCAGTATAGATTTAAACATTAAAAAAATTAAAGATCTAAGAGATTAGTTAGTATATAAGGGAAGTATAGAGAATAATAGCACTTATAAGTATATAGATAATAGAATTCTTAAAATCTTTAGTATTAATCTAAATACCACTATATAATTACTAATAATAATTAACTTTAAAAAGGAAATCGGATTTATAAATATAGCACTTAATAACTGCTATAAGATTTAAGAGAGTTTTCTTTCCTTTCTTTAAGAGATTAAAACTATTAAAGGCTTTAGTAAATATATTAAAAGGTATTAGTATTAAAAGATTAAAGTAATAAAAGGGATTAATTAAATAAGAAATATTAAAAGAGAGATTAAAGAAATAAAGGAAAAAGAAAAGAGGTAAAAGGTAATAAAAAGAGAAAGAATCCTAAGTTTAGGATAAGAGCTTTTAGGTATATAATAGAGATAAATCACTAATATAGCTATATAGGGGGTTTTTACAGGCATAAAAAGCTCTTTTCTCTCTCTTTTAATTCCTTTTTCCTTTCTCTATTTAATATATTACTTACTTCCTACTTTATTAATTAATTTAATTACCTGCCTCTATACTTTAAGATCACTTAAAGCTATTCTTAATCTTATAACTATACTTACTCTTAAACCCCTGCCCTAATTTACATTTATATAACTATAAATCCTATAACTGTAATTATATCTCCCTTTTAGCACTAAAGTTAGAAGTATTTAATTAGTCAGTTTTCTACCTATTAAGCCTAAAGGAAACCTTTATTACTTTTAAACTAAATACCATTTACTATTACTATAATAATATCTAATAATAACTATCTATATAGTAAATCTACTTTTATAAGTAATAATAACCCTAGCTCCTTTAAGTTAAAAGACCTAGCTCTTTTGCTTATATCTAAAAATAATAATAAGTATTACCTCTAGCACTTTATTAATAAATTAGTATAATATCTTACTATCTATAGTAGATATTACACTAAGAATAGTAAGGGAGACCCTTATAATACTAAAGAATACTTAAATACTAATAACCTTTACTTTAATATAACCTTAATAATATAGCCTGCTATAATCTACTTATAAAAGGATTAGGGAAACCTTTTATTAATATAAACTAATCCCTTAAGGTATAATATTATATATATATCTATATAGTATAAACTTATTATAAATAAGGCTTTAGCTTTATATAGTTTTAAGACCTAAAAGACTAATAATAATGCTAATATAAATTAGGCAGGATACTGCTCCCTACTAGTCTAGCTGCTTAAGTAAATAGAATAAAACTAATATACTAGCAAAAAGGCCTTAATATATCTTTTAGTTATAACTTTATATAGAATAACTAATATCTATTATGCCTATAACTAAGCCTTTACTATTTAAAGTAATAAGTTATTTACTAATTACCCTTCTTAATAAGTTATAGTGGGCCTAATAGACTATTACTATAAGAAAAAGCTTTTAAATAGTATACTAAAAGTTAATATAGACTTTAGCTATTATATCCTTTCTGCAGAATAAAGATAGAAAGTTACTAAAAGGAGGTTTATTAGCTCTTTAGTTTACTTTAAGGATAGTAAATATTAAGTCTCTATCTTATAGGACTAAAGGTATAGCTAATTATATATCTTTAATATTTATAAGAAAAGCTAAATCTCTTATATTAAGGTAACTATTCTAGCTTAAAGAGAGTAATTAGCAATTTATAGTATTTTATATAATTTTAACTACTTTATGCCCCTTTTAATATATTAGCCTAATTTTAATAGCTATAAATTGCTATCTATTTAATCTTTTAGTCTAGCTATATATATTTATATTAGACTTAAGTATATAACCCTAAATAGGTTTAAATTACCTATTATATTAAATATTAATGGCAAAAAAGACCCCCTATAATAAAATGCCTACCTTAAATATAATAATTAGGTATTAATCCTCTAGGAAATTAAGTAGCCTTAATATATTTAAGGCTAAAGAGATCTAGCCTATACCTTAACTAAAGTTACTATTCTTAAGGAGCTTAAGGTAAAGGATATAACTTACCTTTACTAAAAAAGAGGTATTAATAGCAAGCCTATAAGGGCTATAATATTAAAGAAACTGCTTAAATAGGTTAAACTTTTAGAGTAGATTTAAGATATCCCTTAAAATCTAAATAAATCTAATATATTTAGCCGCTTTAATAGGTATAACTATATTTACATTAAGAGGCTAAGTCCTAAAATAAAACTAAATTAAAGTAAATATATACTTAAGGTAATTAAATTAAAGTTATATAAAGGAAAGCCTATATAAAGGAAAGAGATATTTTATAAGGCAATCCTTTAGCTAAAACTAGCTAGAGTAAGAAATACTTAAGCTATTAGGCTTATAAAAATTAATATAAATATTTATAGAAGTATACTAGATTTTAACACCTCTATATAGTAGTTAAGGCTATAATAAGTAATTAATTTATTTAATTAATTAAAACCCTCTATATAGAGATTATTATCTATTTCTATTACTAGTTAGAATTATAGTTTAGGGTTATTAATATATATAATATCCTTACTGCTAAAGGTCCTAGTTTAGTAAGCCTATATAGTAACTTTAGGGCCAGCTCTAAAAACTTCTATATTAAATGCCTCTTACTAAAAAAGCAGGATTCCTATTTAGTACTTTATAACTCTAAAGAATACTAATAGTAACTCTATTTAGTATCTTATAACTCTAAAGAATATAGCTATTAACCCTAAATCTATTAAGGTTACTTTAATAAACTGGCTAAAGCTTAAAAGTCCTGCACTATTACTAAATCTAAATAATTACTTAAGTCTAGTCCTACTATAAAACTAATAGATACTCTAAAGCCCTAATCTATTCCCTTTACCTTTACTATTACTATCTATTAAATAAAGTCCTAAGCTAAATATTTAATTAAGCCTATAGTTTTCTATAACTTAAGAGCTAGTAGTCTAACTAAACCCTTTATTAAGGCAGCCTATTATAATGGTTATAATTAATAAACCTACTATTATTAAAGATATATTATATATATACTATACTAAGATAACTAAAGGGAATAAGAAGGCCGCTAAAAGAATAATCTAGGATTTTAAAGCTTGCTTCCAGGAGATAATTATTAAACTAAAGTTATAAAAGCTGCCTATTTAAGGTATACCTAATTATCCTTTTTTCCTAACTTTAAGGATTTAGGCTATATTCATTCCTATAGGGTTAATAAGACCTAATTAGTAAGATAATATCTAGAACTTAGTAGTTAACGCTTTTTAACTTTAAGCCTAATTAGGTTAAACTTATAATAAATAAATAGCAGCAAGAAACTAAAAGTAATAAAAGGATATAGGTATTTACTAATATAATAGGATAGGTTATAAGCTTTACTTAAATTAGGATTAATTAATTAATTAGTTACAGAAAGACTGCTAGAGAGAAAGGACTTATTATATATATATAATTACTTTTAGTAAATTGCTTATTTAATATGGTTTTTTAGGTATAAAGGCATGCATTAAAACCACATAAGGACCTATATAACAGTTATAATAAGCATTTTAGGGTAAGAGATCTAGCCTTATTAGTGGGGTCAGAAGGCTGTCTATAGTAATAAATATAAAGGGATAGATTCCCCTTAATATCTTAGTTTTAGTATGCCTTTTTAAACTAAATTTTACACTTTTTATCCTTATATTTAATATTATTAAACTAATTACTTAATTACCTATCTAATAACGAAGACCCTATCTTAATTAAACCTTTATGGCTGTATACACTTAGCTTGTAATTAAGGCTGTTAGAAATTATCGTCTTCTTGCAGTCTTTTCCTTATTGTTGCTCTTTACCTTCAAACTAATTAACTGCCAATCTTCCTAAAAAGCAGCCTAATAGTTAAATCTTACATTATAAAAGCTAGGACTTAGCCTAAAGCTTGCCAAAGCTATATAGATAAATAGAAAGTCTTTAGGAGACTTAAATCCTGCTCTTTTACTGGCAAATTTACTGTAATAGCAGGAGAAAGTGTCTCTATAACTATTAGGTTTATCAGGACCTTTATCAGATTTATAGGCTACAGTCTAGTAGCTTTAAAGCCAGTAATTGCATTAGATTTTATAATAGCTTCTCTTTAAGCCTTATTATAAATATATAGAAATATAATCTTGCTGATATAACTGTTATTAGAGATAGAAGTAAGATTTAAAAGAAGATAATAATATGCCCTCTTTAAAGAATTAAAAACTGCAATATTTAGTGGCTAAAGGATATAGGAAATATAAGTAAGAAGAAATAATAAATATATATTATTATTATAATATTTCTAGAGGAAATCTTCTGTAATATAACTTCTATAGCTATTAAGAATAAGAAGTTAGGGTTTATTCTTCTTTTTAGGCTGTATTAATAGAATAAAGACTTTTCTTAATTAAACTAATGCTAATTTATTGCTTATCTAGCCCTTATTACTATATGTAAATTTCTAATCTTCTAGAAAGTCTAAATTCTTAGGGAAATATTATTATTAAACTGTTTTCCCCTTAAAAATAACTATAGGTCTTAAGACCTTTCTAGTTATTAAGATATACTTAAGAATTATAATCTAGGTATAAGAACCAGGCTAATAAATAAGTACTAACTTCTTTAACTAATAATTAAGGAATAGACTGTTTATTTCTATTCCTTCTATTATTTTAACTTTATTAATATTATATTTATTTCTCTATTTAATTAGGTATATTGCTAGCATTATAAGGAGTATAAAGAATGCCTTTATTAGTTTAGAAGAAGCTTTATAATATTAATTAAAGTTAATTTTCTTGCCTTTTAATATCTTAATATTAGGATTTTATCCTAAAAAGCCCTATAATTAATTCTTTTTAATGCCTTTTAGGAAGCTATTATAGATAGCAATCTTATTAATAAACTTTCTAACTTATTAATATAATATAGGGTATTTTAAATTAACTTAAATAATAATTCAGTCTTAAAGACTCTTTTCTTAAGTATTAAAGAGCTTTTAGTAAGGTTTTTAGGCTTCTTTTAGTATTATGCTTTTTTTAATTTAACCTTAAAGCGTAAAATAGTTAATACTATAAGCTTTAGCTGCTTTATTTACTGATATACTATCTATAACTATCTAAAATATAGCGCTTATATCTTTTTTAGTAAAAGAAGGTATTTTAAATTAATTAGTATTAGTTTAAAATTAATTAGAATTAAATTAATAGAGTTATAACTGTTTAAAGTATATATAAATTAGGTGGCTAGGTTAAGAATAAGGTGGCCAGTCTGTAGGGGTGGCCGGTCTTTGGGTGGGGGACGTTAATGGCGCAAACTAGAATAACTTCTTGATAAGCTTAACGGGGCAGCTCGTGATCAAGGCACCCGCGAATTGGGACTTTTGATTCGACATTGACATGCTCAGGCAGAGTCGATGATCTATGCTGTGTTTACAAGATCCTAGCGGTGATCAGTATCAACACAATCTAGATCTTCCTTGCCCGGTATAGGTCTCCTTGCGTTGTCTACCTGTCGCCCCAGACCCCAAGACCCATTTAGAAATGTTTCTATTTTCGATGTAACCAGCTACCGTATAGCTGTATGTCTTAGAAGCGTATGATCAAATGACAGAAATTCTGCAGGGAACTATGAGAAGTCTCCCGTATCCCTAAAGTCTCAGGTCTACAATCTTTATCGAGATATGAGCGGGATAACCAGTCCAGTATCAACTTGTCATGAATCATTTCTTATAGCATAATCACAACAACACTACGTTAAATACAGTAAAAATTGACGAACGAAACAGGATATTGGATTTTCATAACTAAAAAGATAATGCAATCTCATAACTCGGATGATTCTGAACCTCTGTCTATTCCTTTTTCCCTCTGCCAACGCCAACGCCAACGCCAAATCGAGCCAGATGACCATCTCAAGATAATAACACAATCTTATACCCAACCAGCATACTCGTCATGGGACGGAATCTCCACATAAGGAGCATTCCTCTCATCCTCAGTCAGAGGAGAAACGGTGTGAGACCGATCAACGCGATCCCGCACACTGCCGACTCTTCTCGGACTATTGCGTACGGTCCTAGATCTGCTAGTATCAGGCGTCTTATATTGTCCCTGGGGTGGGAGAGGAACGCCCTTGTCCACGATTACTTTGTTTCCTACTTGTTGACCGCGAACGGCACGTTCGCGCTTGGAGGAGCTTGCGTGAGGATCACTATACTGTCTTCGGGGCTGCATATCTGTTAGCTCTATTCCTCTAGATGAAGAACCTACCTGTCTTGCACCTTGGCTTGGTGCCGGAGAGTGGTGCGGGATGTATACACCTGGCGGACTGGTGTATACCCGATCAGAGGGCCTCGATTGGGAAGCCATGTGCATACGAGGCTCTTGTCTATATGCCCCGGGCTGGTGGGCTCTCTCGGGCACCCTCAACTCCTGATGACCCCCGGTTGGCTGTGTTGTCTGCAACTGTCCTCTCCCATGGGAGGCTCCAGCACCATGGGTTTGCTGAGCAGTAAACCCCCCATAATCCCTCCTTTCCCTCTTCTTTTTCGATGCCTCACAGTTAGGGCACGAACCTAATCGGACCTGCCGATTCTCAGTACTGCTGTGCATGTTCTTATAGGGGATCACCCCATGAAAGGACAAGCATGGGCAGAACATCTCCCAACGATCTTGCCAGCAAGTATAAGTGCGGACATACCTATGGTGCCCACACTCCTGGTAATCGTGGTAGATATCGAGACACATTGTGCTAGTATGTGAGGATAGGAAGTTCTTTGGTGTGTGATATTGGCGTAGAAATGGTGTTGTTGGTGGTTAAAGACGCAGGCTTGATGATGTCTGCGTCTGGATGGGGAGGCTGTTGAGATTGTGGTAGAATAATTAAGCAGATCGCCGCGATTGCTTTATATACTTGATCGCAATTGTTCGAAACATGAGGCTGTTTCTCTGTCCTAATGGTGAACAACTGTCGAATGCGAGAGTCAGCTGAACAAGAGACGTTGGCCATGTTCTTTGTTCAACGCCGTTACAGATGTTTACACGATCATGTAATTGCGATAGAAACAATGATATGTTGTTTAGTGTTCAAATCAATGAACAAGTCTGAAGTCAAGGTACATCTAAACTCCTACCTCTATTTTATTGAATGAATTGAACACTTTCTCCTTTCCGGTAACATATTTGGGTATAATAAGAACGCCGTCAGGATTCATTCTCTTTGCCAAAGACCTTTCTCTTCTATACCCTGGCCAAACCACTCCAACAAAATGCCTTCCCATGAACAGACTCGGGATTCCTCCGTCGCTGGTCGACAGCAAGATCAATGCCCACAAGCACGAGGAGGGTGGGAAAAAGTCATATCGTATTTCATTTGGCCACATTGGTGTATAGCAAGACTTATTCGTTGGCTAATTGGAGCATCATCACCTGATCACCCTATCCCCGAGAGCAGATCAACCTGGGAAACATGGGCTTTCTCGATGGGAAACCTTCCAAGTGAAGCTCCGATGGCGCGGACACCACTTCGTACTAACCGCTACCACTTGGCTAGATTGCGTGCTCAGGATATGGCCCGGCAGTCTCATGGCCAGCCTCATATCCCCCCTAAAACAAGGAGCTTCGACTTCCCAAGTTTGGGATATGTTGAGAACGGGTATTTCATCCCGTCTACAAGCCATTTTGACAACCACGGCCCTGTCATCTCTAGTAGTCATATGCTAAGCGCCCCGGTTTACCCAAGTCAAGATGGGGCTACACCCCTTACTGCAGAAACGGTTCGTTGGCCCTTCCTATCCTCATCTTCTGAGTACGGCGAGGAATCAGACGACGAATCAGGCATAGAGATGGAAGATGTGACGTCCATAGCTAAGCTGTCCGGATTCCTTTTGCCGTCTTCTTCTGAGCCCAACGATAATTCAGATGAAGAATTTGATGGGAGAATAGGAACTGCGGCCTCAACGGTCAGGGGTTTCAAAAACCCTCGCACAGCCCTTCCGATTGCAGCTGACGGTTTTGGTAAAACTTTGCAGCCTCACGCGTCACTTGCTAGTGGCATTCCTAGCGAGAACTTCTCTTCACACCCTGAGAGTTCTTTGAACGCTTCATCTCCCGCAGTTGATGTGGTATCTACAGTCGAGATCATCGAAGACCGGTGTGAGGGTGAAGATGAGCAAGACAAAGACCAGAAGGAAGAGACGAGGTCGACCGCTGTGCGATCGGTACTATTGTCTCCAGTTGGTCAACCAACCTTGATCCACCTGCCTGCCCGACCCCAAGTTAGCCCAGGACAACAAGTTCTAGGTTCTCCCCAGTCCGATTCGTAAAGTGATTGAAGACGTGCCTCGTCGAGTTGATCGCAGCAAATGAGACAATGGGAGGGAAACGACTGGAGAGAGGGGAGGGTTGATCCCGGATGCATTTGTTAGGAGAAAAGTCGCTGGCTATTTGATCCGGCATCCAGATAGAAGAAATTTTGAATAGTATCATTGGGCGTCTCTTTAAGATGGGAGAGTGTCCTAGAACTCTTCGCACTTAGAATAGACAATCTTTCGGATTGACAATATGGGTATCTTACCACCAATTCTTTTCCTTCTCGCTACCAAATATCTAAACATGTGCCCAACCTCTTTCAACAAGAACCTGCATCTCGTTAATCAGGCAAAACTCGCCAGGCTCTCTCCCCCCTAATTTCTCCCACTCCGCAACACGCCCCCTGACCACCCATGCGTCAAACGGTGATGATACCCACCGCATTATGCGATTGATCCAGAGACCAGAGAAGATCTGCCATGTCGACACCCATGCGCCTTGTTCGGGATGCACGGCTTGGTATGCATGTAGGTTATAGCCTACGCGGACATGAGGATTGAGGTATACACCTCTCGTTTTGGAGAGGGGATTGTCGGCGTGGATAAGGCAGCATTCACAGCCTTCGAGGTGGTGTTCAGCCAGAGAGTCCGGAATACCTCGGAAGCGCAGCTTCGACGATGAAATAAAAGGCTCTACGGGCATGGCGACTGATGAGGCAGTCAGTGAGGAAGTACTCGTCTTTAAGCGTTAGAAAACAAACCAATTCCATTCCAGCAGCTCGCAACAGGCACAGCATCCAAGTGATTAACAAGAGCATTCCTCGAAACACTGCCCTTGAAATACGGCCAGGTAGACATCGCATGTGCCTGTCCGTTTGTATCCCTCAGCGCAAATGTATCATAGTACTGTGGCGGTTTCGAGAAATCAAGCGAGCAAGCTGCAGCATAGTCGCCGCCATTCGTGCCAAGGAGCTTGAGCACATCGTCTGTCTGCAAACTTTGTGAGATGCTGACCACCCTGACATAGCAGTTCACGTACCGTGAAGACGACGTCGTTGAGGAAGAGAACCTTATCGAAATGCTCTCCTTTCTTGGATAGGTCTATCAAGTCCTGTAGCGTCTTGTTTCTCAGCTTTGCGAGATACGGTATCCTTCTTAACTCGCGTTTCCCCCTAGGTGTGTCGATCCAGCCTTCTCCCTTATTCGGATTCTCAATCTCATCTTTATGCGTGACATCCGACATCTCCACCCGATGAGGAACTCCCAGTTTCTCGAGCTCCTGATCCATGTGATGCAGCTCCCTTTTAGTTTTGTCCCAGCTCCCGCTCTCAAATACACTGACAAAGACATTCTCTCGCCCGAAAAGCTTTGCAAGTTCTATCACCGCAGGACCCCAGTGATCTCTTATTACGCGCTCGTTATTGAAGTGCATGCTTGCGATATAGATGCGCCCTAGAGGCTGCGAGAGCTTCGGGGCTGGAGTGCGATCGGCATCGAGTAGGTTTCTATGAATTCGAAGGACATCGAGAACGTTGATTATGACGACGAGAATGAAGACTATCTTGGGGAAGCGTGAGCGTAGGAGGCGACGCAGGTAGAGGCGGTTCGTATGCGAGACCATGATTCCTTATTCGTGGTTATGAGGACAGCAAAGCATCATAGGTAGGGAGTGCAATTACTCCGTAGTAGTAAGATTGGTGCAACCTCTGCGCAATTTAGCGGACAAGAGCATGGAATATCATCCGAGAAGAAAAATCATCGTTGGTTATGATGTTAACTGCACAATTGACATTGGATCCATCCCTTGCTTGGCTCATGTCGACTAATAAGTAAAGTACACCTATAGCCACACCCGATAAGTCTGGTCGTCTAACTTAAATGGCTGTTACCTTGAGCTAGCTTAGTGACCGCCTACTACAATGGGGAAAGTTGGCTCACCCCGAAAGCTCAGCATGTAGCAGAATTCTGTTTCAGCGACATGTTCTGTATCGAAGCACTTTGGACATCCAATAATCCCCGTCATTCATCATGGGAGCCAGTCAATTTGGGGTGAGGTCTCAGCACATCACAGGAGTCCCCTGCCAAAGCCCACTGAGCTTACAAAACTTTAGTTCTTGAGAAATGCAACTCATGGTCGAACATGGCGTCCAAATATTCAAACAAATATCAGATTAGTTTCTTTATGCTCTCAATAGGTTACACATCTTCCTTCACGTATTTTATCATATAGAGATAACATGAGATTGATTTTGTCTGGCATCCATGGTCCAACCTCCGTCGCCCGGTATATCCCATAACTAATCTTGTCATGATCAGTGTCATGACGCCTTCATTAACTCGACCCGAGCCTCATGGAAAAAATGTCAGTGGTATGTCCACTTGAAATTCGTCGGCCCAAGAATCTTAAAACTCAAGATTGGTCAAATCACTCTATCACCGTCTATTTGGCAAAGTGAAGGTCATATCCTAGCCACTTCCTTCGGAGAATGGCATCGACGGAGAGACCAGGGTAGCCATAGGTGAGAGGCAGGAAGAAGTACCAGCCAGCAACGATCAGAGACAGAATAGCACCACAGGCAATCCAAGCACCGAGCATGCTCTGACCGGCGAAGCGCTCACGAGCAGTGACATGGTGCCTGGGGCTAACAGGTCCCTTCTTGTCCTTGATAGTGACCTCCTCAGGAGCTTCAGAGTTGAAGATGAACTCAAGCAGAGCGCCAGCAACAAGACAAGAAGCAAGATGAGCTGGAAGGTAGTGATGCAAGAAAAGTTGACGTCCCATGAGGAAGAAAGGGAAGTAATGAGTAGCCCAAGCAAGAAAGAAGAAACCGGTAGAGTTATACAGGCGCGATCGAGTTCCTAAAATTGCGTTATTAATTCAATTCTCAAGATGTATTTCGACATTACTTACGGCGGTCGAGAGCATCAACACCACGGCGCAGAGATACCTGATCAGCGAGAAGAATACCGGCATAAACAGCGAGAAGACTGCTAGCGAGCCACCAGCCAATCGGGTTGCCCAAGAAGTAGATCTGTTGGCGTGTCTCGCTCTGAGTCCAGAAGCTCACACCACGGAGCAGGAAAGGCCACTGGTAAGGGTGACTAGCATAAGGGTGGCTGCTGGTAAGCTTGCTGTTGTGGTAGAACATGGCGCGCTGGAGCTCGAACCACTTCTGGAGGAAGGGCAGAGACTTGACCTTGCGCTCAGGCTTCTGGCGACGAGGGTGATCAGCAGTTAGAGAGGGAATGTCCTCGGCGATCCAGACGTTGGAGCTGGGCGCAATCTGCTTGTTACCGTTGATCTCCTGCTGCTTGTAACCCCACTCAGGGAGAGGCTTGGTATGAGTCCACATGGCAACCTTGCTTGGGTTGTGAATGAGCTTGAAGTGGCCTGCAACAGTCTTGAAGTTCTGGTTCTTCTTGCCGTGCTCAATTCGGACTTCAAAAAGCGTGTCCTTCTCACGCTTGCCGAAAGCCTCCTCGGGAGTAACAGCAGTGAATTCCTGGTTGGTGGGGTAGTAAGGAGAAGCGACATCGTGGGAGAGTAGAATCTTGTCGGTTCCAACGTGGCGAAGGCGAACCAGTTCGTGGTTCTTGACAATGCGGCCCATCTGCTTATCGTTATTGGCGGGCAGGATCTCCCAGTAGTTGTTGGTGTCGTTGTAAGGGTAACCAGTGATCTGCTGGCCCTGGGAAGAAACACGGCCATCGTCGTATCGGAGAGGGTAACGGTCCTCATGACTGTGAAGGTACGTCTTGGTCTCCTTGTGTCGAATTGTGATCTGGTCATAGTACTGAATGTCGATCGAATTGGCCAGCATGACGTTGTCGCTCAGGGTTTCCTGGAATTCAGGAGTCATGAAATCATCACCAGGACCGGATCGGTAGAGAACGGCGAAGTGAACCTGGAACCAGAAGAGGTAGAACAAGAAAGGCATGATGATCAGACCAAAAGCCCGAGCGGCAAAGTGCTTG